>NC_092416.1:180708036-181069669 GCF_040894005.1 Engystomops pustulosus | reverse complement strand
TGCTGTATGATGGAGCTGGGGGGATGTTGCACTGTAGAGATGCTGTATGATGGAGCTGGGGGGGATGTTGCACTGTAGAGATGCTGTATGATGGAGCCGGGGGGGGGGGGATGTTGCACTGTAGAGATGCTGTATGATGGAGCCGGGCGGGGGGGTGCTGTACTGTAGAGATGCTGTATGATGGAGCCGGGGGGGGGGGGTGCTGCACTGTGGAGATGCTGTATGATGGATCCGGGCGGTGGTGCTGCGCTGTGGAGATGCTGCGATCCCTACACTGGAGCTGATGGGTGAGGTGGCTCCAGGACTCGCTGGGCGCTGGAGGTGTCACATTAGGAGGGATCATTAGGTGTGTGACGCCCTGATAGGAGCTTATTAAAGGGAACAATCAATGGACCAGACAAATCCCATATCTGCTCCTTCCCGATTACCGAGATTCCATCGCAGAGCACCACGGCTTCATCTTATACAACACCCAGACTGATCACCTGCTGCCCCTCCGCGATACAGTGTATCTAACACTCTGGGGCGATGCAGTGTAACTACCAGTCAGATGTGATACAGTGTATCTAACACTCTGGGGCGATGCAGTGTAACTACCAGTCAGATGTGATACAGTGTATCTAACACTCTGGGGCGATGCAGTGTAACTACCAGTCAGATGTGATACAGTGTATCTAACACTCTGGGGCGATGCAGTGTAACTACCAGTCAGATGTGATACAGTGTATCTAACACTCTGGGGCGATGCAGTGTAACTACCAGTCAGATGTGATACAGTGTATCTAACACTCTGGGGCGATGCAGTGTAACTACCAGTCAGATGTGATACAGTGTATCTAACACTCTGGGGCGATGCAGTGTAACTACCAGTCAGATGTGATACAGTGTATCTAACACTCTGGGGCGATGCAGTGTAACTACCAGTCAGATGTGATACAGTGTATCTAACACTCTGGGGCGATGCAGTGTAACTACCAGTCAGATGTGATACAGTGTATCTAACACTCTGGGGCGATGCAGTGTAACTACCAGTCAGATGTGATACAGTGTATCTCCTGCCTGGCAGGTGGACGCAGCGGATACATTATACAGTGAGGGGTGATGCACAGCGCCCCCTATCCCCAGCAGCCATGGTCACAGGTAGCAGCCACTTAACCCTTCGATGTGGTGATGGGGGTGTAATTATTGCTTTTATGTCTCTGAGCTCTTACACATTTTCGGGAGGGTGTAATGAGGCTCCGAGCTGTTCTGTCACCACTGCCGGGCGCCGCTCATGTGTGGCCATAGGGTTCAAAGCACAACTATGATTGTACTGCTGCACCTTGTACGTGTTGTGCTTTCTGGCTGTGTTTATACCTCCATGTGTATTGTCTCAGCCGCTCCCCCGAAATGTCCCTTATCGGGGGCCGAGACCCCCTCACAGGGGATATAAATAGTGATAACATAGAATAGGTGGGGGCTCAACTATACACAGTGTATATCAGGACCCCCCACCCATACACAGTGTATATCAGGACCCCCCCCCCCCCCCACCCATACACAGTGTATATCAGGACCCCCCATCCATACACAGTGTATATCAGGACCCCCCACCCATACACAGTGTATATCAGGACCCCCCACCCATACACAGTGTATATCAGGACCCCCCACCCATACAGTGTATATCAGGACCCCCCACCCATACACAGTGTATATCAGGACCCCCCCCCCCCACCCATACACAGTGTATATCAGGACCCCCCCCCCCACCCATACACAGTGTATATCAGGACCCCCCACCCATACACAGTGTATATCAGGACCCCCCCCCCCCACCCATACACAGTGTATATCAGGACCCCCCCCCCCCCCACCCATACACAGTGTATATCAGGACCCCCCCACCCATACACAGTGTATATCAGGGACCCCCCACCCATACACAGTGTATATCAGGACCCCCCACCCATACACAGTGTATATCAGGACCCCCCACCCATACACAGTGTATATCAGGACCCCCCCACCCATACACAGTGTATATCAGGGACCCCCCACCCATACACAGTGTATATCAGGGACCCCCCACCCATACACAGTGTATATCAGGACCCCCACCCATACACAGTGTATATCAGGACCCCCCATCCATACACAGTGTATATCAGGACCCCCCACCCATACACAGTGTATATCAGGACCCCCCACCCACCCATACACAGTGTATATCAGGACCCCCCACCCACCCATACACAGTGTATATCAGGACCCCCCACCTGTGCCACACAACACCGGGCCCCCCACCAATATATAGTGTATATAAGCCCCCCACCACCACCTGCCCTGCACAACACCAGGCACCCCCACCCATACACTGTGTATATCATGCCCCTGTGACTCCACCCCCTGCGCCGCACAAGATCGGGCACCCCCACCGATCGGCTGATGTACAGAGAATACACATATATCACGCATATATCAGGAAATTCCTGCGTCTGCGCTGTACAGTCCGGGGGTGACCTCCACTATCCGATGTTCCTTCCCGTTATTGATACCAATTCTTTCCTTTGTCTTATTAGAACTTTCGCATCTCTTGTTTTTTCAGTATTTTTGCCTTTTTTTTTTTTTACATTTTCTTTAAAAACAGGAAATGGAGACATTTGTCACTTCCTGATCCGATATGTGGAGGCGCCATAAGTTATAGCGGGGTCTGGGGTCCAGAATCTATAATGGGTTCAGTTACTATTTATCTGTGCAGATGCAGGATGTAAACAGCAGCACAGAGGGTTTCAGGCCAGTGCTGTGTCCTGGGCTTGTATCTGTGACCTGACCACTGATGACATGAGGACAGGAGCACAGAGCATGTCATGGTGTATGAGGCTCCCAGCAGCACAGAGGGTTTCAGGCCAGTGCTGTGTCCTGGGCTTGTATCTGTGACCTGACCACTGATGACATGAGGACAGGAGCACAGAGCATGTCATGGTGTATGAGGCTCCCAGCAGCACAGAGGGTTTCAGGCCAGTGCTGTGTCCTGGGCTTGTATCTGTGACCTGACCACTGATGACATGAGGACAGGAGCACAGAGCATGTCATGGTGTATGAGGCTCCCAGCAGCACAGAGGGTTTCAGGCCAGTGCTATGTCCTGGGCTTGTATCTGTGACCTGACCACTGATGACAGGAGCACAGAGCATGTCATGGTGTATGAGGCTCCCAGCAGCACAGAGGGTTTCAGGCCAGTGCTATGTCCTGGGCTTGTATCTGTGACCTGACCACTGATGACATGAGGACAGGAGCACAGAGCGTGTCATGGTGTATGAGGCTCCCAGCAGCACAGAGGGTTTCAGGCCAGTGCTATGTCCTGGGCTTGTATCTGTGACCTGACCACTGATGACATGAGGACAGGAGCACAGAGCGTGTCATGGTGTATGAGGCTCCCAGCAGCACAGAGGGTTTCAGGCCAGTGCTATGTCCTGGGCTTGTATCTGTGACCTGACCACTGATGACATGAGGACAGGAGCACAGAGCGTGTCATGGTGTATGAGGCTCCCAGCAGCACAGAGGGTTTCAGGCCAGTGCTATGTCCTGGGCTTGTATCTGTGACCTGACCACTGATGACATGAGGACAGGAGCACAGAGCGTGTCATGGTGTATGAGGCTCCCAGCAGCACAGAGGGTTTCAGGCCAGTGCTATGTCCTGGGCTTGTATCTGTGACCTGACCACTGATGACAGGAGCACAGAGCATGTCATGGTGTATGAGGCTCCCAGCAGCACAGAGGGTTTCAGGCCAGTGCTATGTCCTGGGCTTGTATCTGTGACCTGACCACTGATGACAGGAGCACAGAGCATGTCATGGTGTATGAGGCTCCCAGCAGCACAGAGGGTTTCAGGCCAGTGCTATGTCCTGGGCTTGTATCTGTGACCTGACCACTGATGACATGAGGACAGGAGCACAGAGCATGTCATGGTGTATGAGGCTCCCAGCAGCACAGAGGGTTTCAGGCCAGTGCTGTGTCCTGGGCTTGTATCTGTGACCTGACCACTGATGACATGAGGACAGGAGCACAGAGCGTGTCATGGTGTATGAGGCTCCCAGCAGCACAGAGGGTTTCAGGCCAGTGCTATGTCCTGGGCTTGTATCTGTGACCTGACCACTGATGACATGAGGACAGGAGCACAGAGCGTGTCATGGTGTATGAGGCTCCAGCAGCACAGAGGGTTTCAGGCCAGTGCTATGTCCTGGGCTTGTATCTGTGACCTGACCACTGATGACAGGAGCACAGAGCATGTCATGGTGTATGAGGCTCCCAGCAGCACAGAGGGTTTCAGGCCAGTGCTATGTCCTGGGCTTGTATCTGTGACCTGACCACTGATGACATGAGGACAGGAGCACAGAGCATGTCATGGTGTATGAGGCTCCCAGCAGCACAGAGGGTTTCAGGCCAGTGCTATGTCCTGGGCTTGTATCTGTGACCTGACCACTGATGACAGGAGCACAGAGCATGTCATGGTGTATGAGGCTCCCAGCAGCACAGAGGGTTTCAGGCCAGTGCTATGTCCTGGGCTTGTATCTGTGACCTGACCACTGATGACATGAGGACAGGAGCACCCTGATGGGGAGCACAGACCGTGTCCTGGTGTATGAGGCTCCCCGCAGCACAGAGGGTTTCACGGTCTGCTCGCTCCTCCTGTCAGCAGACACTTGTCTCCTCTTCTTTGTCAGTGAATGTTTCAGCCTCTTGTCAGTAAGTTATTTTCAGGATCCTCGCTGACAGACGTCTCCATTGCTGAGTCCTGCTCTTATCCTCCCACATGCCGCACCACGTGACTGTACCGACACTGCCGAGATGCTCTGCAGACAGGTGCAGGACAGAGGGGCTCGCATCATCATGTACCCCACAGCAACTGGAGGACATTACCCATACTAAACATAAAGGGAACCTGTCAGCAGGTGTGACCATACAGACTGCTATTGTCCCTGGAGAGATGTGTAATCAGACCTCACACTGCTGTGCTCTGTGCTCCCTGCAGCCAGTGTTATGTATTGTCCCTGGAGAGATGTGTAATCAGACCTCACACTGCTGTGCTCTGTGCTCTCTGCAGCCAGTGTTATGTATTGCCTGTGGAATGATGTGTAATCAGACCTCACACTGCTGTGCTCTGTGCTCTCTGCAGCCAGTGTTATGTATTGTCCCTGGAGTGATGTGTAATCAGACCTCACACTGCTGTGCTCTGTGCTCTCTGCAGCCAGTGTTATGTATTGCCCCTGGAGAGATGTGTAATCAGACCTCACACTGCTGTGCTCTGTGCTCTCTGCAGCCAGTGTTATGTATTGCCTGTGGAATGATGTGTAATCAGACCTCACACTGCTGTGCTCTGTGCTCTCTGCAGCCAGTGTTATGTATTGTCCCTGGAGAGATGTGTAATCAGATCTCACACTGCTGTGCTCTGTGCTCCCTGCAGCCAGTGTTATGTATTGTCCCTGGAGAGATGTGTAATCAGACCTCACACTGCTGTGTTCTGTGCTCTCTGCAGCCAGTGTTATGTGTTGTCCCTGGAGAGATGTGTAATCAGACCTCACACTGCTGTGCTCTGTGCTCTCTGCAGCCAGTGTTATGTATTGTCCCTGGAGAGATGTGTAATCAGACCTCACACTGCTGTGCTCTGTGCTCTCTGTAGCCAGTGTTATGTATTGTCCATGGAGAGATGTGTAATCAGACCTCACACTGCTGTGTTCTGTGCTCTCTGCAGCCAGTGTTTACTCTTGGCTCTGTGCAGTTAGCTGCTCCAAAGCTCCGAGTGACTGCTGTAGTATTCAACCAGAAGCTGCAACGTTTACTTGGAGAATAGGGCAGGGGCTGCACTGCACAGAGCACAGCAGTGTGAGGACAATCTCCTGGGATATGTATCCATGTTTGCTGGTGTTGCTTCTGTGTGTGTGTGTTGGGATGGTTGTTGCCTCTCCTGGCGTCTGGGTGTGTATTAACCCTCGGTGGGATCCTGTGGCTTTTCATCAGGGCCCTTGTTCCCCGTGTGTTTGTTTTCCCTTCTTCCTTCACCTTTCTTTCATCCGCTCTGATCAGGTTCAGCCGCCCGAGGCGTGTAGGATTAAGCCTCACCATTAGGAGGCAGCGCAGCGTGCGACCACCACACGGGGTCACGTTGATGTGGTGGCGTTTCAGTGTACTCTGTGCCATTGTCTCTCGTGCACCTGTGAAATTTACTGTGCAAATATTGTCAGAGGTGAAATCGTCCTGAAAGAGAAGTTATGTGAAGCCGTAAGAACCTGCTCGTCACCCGCGCGTCACTCATGAGCAATGTTGTGTTTCACTTGCAGTTTTTCGAGGTGCCGTTCGACTCAAACATGAACAGGACAAAGAGCCGCCCCCTTGTACGAGGACAGATCAGGTAAGAGCCCCGCACCTGCCGCTGTAACACTACACCCGCTCCATTGTCTACATAGGAGGCTGTTGTCATAAGCAAATAGTGCATGAAAGCAACGGAGAAGAGAGGAAGGACAGGGAGGAAAGAGAAGAACAGGGAGAGGAGAAGAACAGGGAGGGGAGAGGAGAAGAACAGGGAGGGGAGAGGAGAAGAACAGGGAGGGGAGAGGAGAAGAACAGGGAGGGGAGAGGAGAAGAACAGGGAGGGTAGAGGAGAAGAACAGGGAGGGGAGAGGAGAAGAACAGGGAGGGGAGAGGAGAAGAACAGGGAGGGGAGAGGAGAAGAACAGGGAGGGGAGAGGAGAAGAACAGGGAGGGGAGAGGAGAAGAACAGGAAGGGGAGAGGAGAAGATCAGAGAGGGGAGAGGAGAAGATCAGGGAGGAGAAGAACGGAGGGGAAAGGAGAAGATCAGAGAGGAGAAGAACAGGGAGGGGAGAGGAGAAGAGCAGAGAGGAGAAGAGCAGGGAGGGGAGAGGAGAAGAGCAGGGAGGGGAGAGGAGAAGAGCAGGGAGGGGAGAGGAGAAGAGCAGGGAGGGGAGAGGAGAAGAGCAGGGAGGGGAGAGGAGAAGAACAGGGAGGGGAGAGGAGAAGAACAGGGAGGGGAGAGGAGAAGAACAGGGAGGGGAGAGGAGAAGATCATAGAGGAGAAGAACAGGGAGGGGAGAGGTGAAGAGAGGAGAAGAACAGGGTGGGGAGAGGAGAAGAACAGGGTGGGGAGAGGAGAAGAACAGGGTGGGGAGAGGAGAAGAACAGGGAGGGGAGAGGAGAAGAACAGGGAGGGGAGAGGAGAAGAACAGGGAGGGGAGAGGAGAAGAACAGGGAGAGGAGAGGAGAAGAGCAGGGAGGGGAGAGGAGGAGAGCAGGGAGGGGAGAGGAGGAGAGCAGAGAGGGGAGAGGAGGAGAGCAGAGAGGGTAGAGGAGAAGAACAGGGAGGGGAGAGGTGAAGAGAGGAGAAGAACAGGGTGGGGAGAGGAGAAGAACAGGGTGGGGAGAGGAGAAGAACAGGGTGGGGAGAGGAGAAGAACAGGGAGGGGAGAGGAGAAGAACAGGGAGGGGAGAGGAGAAGAACAGGGAGGGGAGAGGAGAAGAACAGGGAGGGGAGAGGAGAAGAACAGGGAGGGGAGAGGAGAAGAACAGGGAGGGGAGAGGAGAAGAACAGGGAGGGGAGAGGAGAAGAACAGGGAGGGGAGAGGAGAAGAACAGGGAGGGGAGAGGAGAAGAGCAGGGAGGGGAGAGGAGAAGAGCAGGGAGGGGAGAGGAGAAGAGCAGGGAGGGGAGAGGAGAAGAGCAGGGAGGGGAGAGGAGAAGAGCAGGGAGGGGAGAGGAGAAGAGCAGGGAGGGGAGAGGAGAAGAGCAGGGAGGGGAGAGGAGAAGAGCAGGGAGGGGAGAGGAGAAGAGCAGGGAGGGGAGAGGAGAAGAGCAGGGAGGGGAGAGGAGAAGAGCAGGGAGGGGAGAGGAGAAGAGCAGGGAGGGGAGAGGAGAAGAGCAGGGAGGGGAGAGGAGAAGAGCAGGGAGGGGAGAGGAGAAGAGCAGGGAGGGGAGAGGAGAAGAGCAGGGAGGGGAGAGGAGAGGAGAAGAGCAGGGAGGGGAGAGGAGAGGAGAAGAGCAGGGTGGGGAGAGGAGAAGAGAAGAGCAGGGTGGGGAGAGGAGAAGAGAAGAGCAGGGTGGGGAGAGGAGAAGAGAAGAGCAGGGTGGGGAGAGGAGAAGAGAAGAGCAGGGTGGGGAGAGGAGAAGAGAAGAGCAGGGTGGGGAGAGGAGAAGAGCAGGGTGGGGAGAGGAGAAGAGCAGGGTGGGGAGAGGAGAAGAGAAGAGCAGGGTGGGGAGAGGAGAAGAGCAGGGTGGGGAGAGGAGAAGAGCAGGGTGGGGAGAGGAGAAGAGCAGGGAGGGGAGAGGAGAGGAGAAGAGCAGGGTGGGGAGAGGAGAAGAGAAGAGCAGGGTGGGGAGAGGAGAAGAGAAGAGCAGGGTGGGGAGAGGAGAAGAGCAGGGTGGGGAGAGGAGAAGAGAAGAGCAGGGTGGGGAGAGGAGAAGAGCAGGGTGGGGAGAGGAGAAGAGCAGGGAGGGGAGAGGAGAAGAACAGGGAGGGGAGAGGAGAAGAACAGGGAGGGGAGAGGAGAAGAACAGGGAGGGGAGAGGAGAAGAACAGGGAGGGGAGAGGAGAAGAACAGGGAGGGGAGAGGAGAAGAGCAGGGAGGGGAGAGGAGAAGAGCAGGGAGGGGAGAGGAGAAGAGCAGGGAGGGGAGAGGAGAAGAGCAGGGAGGGGAGAGGAGAAGAGCAGGGAGGGGAGAGGAGAAGAGCAGGGAGGGGAGAGGAGAAGAGCAGGGAGGGGAGAGGAGAAGAGCAGGGAGGGGAGAGGAGAAGAGCAGGGAGGGGAGAGGAGAAGAGCAGGGAGGGGAGAGGAGAAGAGCAGGGAGGGGAGAGGAGAAGAGCAGGGTGGGGAGAGGAGAAGAGAAGAGCAGGGTGGGGAGAGGAGAAGAGAAGAGCAGGATGGGGAGAGGAGAAGAGAAGAGCAGGGTGGGGAGAGGAGAAGAGCAGGGTGGGGAGAGGAGAAGAGAAGAGCAGGGTGGGGAGAGGAGAAGAGCAGGGTGGGGAGAGGAGAAGAGCAGGGTGGGGAGAGGAGAAGAGCAGGGAGGGGAGAGGAGAGGAGAAGAGCAGGGTGGGGAGAGGAGAAGAGAAGAGCAGGGTGGGGAGAGGAGAAGAGAAGAGCAGGGTGGGGAGAGGAGAAGAGCAGGGTGGGGAGAGGAGAAGAGAAGAGCAGGGTGGGGAGAGGAGAAGAGCAGGGTGGGGAGAGGAGAAGAGCAGAGAGGGGAGAGGAGAGGAGAAGAGCAGGGTGGGGAGAGGAGAAGAGAAGAGCAGGGTGGGGAGAGGAGAAGAGCAGGGTGGGGAGAGGAGAAGAGCAGGGTGGGGAGAGGAGAAGAGAAGAGCAGGGTGGGGAGAGGAGAAGAGCAGGGTGGGGAGAGGAGAAGAGCAGGGAGGGGAGAGGAGAAGAGCAGGGAGGGGAGAGGAGAGGAGAAGAGCAGGGTGGGGAGAGGAGAAGAGAAGAGCAGGGTGGGGAGAGGAGAAGAGAAGAGCAGGGTGGGGAGAGGAGAAGAGAAGAGCAGGGTGGGGAGAGGAGAAGAGCAGGGTGGGGAGAGGAGAAGAGCAGGGTGGGGAGAGGAGAAGAGAAGAGCAGGGTGGGGAGAGGAGAAGAGAAGAGCAGGGTGGGGAGAGGAGAAGAGCAGGGTGGGGAGAGGAGAAGAGCAGGGAGGGGAGAGGAGAAGAGCAGGGAGGGGAGAGGAGAAGAGCAGGGTGGGGAGAGGAGAAGAGCAGGGAGGGGAGAGGAGAAGAGCAGGGAGGGGAGAGGAGAAGAGCAGGGAGGGGAGAGGAGAAGAGCAGGGAGGGGAGAGGAGAAGAGCAGGGAGGGGAGAGGAGAAGAGCAGGGAGGGGAGAGGAGAAGAGCAGGGAGGGGAGAGGAGAAGAGCAGGGAGGGGAGAGGAGAAGAGCAGGGAGGGGAGAGGAGAAGAGCAGGGAGGGGAGAGGAGGAGAGGGGAGAGGAGAACAGGGAGGGTAGAGGAGGAGAACAGGGAGGGGAGAGGAGGAGAGGGGAGAGGAGAACAGGGAGGGGAGGGGATATGAAGATATCGGCCTCTTTATTTTCCAGACGGAGGGGAGAGGAGAAGAGCAGGGAGGGGAGAGGAGAAGAGCAGGGAGGGGAGAGGAGAAGAGCAGGGAGGGGAGAGGAGAAGAGCAGGGAGGGGAGAGGAGAAGAGCAGGGAGGGGAGAGGAGAAGAGCAGGGAGGGGAGAGGAGAAGAGCAGGGAGGGGAGAGGAGAAGAGCAGGGAGGGGAGAGGAGAAGAGCAGGGAGGGGAGAGGAGGAGAGGGGAGAGGAGAACAGGGAGGGTAGAGGAGGAGAACAGGGAGGGGAGAGGAGGAGAGGGGAGAGGAGAACAGGGAGGGGAGGGGATATGAAGATATCGGCCTCTTTATTTTCCAGACGGAGGGGAGAGGAGAAGAGCAGGGAGGGGAGAAGAGCAGGGAGGGCAGAGGAGGGGAGAGGAGGAGAGCAGGGAGGGGAGAGGAGGAGAGCAGGGAGGGGAGAGGAGGAGAGCAGAGAGGGGAGAGGAGGAGAGCGGAGAGGAGGAGAGCAGAGAGGGGAGAGGAGGAGAGCAGAGAGGGGAGAGGAGGAGAGCAGAGAGGGGAGAGGAGGAGAGCAGAGAGGGGAGAGGAGGAGAGCAGAGAGGGGAGAGGAGGAGAGCAGAGAGGGGAGAGGAGGAGAGCAGGGAGGGGAGAACAGGGAGGGTAGAGGAGGAGAACAGGGAGGGGAGAGGAGGAGAGGGGAGAGGAGAACAGGGAGGGGAGGGGATATGAAGATATCGGCCTCTTTATTTTCCAGACTCCTCCTATGGTAGATATCAGGACAAGTAAGGATGAGGCGAGCTGTAAATAATCCTGTGTCCTGCAGCCGCACATGGGAGGTTCCTGGTGGATGAGGCTCATACAGATGACATCCCCCAGTACCCACAACTCTGCCCGGCCGAGTGTGCATGTGTTCTGTATGAGGAGATGGGAGACGCCACCAGGCACTTTTGTCTTCCCTATCTAAGGATGGGACATGCTGACAACAAGGTGTCCGACCTTCCAGTCTCCAGACTTTTGTGGTTGGGGAAGAGTTAATAACAGCCAGCCCCAGGACCCTTGCACCTTATGGGGGTCCCCTGACTCCCCTGTAGTTGCAGATGTAGGAGCCCCATGATACACTGTACACCATATAGTAGGATGTATTCACATGTTGCAGTTTCTTCCATGGAGCCCTGAGGACGTTCAGGGTTAATCCTCGTCCTGCGGGTGATACCTGTGTGCCGAGCCGCCGCTGCCAGACTCATATTTCCTTATTTATTGAGAGGAGCTCGGACGTTCCGGCCAATAAAAGCAACTCCGACTAGAACTGGCAGCGGCCCGGAAAGTTACTGGCAAGTGCAGGGGGGACGGCTGCCACGGATCCTGGGTGGTCGCAGCACTCGGCAGGGGTGTCACACAGCCGGGGGTCCCCTGACCACACACCTGCTATAAAGGTCTATGCTGCTCTCTGTTATCAGCCACCCTGCACAGGTGATGTATCCCGCGGGCCCTCCCCATAGCTTGTCCTATTAATGAATGTGTCATGTGTAATTTCCCGCGTGTGTCTGTTCCTCCCCTGTATTCAGGGGGGGGGGGGGTAATTTTCCGCCCTCGCTCCGGGGATGTGACATGACATTACAATAAGAATAATTAAAAAACCAATCTGGTTACATTACCGGATAAATCAGCGAAACGCGCTGTCATTGTGGCCGCGTTCCAGTAATTATTGGAGGGGGGGCGCGCGGCGTATACCTGCGCACCCCCGGGCGGTGGATTTTTCCAATCATTTTCGGAGGAGGTGAAGGGGAACATGTCTGCATGTAGGATTATACTGCGGCTACCTCCAGGCTACGGACCTGAGTACAGCGCTGAACGCTCCACCGGCCTCAACGCTAATTATAGGGATTGTAACGCAGGGACGTGTACGGTGCGAAAACTGAGCCCTCTCCCCAGCGCCGAGGTCCTACTGCATCCGTCACATCAGGACCATTGGATTGTGTAACACACATTCAACACCAGAACTTCCAGCCTTCCAGGGGTTAATCTGTAGGATTCTAAAGAACAAATCCAAAATGTCAAAACTAGGAGACGGGTTCAAGTAGAAGGAACCAGAACCTTCTTTTGTTTCGGTGATTTTTTAGCTTCAGATAATTGGTGCCCCCCCTCGATGAAGGGTCAGGGATGTTTACATGAGGTCACGACCCCGGTAGGGTCAGCTTCACCTCCTGCAGACGAGCCGACCCCCCCCATCTACCCCTGTATTGTACAATGACTTATCAATCCATCATCTCGCTGGTCTACAGGTCATTGGAGGTTCTACACGTTCCATATGGAGCGGGTGCAGGGGTTACATCACTACGGAGCTCATCCTGATCCTCCTGTTTCATGAATATCATCCTGGACACGATGAGGCGGGTGTGAGCCGCAGACTGAAAGCTAATAATAAATTCCCTGTTTTCCTGACAGTTCACCTTTCACTCTGCGTCTATTGCAGTTGGCTGCAGATTATAGGAGCGGGGGGCCGGGGGGGCCTAAATATTTTCCGTGTGGCGCTGTGTACCTAGAGGAGCGGGGGTCCGGCAGCTCTGGCGGTGGCGGGGGGCCGATAGGTTGCTGTGGGGGGCTTCTAGACATTGTAGTAATGCTCCAGGTGCGCTATATCCACCACTCACCTTCTCACAATGAGGCATGAGGTTCTGCGTGCCTCGTGAGGTCTGCAGGAAGGGCTATGGTCGGCGGGGGGCAATCTGGGGCAGATGATGAGCACCTGGAGGTGGAGGCACGAGGTTCCTGGTGCCTCAGTGCTGCTCGCTGTGAATAGGGGTCCCAGGGGTCTTCTCTTGTGCTGCGGCAGTGATATATGAGACCCCCCTATTATTCGGTTTCCTATGTGAGATGTTTAACCCCTTGTATACAGCGCAGAGCAGGTAATAAATCTGACATCACCAGATGCCCGGGGTACAATGCCACAGTCACGCCGGATTGGGACTGAAAAGCTTCTCCATCTGCTTGCAAGGAGGCTGTAAGGACCCCCGGTGTGTCCTCCATATAGTAAGGGTGGACTGATGGGGCCGAATACCAACACTGACCATTATACAGGACACATCGCCTGCGGGGTCCCCCCTGGATTACAGGGGGGCAGCGCCCATATCCAGAGCTCTGCCCGACATCATGTATTCTGCTCCTGTCACCTCCCAGCAGATGGTTGTCAGGAGGTGAGAGCTGACGCTGCAGAGGTGTCTGAGGTGCGAGCGGCAAGATGAGGGTGATAATAGCACGTCTGCTCCATGCACTGCACCTTACAGGGGATCAACCCCCTCCCCATATATAGCATCATGACTGTGCCAGGGAATCCCATACACTTCAGCCGTATGTACAGGAGAGGGATATAATTACTATAATACTGCCCCCTATGTACAAGAATATAACTACTATAATACTGCCCCCTATGTACAGGAGAGGGATATAATTACTATAATACTGCCCCCTATGTACAAGAATATAACTACTATAATACTGCCCCCTATGTACAGGACTATAACTACTATAATACTGCCTCCTATGTACAAGAATATAACTACTATAATAGTGCCCCCTATGTACAAGAATATAACTACTATAATACTGCCCCCTATGTACAAGAATATAACTGCTATAATACTGCCCCCTGTGTACAAGAATATAACTACTATAATACTGCCCCCTATGTACAAGAATATAACTACTATAATACTGCCCCTTATGTACAAGAATATAACTACTATAATACTGCCCCCTATGTACAGGAATATAACTACTATAATACTGTCCCCTATGTACAGGAATATAACTACTATAATACTGCCCCCTATGTACAGGAATATAACTACTATAATACTGCCCCCTATGTACAGGAATATAACTACTATAATACTGCCCCCTATGTACAAGAATATAACTACTATAATACTGCCCCCTATGTACAAGAATATAACTACTATAATACTGCCCCCTATGTACAAGAATATAACTACTATAATACTGCCCCCTATGTACAAGAATATAACTACTATAATACTGCCTCCTATGTACAAGAATATAACTACTATAATACTGCCCCCTATGTAGAAGAATATAACTACTATAATACTGCCCCCTATGTACAGGAATATAACTACTATAATACTGCCCCTATGTACAAGAATATAACTACTATAATACTGCCCCCTATGTACAAGAATATAACTACTATAATACTGCCCCCTATGTACAGGAATATAACTACTATAATACTGCCCCCTATGTACAAGAATATAACTACTATAATACTGCCCCCTATGTACAAGAATATAACTACTATAATACTGCCCCCTATGTACAAGAATATAACTACTATAATACTGCCCCCTATGTACAAGAATATAACTACTATAATACTGCCTCCTATGTACAAGAATATAACTACTATAATACTGCCCCCTATGTAGAAGAATATAACTACTATAATACTGCCCCCTATGTACAGGAATATAACTACTATAATACTGCCCCTATGTACAAGAATATAACTACTATAATACTGCCCCCTATGTACAAGAATATAACTACTATAATACTGCCCCCTATGTACAGGAATATAACTACTATAATACTGCCCCCTATGTACAAGAATATAACTACTATAATACTGCCCCCTATGTACAGGAATATAACTACTATAATACTGCCCCCTATGTACAAGAATATAACTACTATAATACTGCCCCCTATGTACAAGAATATAACTACTATAATACTGCCCCCTATGTACAGGAATATAACTACTATAATACTGCCCCCTATGTACAGGAATATAACTACTATAATACTGCCCCCTATGTACAAGAATATAACTACTATAATACTGCCCCCTATGTACAGGAATATAACTACTATAATACTGCCCCCCTATGTACAAGAATATAACTACTATAATACTGCCCCCAATGTACAGGAATATAACTGCTATAATACTGCCCCCTATGTACAAGAATATAACTACTATAATACTGCCCCCTATGTACAAGAATATAACTACTATAATACTGCCCCCTATGTACAAGAATATAACTACTATAATACTGCCCCCTATGTACAAGAATATAACTACTATAATACTGCCCCCTATGTACAGGAATATAACTACTATAATACTGCCCCCTATGTACAAGAATATAACTACTATAATACTGCCCCCTATGTACAGGAATATAACTACTATAATACTCCCCCCTATGTACAGGAATATAACTACTATAATACTGCCCCCTATGTACAAGAATATAACTAATATAATACTGCCCCCTATGTACAAGAATATAACTACTATAATACTGCCCCCTATGTACAAGAATATAACTACTATAATACTGCCCCCTATGTACAAGAATATAACTACTATAATACTGCCCCCTATGTACAAGAATATAACTACTATAATACTGCCCCCTATGTACAAGAATATAACTACTATAATACTGCCCCCTATGTACAGGAATATAACTACTATAATACTGCCCCCTATGTACAGGAATATAACTACTATAATACTGCCCCCTATGTACAAGAATATAACTACTATAATACTGCACATATGTACCAGAATATAACTACTATAATACTGCCCCCTATGTACAGGAATATAACTACTATAATACTGCCCCCTATGTACAAGAATATAACTACTATAATACTGCACATATGTACCAGAATATAACTACTATAATACTGCCCCCTATGTACAGGAATATAACTACTATAATACTGCCCCTATGTACAAGAATATAACTACTATAATACTGCTCCCTATGTACAAGAATATAACTACTATAATACTGCCCCCTATGTACAAGAATATAACTACTATAATACTGCCCCCTATGTACAAGAATATAACTACTATAATACTCCCCCCTATGTACAGGAATATAACTACTATAATACTGCCCCCTATGTACAGGAATATAACTACTATAATACTGCCCCCTATATACAAGAATATAACTACTATAACACTGCCCTCTATGTACAAGAATATAACTACTATAATACTGTCTCCTATGTACAAGAATATAACTACTATAATACTGCCCCCTATGTACAGGAATATAACTACTATAATACTGCCCCCTATGTACAGGACTATAACTACTATAATACTGCCTCCTATGTACAGGAATATAACTACTATAATACTGCCCCCTATGTACAGGGATATAACTACTATAATACTGTCCCTATGTACAAGAATATAACTACTTTAATACTGTCCCTATGTACAAGAATATAACTACTTTAATACTGCTCCCTATGTACAAGAATATAACTACTATAATACTGCCCACTATGTACAGGAATATAACTACTATAATACTGCCCCCTATGTACAAGAATATAACTACTATAATACTGCCCCCTATGTACAAGAATATAACTACTATAATACTGCCCCCTATGTACAAGAATATAACTACTATAATACTGCCCCCTATGTACAAGAATATAACTACTATAATACTGCCCCCTATGTACAAGAATATAACTACTATAATACTGCCCCCTATGTACAAGAATATAACTACTATAATACTGCTCCCTATGTACAGGAATATAACTACTATAATACTGCCCCCTATGTACAAGAATATAACTACTATAATACTGCCCCCTATGTACAGGAATATAACTACTATAATACTGCCCCCTATGTACAAGAATATAACTACTATAATACTGCTCCCTATGTACAGGAATATAACTACTATAATACTGTCCCCTATGTACAGGAATATAACTACTATAATACTGCCCCCTATGTACAGGAATATAACTACTATAATACTGCCCCCTATGTACAAGAATATAACTACTATAATACTGCCCCCTATGTACAAGAATATAACTACTATAATACTGCCCCCTATGTACAGGAATATAACTACTATAATACTGCCCCCTATGTACAAGAATATAACTACTATAATAGTGCCCCCTATGTACAGGAATATAACTACTATAATACTGCCCCCTATGTACAAGAATATAACTACTATAATACTGCCCCCTATGTACAGGAATATAACTACTATAATACTGCCCCCTATGTACAAGAATATAACTACTATAATACTGCCCCCTATGTACAGGAATATAACTACTATAATACTGCCCCCTATGTACAGGAATATAACTACTATAATACTGCCCCCTATGTACAGGAATATAACTACTATAATACTGCCCCCTATGTACAGGAATATAACTACTATAATACTGCCTCCTATGTACAAGAATATAACTACTATAATACTGCCCCCTATGTACAGGAATATAACTACTATAATACTGCCCCCTATGTACAGGAATATAACTACTATAATACTGCCCCCTATGTACAAGAATATAACTACTATAATACTGCCCCCTATTTACATGTCTCCAGTATACACTGCCCTCGCTGGTCGCCCTGTGACCTCTCCTGGACAGCGCTGACCTCAGTGGGTAACACTGGGCTGCTCGGAGGTAGTAGGGACAGTGGAATCGGGAGGAGATGTATGACCGCTGAGGGTGAGCAGCGCTGATGATCAGTCACTGGTGACAGCTAATGATCCTGGGTAATTGAGATTTGGCACCTGGAGCCTGTAGGAGGGGGGGCACGTATGTTATTCCTTGGTTTCCTCTCTGGGAATACTCTATACCTGTCAGTGATGTCACTAGTTGGCGGTATACATGTAGGTGACAGGTGGCCAGGCAGGGATCACCAGGATATGGTCTGGCCCAACCCCCTTGTGACTAGATGCTCCCCCAATATTTCCTGACAGTTTTCAGATACATATTTTCGATTCATTTACATTCTATTAGAATTTTACTGGTCGCCCTTGGAAACAGACTACAGTGGAGCGTCCTGTAGTCAGACATGTGACTTCACGACTGTATCTAATACTGGGAAACCAACCGAATCTTTGGTATAACTTCAGTGCGGACAGGATGGATGACAAATGTGACTGAGGCCTGGAAGGAATCATCTCCCTGTCTATTCCGGGATGATAACATCTCCCCCTGTAGGACTCCGCCTCCTGCCGCCATCTTTCCTGTAATTACATATATACATCGACCCCGGGAGTCGCAACATCTTCTCTGATTAGAATGGAATTAGAGTGTAATGGCGACATTTATCATCTGGTGCTCCGCCCGAAGAGGAACAAACGTAACGCATAGTACAGCGTATTCCTGCACCGCTCCAGAGCCCCCCATCACTACCGGGCAGGGAGGTGCTCCCCCATCACTACCGGGCAGGGAGGTGACCCCCCATCACTACCGGGCAGGGAGGTGCTCCCCCATCACTACCGGGCAGGGAGGTGCTCCCCCATCACTACCGGGCAGGGAGGTGCTCCCCCATCACTACCGGGCAGGGAGGTGTCCCCCCATCACTACCGGGCAGGGAGGTGTCCCCCCATCACTACCGGGCAGGGAGGTGCTCCCCCATCACTACCGGGCAGGGAGGTGCTCCCCCATCACTACCGGGCAGGGAGGTGACCCCCCATCACTACCGGGCATGGAGGTGACCCCCCATCACTACCGGGCAGGGAGGTGTCCCCCCATCACTACCGGGCAGGGAGGTGACCCCCCATCACTACCGGGCAGGGAGGTGACCCCTCATCACTACCGGGCAGGGAGGTGACCCCCCCGTCACTACCGGGCAGGGAGGTGACCCCCCCATCACTACCGGGCAGGGAGGTGACCCCCCCATCACTACCGGGCAGGGAGGTGACCCCCCCCATCACTACCGGGCAGGGAGGTGACCCCTCATCACTACCGGGCAGGGAGGTGACCCCCCCATCACTACCGGGCAGGGAGGTGACCCCCCCATCACTACCGGGCAGGAAGGTGACCCCCCCATCACTACCGGGCAGGGAGGTGCTCCCCCATCACTACCGGGCAGGGAGGTGCTCCCCCATCACTACCGGGCAGGGAGGTGTCCCCCCATCACTACCGGGCAGGGAGGTGTCCCCCCATCACTACCGGGCAGGGAGGTGCTCCCCCATCACTACCGGGCAGGGAGGTGCTCCCCCATCACTACCGGGCAGGGAGGTGCTCCCCCATCACTACCGGGCAGGGAGGTGTCCCCCCATCACTACCGGGCAGGGAGGTGACCCCCCCATCACTACCGGGCAGGGAGGTGACCCCCCCATCACTACCGGGCAGGGAGGTGACCCCCCCATCACTACCGGGCAGGGAGGTGACCCCCCCATCACTACCGGGCAGGGAGGTGACCCCCCCATCACTACCGGGCAGGGAGGTGACCCCCCCATCACTACCGGGCAGGGAGGTGACCCCCCCATCACTACCGGGCAGGGAGGTGACCCCCCCATCACTACCGGGCAGGGAGGTGACCCCCCCATCACTACCGGGCAGGGAGGTGACCCCCCCATCACTACCGGGCAGGGAGGTGACCCCCCCATCACTACCGGGCAGGGAGGTGACCCCCCCATCACTACCGGGCAGGGAGGTGACCCCCCCATCACTACCGGGCAGGGAGGTGACCCCCCCATCACTACCGGGCAGGGAGGTGACCCCCCCATCACTACCGGGCAGGGAGGTGACCCCCCCATCACTACCGGGCAGGGAGGTGACCCCTCATCACTACCGGGCAGGGAGGTGACCCCCCCCATCACTACCGGGCAGGGAGGTGACCCCCCCCATCACTACCGGGCAGGGAGGTGACCCCCCCATCACTACCGGGCAGGGAGGTGACCCCCCCATCACTACCGAAGTTACAAAAACTTACAGTCCACGTGTTTCCGGCTTCTTCATCAGTCATGAGTAAGGGCTGTGGACCTCACACTGCTATCACTGACTGCTGTAGTATCCAACCCTAAAGGACACCTACCACCAGGATGAAGGACTGTATGCAAATAAGCCTGAGGGGCTCCCAGCTCCATAGGTGTTTATGCTCATTTGCATACTGTCCTTCATCCTGGTGGTAGGTGTCCTTTAAGGTTGGATACTCGGAGAAGGGAAGAAGCACTTTGAAATTACCAGGGACCGTACAGAACACTGGCTGCAGGGAGTTCAGAGCACAGCAGTGTGAGGTCTGATTACACATCTCTCCAGGGACAATACATATCACTGGCTGCAGAGAGCACAGAGCACAGCAGTGTGAGGTCTGATTACACATCTCTCCAGGGACAATACATAACACTGGCTGCAGAGAGCACACAGCACAGCAGTGTGAGGTCTGATTACACATCTCTCCAGGGACAATACATAACACTGGCTGCAGAGAGCACAGAGCACAGCAGTGTGAGGTCTGATTACACATCTCTCCAGGGACAATACATAACACTGACTGCAGAGAGCACAGAGCTCAGCAGTGTGAGGTATGATTACACATATCTCCAGGGACAATACATAACACTGGCTGCAGGGAGCACAGAGCACAGCAGTGTGAGGTCTGATTACACATCTCTCCAGGGACAATACATAACACTGGCTGCAGGGAGCACAGAGCACAGCAGTGTGAGGTCTGATTACACATCTCTCCAGGGACAATACATAACACAGGCTGCAGAGAGCACAGAGCACAGCAGTGTGAGGTCTGATTACACATCTCTCCATGGACAATACATAACACTGGCTGCAGAGAGCACAGAGCACAGCAGTGTGAGGTCTGATTACACATCTCTCCAGGGACAATACATAACACTGGCTGCAGAGAGCACAGAGCACAGCAGTGTGAGGTCTGATTACACATCTCTCCAGGGACAGTACATAACACTGGCTGCAGAGAGGACAGAGCACAGCAGTGTGAGGTATGATTACACATCTCTCCAGGGACAATACATAACACAGGCTGCAGAGAGCACAGAGCACAGCAGTGTGAGGTCTGATTACACATCTCTCCAGGGACAATGCATAACACTGGCTGCAGAGAGCACAGAGAACAGCAGTGTGAGGTCTGATTACACATCTCTCCAGGGACAATACATAACCCTGGCTGCAGAGAGAACAGAGCACAGCAGTGTGAGGTCTGATTACACATCTCTCCAGGGACAATACATAACACTGGCTGCAGAGAGCACAGCAGTGTGAGGTCTGATTACACATCTCTGCAGGGACAATACATAACACTGGCTGCAGAGAGCACAAAGCACAGCAGTGTGAGGTCTGATTACACATCTCTCCAGGGACAATACATAACACTGGCTGCAGGGAGCACAGAGCACAGCAGTGTGAGGTCTGATTACACATCTCTCCAGGGACAAAACGTAACACTGGCTGCTGAGAGCACAAAGCACAGCAGTGTGAGGTCTGATTACACATCTCTCCAGGGACAATATATAACACTGGCTGCAGAGAGCACAGAGCACAGCAGTGTGAGGACTGATTACACATCTCTCCAGGGACAATACATAACACTGGCTGCAGGGAGCACAGAGCACAGCAGTGTGAGGTCTGATTACACATCTCTCCAGGGACAATACATAACACTGGCTGCAGAGAGCACAGAGCACAGCAGTGTGTGGTCTGATTACACATCTCTCCAGGGACAGTACATAACACTGGCTGCAGAGAGCACAGAGCACAGCAGTGTGAGGTCTGATTACACATCTCTCCAGGGACAATACATATCACTGGCTGCAGAGAGCACAGAGCACAGCAGTGTGAGGTCTGATTACACATCTCTCCAGGGACAATACATAACACTGGCTGCAGAGAGCACACAGCACAGCAGTGTGAGGTCTGATTACACATCTCTCCAGGGACAATACATAACACTGGCTGCAGAGAGCACAGAGCACAGCAGTGTGAGGTCTGATTACACATCTCTCCAGGGACAGTACATAACACTGGCTGCAGAGAGGACAGAGCACAGCAGTGTGAGGTATGATTACACATCTCTCCAGGGACAATACATAACACAGGCTGCAGAGAGCACAGAGCACAGCAGTGTGAGGTCTGATTACACATCTCTCCAGGGACAATGCATAACACTGGCTGCAGAGAGCACAGAGAACAGCAGTGTGAGGTCTGATTACACATCTCTCCAGGGACAATACATAACCCTGGCTGCAGAGAGAACAGAGCACAGCAGTGTGAGGTCTGATTACACATCTCTGCAGGGACAATACATAACACTGGCTGCAGAGAGCACAAAGCACAGCAGTGTGAGGTCTGATTACACATCTCTCCAGGGACAATACATAACACTGGCTGCAGGGAGCACAGAGCACAGCAGTGTGAGGTCTGATTACACATCTCTCCAGGGACAAAACGTAACACTGGCTGCTGAGAGCACAAAGCACAGCAGTGTGAGGTCTGATTACACATCTCTCCAGGGACAATATATAACACTGGCTGCAGAGAGCACAGAGCACAGCAGTGTGAGGACTGATTACACATCTCTCCAGGGACAATACATAACACTGGCTGCAGGGAGCACAGAGCACAGCAGTGTGAGGTCTGATTACACATCTCTCCAGGGACAATACATAACACTGGCTGCAGAGAGCACAGAGCACAGCAGTGTGTGGTCTGATTACACATCTCTCCAGGGACAGTACATAACACTGGCTGCAGAGAGCACAGAGCACAGCAGTGTGAGGTCTGATTACACATCTCTCCAGGGACAATACATAACACTGGCTGCAGAGAGTACAGAGCACAGCAGTGTGAGGTCTGATTACACATCTCTCCAGGGACAATACATATCACTGGCTGCAGAGAGAACAGAGCACAGCAGTGTGAGGTCTGATTACACATCTCTGCAGGGACAATACATAACACTGGCTGCAGAGAGCACAAAGCACAGCAGTGTGAGGTCTGATTACACATCTCTCCAGGGACAATACATAACACTGGCTGCAGAGAGCACAGAGCATAGCAGTGTGAGGTCTGATTACACATCTCTCCAGGGACAATACATAACACTGGCTGCAGAGAGTACAGAGCACAGCAGTGTGAGGTCTGATTACACATCTCTCCAGGGACAATACATATCACTGGCTGCAGAGAGCACAGAGCACAGCAGTGTGAGGTCTGATTACACATCTCTCCAGGGACAATACATAACACTGGCTGCAGAGAGCACAGAGCACAGCAGTGTGAGGTCTGATTACACATCTCTCCAGGGACAGTACATAACACTGGCTGCAGAGAGGACAGAGCACAGCAGTGTGAGGTATGATTACGCATCTCTCCAGGGACAATACATAACACAGGCTGCAGAGAGCACAGAGCACAGCAGTGTGAGGTCTGATTACGCATCTCTCCAGGGACAATGCATAACACTGGCTGCAGAGAGCACAGAGAACAGCAGTGTGAGGTCTGATTACACATCTCTCCAGGGACAATATATAACACTGGCTGCAGAGAGCACAGAGCACAGCAGTGTGAGGTCTGATTACACATCTCTCCAGGGACAATATATAACACTGGCTGCAGAGAGCACAGAGCACAGCAGTGTGAGGACTGATTACACATCTCTCCAGGGACAATACATAACACTGGCTGCAGGGAGCACAGAGCACAGCAGTGTGAGGTCTGATTACACATCTCTCCAGGGACAATACATAACACTGGCTGCAGAGAGCACAGAGCACAGCAGTGTGAGGTCTGATTACACATCTCTCCAGGGACAATACATAACACTGGCTGCAGAGAGCACAGAGCACAGCAGTGTGAGGTCTGATTACACATCTCTCCAGGGACAATACATAACACTGGCTGCAGAGAGCACAGAGCACAGCAGTGTGAGGTCTGATTACACATCTCTCCAGGGACAGTACATAACACTGGCTGCAGAGAGGACAGAGCACAGCAGTGTGAGGTATGATTACGCATCTCTCCAGGGACAATACATAACACAGGCTGCAGAGAGCACAGAGCACAGCAGTGTGAGGTCTGATTACACATCTCTCCAGGGACAATGCATAACACTGGCTGCAGAGAGCACAGAGAACAGCAGTGTGAGGTCTTATTACACATCTCTCCAGGGACAATACATAACACTGGCTGCAGAGAGCACAGAGCACAGCAGTGTGAGGTCTGATTACACATCTCTCCAGGGACAATACATAACCCTGGCTGCAGAGAGAACAGAGCACAGCAGTGTGAGGTCTGATTACACATCTCTCCAGGGACAGTACATAACACTGGCTGCAGAGAGGACAGAGCACAGCAGTGTGAGGTATGATTACGCATCTCTCCAGGGACAATACATAACACAGGCTGCAGAGAGCACAGAGCACAGCAGTGTGAGGTCTGATTACACATCTCTCCAGGGACAATGCATAACACTGGCTGCAGAGAGCACAGAGAACAGCAGTGTGAGGTCTGATTACACATCTCTCCAGGGACAATACATAACACTGGCTGCAGAGAGCACAGAGCACAGCAGTGTGAGGTCTGATTACACGTCTCTCCAGGGACAATACATAACACTGGCTGCAGAGAGCACAAAGCACAGCAGTGTGAGGTCTGATTACACATCTCTCCAGGGACAATATATAACACTGGCTGCAGTGAGCACAGAGCACAGCAGTGTGAGGTCTGATTACACATCTCTCCAGGGACAATACATAACACTGGCTGCAGAGAGCACAGAGCACAGCAGTGTGAGGTCTGATTACACATCTCTCCAGGGACAATACATAACACTGGCTGCAGAGAGCACAGAGCACAGCAGTGTGAGGTCTGATTACACATCTCTCCAGGGATAATACATAACACTGGCTGCAGAGAGCACATAGCACAGCAGTGTGAGGTCTGATTACACATCTCTCCAGGGATAATACATAACACTGGCTGCAGAGAGCACAGAGCACAGCAGTGTGAGGTCTGATTACACATCTCTCCAGGTACATTACATAACACTGACTGCAGAGAGCACAGCAGTGTGAGGTCTGATTACACATCTCTCCAGGGACAATACATAACACTGACTGCAGAGAGCACAGGGCACTGCAGTGTGAGGTCTGATTACACATGTCTCCAGGGACAATACATAACACTGGCTGCAGAGAGCACAGAGCACAGCAGTGTGAGGTCTGATTACACATCTCTCCAGGGACAATACATAACACTGTCTGCAGAGAGCACAGAGCACAGCAGTGTGAGGTCTGATTACACATCTCTCCAGGGACAATACATAACACTGTCTGCAGAGAGCACAGAGCACAGCAGTGTGAGGTCTGATTACACATCTCTCCAGGGACAATACATAACACTGGCTGCAGACAGCACAGAGCACAGCAGTGTGAGGTCTGATTACACATCTCTCCAGGTACATTACATAACACTGGCTGCAGACAGCACAGAGCACAGCAGTGTGAGGTCTGATTACACATCTATCCAGGTACATTACATAACACTGGCTGCAGACAGCACAGAGCACAGCAGTGTGAGGTCTGATTACACATCTCTCCAGGTACATTACATAACACTGGCTGCAGAGAGCACAGAGCACAGCAGTGTGAGGTCTGATTACACATCTCTCCAGGTACATTACATAACACTGGCTGCAGAGAGCACAGAGCACAGCAGTGTGAGGTCTGATTACACATCTCTCCAGGTACATTACATAACACTGGCTGCAGTCTGTATGGTGACACTGGCTGACAGGTTCCCTTTGGAGTGTATACTGGCAGTGATGTGTGTATATCGTGGTGTGAGCGCACCCTCCGCAGTGCGGTATTACTGGTGACCACACGTGGGGCTGACACGTCTCCGCTGTGCAGTGTATAGTGTTATGACCCTGCGGGGGTGTCCTTGCCTTATTGCCCCTGTATTGACCCTGCTTGCTCCCTGTCTCCGCAGCCCCCTGGTGGCCGTCTCCTTCGCTGCAGCCTGCGCCATTCCTGGGATCACCTTGCTGACTGTTGCCGTCAATCCTCTGACCGGAGCCCTGGGAGCGTTCAACATCTTCCTGTACACCTGCTGCTACACCCCCATGAAGAGGCTCAGCATCGCCAACACCTGGGTGGGCTCTGTGGTGGGCGCCATCCCCCCCATCATGGGCTGGACCGCAGCCACCGGCAGCCTGGACGCAGGTGAGTCTCAGGGGGAGCCCCGCAGCAGCTCAGCCTCCATAGTTATAGATAGTGACCCTCATTCTGCAGCATGAAATCCTCTACGTGAGAAGTGACGGGGTTAATCTGCTTACATTCTATCAGGACCCCCAGCCCCCGCAGGGTCACTGACGTTACTATGGTAATCACAGCCTCTATAGAAGCTTTATGTCTATATATATTCTGCTCTATTCACACCCAGAGCTGCAGTCAGGATCCTGTGGTGTCCTGATGATAATTACATGATAATCTACCCTATCTATGACCATGTAGACTGTAGCCAGGTAGTGTGTCCTCACACTGCTGTGCTCTCTGCGTACACCTCTCCACGGACAATTCATAACACTGGATGCAGAGAGCACAGGGCACAGCAGTGTGAGGACACACTAATAATGCAATCCTGGAAGATAAATCCATATATCACAGTCCTGCTGTTACTAACACCATACACAAAGGTCTGATTACACATCTCCCCAGAGACAATACATAACACTGGCTGCAGAGAACACAGAGCACAGCAGTGTGAGGTCTGATTACACATCTCTCCAGGGACAATACATAACACTGGCTGCAGAGAGCACAGAGCACAGCAGTGTGAGGTCTGATTACACATCTCTCCAGGGACAATACATAACACTGGCTGCAGAGAGCACAGAGCACAGCAGTGTGAGGTCTGATTACACATCTCTCCAGGGACAATACATAACACTGGCTGCAGAGAGCACAGAGCACAGCAGTGTGAGGTATAATTACACATCTCTCCAGGGACAATACATAACACTGGCTGCAGAGAGCAGAGAGCACAGCAGTGTGAGGTCTGATTACACATCTCTCCAGGGACAATGCATAACATTGGCTGCAGAGAGCACAGAGCACAGCAGTGTGAGGTCTGATTACACATCTCTCCAGGGACAATACATAACACTGGCTGCAGAGAGCACAGAGCACAGCAGTGTGAGGTCTGATTACACATCTCTCCAGGGACAATACATAACACTGTCTGCAGAGAGCACAGAGCACAGCAGTGTGAGGTCTGATTACACATCTCTCCAGGGACAATACATAACACTGGCTGCAGAGAGCACAGAGCACAGCAGTGTGAGGTCTGATTACACATCTCTCCAGGGACAATACATAACACTGGCTGCAGAGAGCACAGATCACAGCAGTGTGAGGTCTGATTATACATCTCTCCAGGGACAATACATAACACTGGCTACAGAGAGCACAGAGCACAGAAGTGTGAGGTCTGATTACACATCTCTCCAGGGACAATACATAACACTGACTGCAGAGAGCACAGAGCACAGCAGTGTGAGGTCTGATTACACATCTCTCCAGGGACAGTACATAACACTGGCTGCAGAGAGCACAGAGCACAGCAGTGTGAGGTCTGATTACACATCTCTCCAGGGACAATACATAACACTTGCTGCAGAGAGCACAGAGCACAGCAGTGTGAGGTCTGATTACACATCTCTCCAGGGACAATACATAACACTGGCTGCAGAGAGCACAGAGCACAGCAGTGTGAGGTCTGATTACACATCTCTCCAGAGACAATTCATAACACTGGATGCAGAGAGCACAGAGCACAGCAGTGTGAGGATGTACCATTAATGCAATCCTGGCAGATAAATCCATATATCACAGTCCTGCTGCTACTAACGCCATACACAAAGGTATAATTACACATCGCTCCAGGGACAATACATAACACTGCAGTCTGTATGGTCACACTCCTCCAGTACAGTAGTGGGCTATGTTTTTCTTGCCAGGGCATGCTGGGAGTTGTAGTACAATCAGTCTTGGAGAGGGGGAGTCTCTGTGACCTCCAGTAGAGGTAGAAGCCTCCTAGTCATTATGCAGAGACCCCCATGGCGAGGCCCCGGGGGGCTAATTGTGCAGCTACTGATTTCTAAGTAAAGGCTATAATTGTGTGGAGGGACAGCCGGGCCCCGTCCTCATATCAGACCCGTGTAAGTGGTCACATCTTGTGTGTAATCAGTGGGCATTGTGCACCCGGCCCCCCGCGACCTCCTGCCCAATCAGTGCTGCATATAACAGGGGAGGACAGAGACCGGTCAGAGGGACCTCCGGGGCTTATGTGGGCACCACAGGTCATATACTATGGGGCAGGACATCTGGCCCCAGATTTCGTGTATATATATATATCGCAGTCTCATCCGTCTCTCACCCACCTTTCCCAGTGACATTTTAAAACCCCCCGAGCTGTCACCCTCCGGCAGCGCCTCGTAGCTCTCACCCCTCTTCTAAACACTGACGCGATGCCGGGGACCCTTAGTGGTGGGGCCTTTCCTGTGGGGGGGGGGGGGGGGCCTTTGATTTATTTAGGTAACATTAGGAACAAACATCCTGGTCCCAGTGACTGATGGCGCCCCCCCCCCCCCTTTCATTTATTTTCTCAATGCTCCTCGCGGCCCGGGTGTTTACTCGCAGCGACGTTGGAGGAATCTTCTAGAGACTGTTTATATAACGTGTTGTGCGCGGAGTTGTGCCCTCAGGCCGAGACTCTGGTAATTAGACCCCAAGTCGCTCGGTAGGATGAAGCGTCTATTGTTCTGGTCGCTGCCACCTTCCATACGTTGCGATGAATTGAGAAGGTTCTTGGGTGAGATGTTTAGCCCAGGGTGGTGGCCACCAGGGCCAGCTTGCTGATAGTCTCCTTTTCTGTTGCAGGAGCCCTCCTGATGGGTGCCATCCTCTACTCCTGGCAGTTCCCCCATTTTAATGCCTTGAGCTGGAACCTCCGTGAAGACTACTCCAGAGGAGGCTACCGGATGATGTCCGTCACACATCCCGACATGTGCCGCCGCGTGGCCCTGCGCCACTGCCTAGGACTCATCGGACTGTCCACCCTCGCCCCTGCCCTGGATGTCACCACCTGGAACTTCCCCATCATCTCCCTCCCAATCAACCTTTATATCTCCTACCTGGGCTACAGGTTTTACCGGGACGCAGATCGTAACAGTGCCAGGAAGCTGTTCTTCTGCAGCCTCTGGCATCTGCCCACCCTGCTGCTCCTCATGCTGACCTGTAAGAAGTCCCTGGTAGGAAAGAAGGAGAAAACAGAAGCCAGCTGAGAATGGACGTGCCAGGAAGGAGCTGTGATCAGTTGTTACTGTAAAACCCAAATACAAAGAGAAGAACTTCTTTGGTGTCCACCACCCATAGGACGCGGACACTGAGGACACCGGTCTTACCCTACACCCATTATTATTATCCTTCTTCTCGTTACCGGGAGGCATCTCTCACAATTCGTCCAATATAGAAGATCTAGTATCATGAATTGGGAATGTTCAACTTGGGTCCGATGGTGTTCGGTTGTCATGATACCATGTTACGTTCCGCGATATGGACAGGAACCAAACCCTGTCCAGAAGATCTTACACCCATTACCATAAGGTGTGTGTCATCTCACCCCTATAAGGATCCTGAATGGATGGTGGCCAGACACCGTAGGAGTGACTCCATAAGTTGGCTGATGGATGTGACGGTGGATCCAATCATCAAACGTTTCCTTTGAGGCCGCCCCAAATTTTCTCATTCGGGTTAAGGTCTTGGGATTAGTAGACTGGGAGTAGGGGGAGGTCTTGGTGATGCTCTTCCGACCATTTATTTATTGGGAATGTTCTGCTCAGGTTCGGTGACTACATAGGACGCCGGTCACGATACCCTTTGATGCGTCTGATGATCTTGCCCCCATAACCATAAGATGTGTGTCATGTCATACACCCCACCCTAAAATAATCCAACTCGGTGGCCGTCGTCATTCTTAAATCTGAACTTGCCTTACGATTTCGGTATATTCAGCGCCGTGGCGTGTAAGGGTCCTCTGTACTTGAAGACACCACCTCTCATACTGTAATGTAAGATACGACAATTTTTGATTAAAAAAACTGAAAACTCCCTCCTTGTGTCCATGTTTCTTTCGGGGTATTCTGGTCCACACTCCTCCCTGGCCCATCTACACAATATTCTATACAAGGTCTTAGGATCGTCTGGCGCCTACATGCATGAATGTTGCTGGTCTGCCAGGCTGTGATTCCAGGTAAGACCACCATGTCTACCCGAAGAGTGGGAGTGGCTCATTGAGCAAAGATGGTGGTGCCCTATAATAATGGCCCATTGTCCGGTAGACTGCCATCGATGAGCTCTCTTGGACGGATGTGTTGACCATAAAGGCCACCAATTACCATTCTACACCCATCATGATGGCTTTCAAAAAGTACAAGCAGCAGATCCATCTACCCCCATAAGACAGGGGAAGTCTAGAAAAGAATCGGGGAGTAGTCGAAAGCCCAGTAGTTGGACACGCGACGTCAACTCTGGAGTGACCGGCATCTGGCTCCACTTACCAGTCATAATAGGATATTAATATGTCTGCGTCGTCCCTTTATGGAGAAGGGGAAGGGGTCATTTGGATGAAATCCTTCGTCTATAAAGTCCAACCACCCAATACTGTGACTCGTCGGAGCGGGGCGGCTATTAGTAAGTTATGTGAACGCTCCAGGCTGTAATACTGGGGGAACGCCAATGGATTTTACACACCTTATAAATAGTGGAGTATAATAATATAACCACGTGAGCTCACGGCTATGTCTGACGAGTGTGGAGCAGTTATATTATTATATCATTATAACGTACGGACGATGAGAACCTTATGTGTTGAGCCCCGTCTCTCACATTGGCGCAGTCTTGCTATGACCAGGGATCTATGGAGTTCACAGACGTGTGACTGGTGTCCTAGTGATGTCACCGGTTCTTGTCTATATGTAGTGTATACATGTGACCCCATCGGGCAGAGGATACATCTCCCAGGTCGGCATGACCCCATTGTCCCATCTCATACACATCAGCGCGTCCCACCTCCCGTTTCTAGAGGTCTCGTCACGGGATGTTAACACATCTGCTGACACCAAGCTGAACCCGGTCAGTTGAACTACTCCTCGTCCTCCTTGACCTGCCATATAAGACACAAAGGAGCGTCCATTGTGATGTTAATGGCCTGGTGTGGAGACAAGACCCAAACAGATGTGACACGGCTGCTGACGGATGGAGTTCATGTGTTCAGCATACGCTCGGCCCGGCTTGGGGAGGGGGGGGGGGTATTGAGTGTCACATCTGTATTATGTCCTCACCCTATGGGTCAGTAATCGTGGAATAACACTTCATTAGATGCCTCGTTGCATGCGATCGTTGGATCTTACGACTTCTACAGATAGCGTGTGATGTAGCAAGGGGCAACTCATGTCATGACTTCACTAAGTCTCTAAGTCACAATGTAGAGCGGAACCTTTGTTCCATAGAGGAAGCCTCTACGAAGAGGAACGGCCAACCTAGTGATGACCATGGGCCACAACAATCTATGTCATATAATAAGACCCCTTACTCTTACAAAAGAGGTCCCTATTTTTAATCCATGGCCATCTCATCTGTGGACAAGACCAAGACATTCAATGGAAACTGTAATCAGGACATATGAGGAGATCTGGTCTTAATCTGATGCCATTAGACACCTGGCATTGTTGGTGAACACCATGGATGACTTTGGTAGACCATTGATAGACCTTCCATATAAAGCTGAAATGACCAAATGTCAAGGTTGTCCTCAAGCATCTGCAGAAAGTGTTTAATATTCCTGCAGCACTCCCACAGGTGAAGCGAAGTATTACAAGACATGGGTCCTCCTTAGGTCAGGCAGTGATGCAAAGTGGATTTAGCTCATCTGTACCCAACAACTAAACCTCACTGGCGAAGAGAACTTCAGCATGTCCATTACTCCGGTGGAAAGCTGTATGAGAGCTGCAGAGCAGGTAAGTCGTAGTCAAAATCACCACAAATTAGGCGTGCCGAGGAACTTGCACCAAGTGGTCCCAGGCAGATCAGTGGACCTTCCTGGATTTGCTAAGGCAGATGTGATCCTAAAGATATTCTGACTTTTGGAGATATTCGAGAAGACACAAGACCTCCGGGATCCAGATCTGACTTGACGTCCCTTTAAGAAAGTTTCACTCAGTCTTCAGACGACGTTGTGCTACATTTTAAGGTGATTTGAATGAAACCCTGTAGGACTGAACCTCTTGTGCCCGGATGCAGTTGAGCCGGGGTGATCCTCCGCAGCAGGTACACAAGTCTTGGGTGGCCTTGGTGATTGTTATCAGAGCAGTGTGACTATAGGGGGGGGGGTCACTTATCTTCACATCTCATTGAACTCCCCCGATGTTGGATAACGGGGTACAGATGGAGCATAGAGCGGGACAGGAATTCCTCTGGTGAATAAGAGGTTACTGGAGCGCGGCTGCTCTGTCATTTCTGGAATGGTCCATTATACACGGCACCTTTTTCCAGCAGCTGTTTCAAGTGCAGAACTTGGCAGGACGACGAACGGTTAAATTAAAAACAGAGGTTTCGGGCTGGAACGACGGGACGGAAAGTAGCAAGATAAAAAATGTGAAAATGTAGAAAGAAAAAGAAAGGATCCGGGGCCGGAGATTCCTGCAGTCTGGTATCAGATGGTCCAGGAAGCGATGGCCAAAGAGAAGAGGTCCAAAGGCTGAGATTAGACGGGAGTCTACATATGGACTCCGGGAAGAAGGGGCATGTGACGGGGTCAGGGGTCGTGCATGTGACGGGGTCAGGGTCCTAGATGTGGGGGTGACATGGGTGATCACCGTGTATTTTCAATGGATGCACAGATGTCATCACATACTGGATCCCACAGGGGGCAGCACTGGACAGAAGCCCAAGGGGTCAGAGATCTAGTAAATATACAGTGACCTCTAATGGATATAGAACCCAGAACTATAAGACGATGATGGGTCCATATATAGGACCCAACATGGAACCTTCCCTACAATATGGTGGGGGGCAGGATGTGAGTGGACACTTAGTAGACCCCGGGCTCTAGCAGGAGGGTCCATTCCTTATTCTACCATATGATCCACGTGTGCTCCATGTTGTATCATACAAGACACTCGGCTCCAGCTGATAATTATACACAAGTCACCGGGTCGAGACCAGAGATATTACCCGATTCTGCAACACGTAGGAAAACCTATGAATAATACAACATCTACACAGAGGAGCAGCAGAGCTCAGCACATTGTATAATTCACTGAAAATTCACAGGTTGTATCACCTCTATCTATCTCATATCTATCTATCTATCTCATATCTATCTATCTATCTATCTCATATCTATCTATCTCCTATCTATCTATCTATCTATCTATCTATCTATCTCCTATCTATCTATCTATCTATCTATCTCATATCTATCTATCTATCTATCTATCTCATATCTATCTATCTATCTCATATCTATCTCATATCTATCTATCTATCTATCTCCTATCTATCTATCTCTCTATCTATCTATCTATCTCATATCTATCTATCTCCTATCTATCTATCTATCTATCTATCTATCTATCTATCTCATATCTATCTATCTCCTATCTATCTATCTCCTATCTATCTATCTATCTATCTATCTATCTATCTCATATCTATCTATCTATCTATCTCCTATCTATCTATCTATCTATCTATCTATCTATCTCATATCTATCTATCTATCTATCTCCTATCTATCTATCTATCTATCTATCTATCTATCTATCCATCTCATATCTATCTATCTCATATCTATCTATCTCATATCTATCTCATATATATCTATCTATCTATCTATCTCATATTTATCTATCTATCTCATATTTATCTATCTATCTCATATCTATCTATCTATCTATCTATCTATCTATCTATCTATCTATCTATCTATCTCATATCTATCTATCTATCTATCTCATATCTATCTATCTATCTATCTCCTATCTATCATTTCCCACACATCCATAATAATTCCATCCATTGTAATCCCGGCCCCCTGTCTCCAGTATTAGTCTCCATGTATAATTGGGGTGTGTGTTTGTGTAATCCCGGGATACAATGTGTGTACACAGCACTTCACAGTCATCATGGAAGGAGACAAGTGCCGGGACCTAAAAACAAACATGATAACACCACTGCCGAGGAAACAACAAGAGGAAACAAGAGGGGAAGGAAAATAAACAGGGTTCTTCTAAGGAGATGACAAGATTCCTCCTAAGGTCACCAAAGACCATCGATGATCAGGGCTGACCTGGTGGACATCTACAAAGCAGAGGCCTGTTCTGGTAGAAGTCAACATTGGTCTAAAGCAATGGACTTCACCACTGGTTTGACCTGGTAGATTTCTAATGTGAACATCTAAGGAATGTCTAGATTGTTCTACAAGATGTTTACTTTGGTCTTCTCTGGTAGGTAGAAGACAGGATTAGTCTGACTATAAGGACATCTACATTGGTCTGATCTGGCGAATATCCAACTTGATTGGTTCCATTTGGTTGATGTCTCCATTGCTCTGATCCAGTTGAAGGTCTGATTCAGTAGAAACCTACATTGGTCCAATTTGGTTAGTGTCTCCACTGCTTTGGTTCTGGTAGATATCCACATTAATCTGACTTCGTAGATGTTTAAAATGGTCTGATTTGATGAACATCTGCTTTGGATTTTACGGACGTCTACATTTGTCTTATCTGGTGGACATCTTCGTTTTTTTATCTGGTGGAGGTCTACATTGGTCTGATGGATGTCCACATTGGTCTGATAGATGTCTACGTTGGTCTGATAGATGTCTACGTTGGTCTGATAGATGTCTACATTGGTCTGATAGATGTCTACATTGGTCTGATAGATGTCTACATTGATCCGATAGATGTCTACATTGGTCTGATAGATGTCTACATTGGTCTGATAGATGTCTACATTGGTCCGATAGATGTCTACATACATTGGTCTGATAGATGTCTACATTGGTCTGATAGATGTCTACAATGGTCCGATAGATGTCTACATTGATCTGATAGATGTTTACATTGATCTGATAGATGTCTACATTGGTCTGATAGATGTCTACATTGGTCTGATAGATGTCTACATTGGTCTGATAGATGTCTACATTGGTCTGATAGATGTCTACATTGGTCTGATAGATGTCTACATTGATCCGATAGATGTCTACATTGGTCTGATAGATGTCTACATTGGTCCGATAGATGTCTACATTGATCCGATAGATGTCTACATTGGTCTGATAGATGTCTACATTGGTCCGATAGATGTCTACATTGATCCGATAGATGTCTACATTGGTCTGATAGATGTCTACATTGGTCTGATAGATGTCTACATTGGTCTGATAGATGTCTACATTGATCCGATAGATGTCTACATTGGTTTGATAGATGTCTACATTGGTTTGATAGATGTCTACATTGATCCGATAGATGTCTACGTTGGTCCGATAGATGTCCACATTGATCTGATATATGTCTACGTTCGTCCGATAGATGTCTACATTGGTCTGATAGATGTCTACGTTGGTCCGATAGATGTCTACGTTGGTCTGATAGATGTCTACATTGGTCCGATAGATGTCTACAATGGTCCGATAGATGTCTACATTGATCTGATAGATGTCTACATTGATCTGATAGATGTCTACATTGGTTTGATAGATGTCTACATTGGTCTGATAGATGTCTACATTGGTCTGATAGATGTCTACGTTGGTCTGATAGATGTCTACATTGGTCTGATAGATGTCTACATTGATCCGATAGATGTCTACATTGGTCTGATAGATGTCTACATTGGTCCGATAGATGTCTACATTGATCCGATAGATGTCTACATTGGTTTGATAGATGTCTACATTGGTTTGATAGATGTCTACATTGATCCGATAGATGTCTACGTTGGTCCGATAGATGTCCACATTGATCTGATATATGTCTACGTTCGTCCGATAGATGTCTACATTGGTCTGATAGATGTCTACGTTGGTCCGATAGATGTCTACGTTGGTCTGATAGATGTCTACATTGGTCCGATAGATGTCCACATTGGTCTGATAGATGTCTACGTTGGTCCGATAGATGTCTACGGTGGTCCGATAGATGTCTACGTTGGTCCGATAGATGTCTACATTGGTCCGATAGATGTCTACATTGGTCCGATAGATGTCTACATTGGTCCGATAGATGTCTACGTTGGTCCAATAGATGTCCACATTGATCTGATAGATGTCTACATTGGTCTGATAGATGTCTACGTTGGTCCGATAGATGTCCACATTGGTCCGATAGATGTCCACATTGGTCCGATACAGGTCTACATTGGTCTGATAGATGTCTACATTGGTCTGATAGATGTCTACATTGGTCTGATAGATGTCTACATTGGTCCGATAGATGTCTACATTGGTCCGATACAGGTCTACATTGGTCTGATAGATGTCTACATTGGTCTGATAGATGTCTACATTGGTCTGATAGATATCTACATTGGTCTGATAGATCTCTACATTGGTCCGATAGATGTCTACATTGGTCCGATAGATGTCTACATTGGTCCGATAGATGTCTACATTGATCTGATAGATGTCTACATTGGTGCGATAGATGTCTACATTGGTCCGATAGATGTCTACATTGATCCGATAGATGTCTACATTGATCTGATAGATGTCTACATTGGTCCGATAGATGTCTACATTGGTCCGATAGATGTCTACATTGGTCTGATAGATGTCTACATTGGTCTGATAGATGTCCACATTGGTCCGATAGATGTCTACATTGGTCCAAAAGATGTCTACATTGGTCCGATAGATGTCTACATTGGTCTGATAGATGTCTACATTGGTCTGATAGATGTCCACATTGGTGTGACCTGGAAGATGTCCACATTGCTCTGATCTGGTGGTTGTCCAGCTTTGGCCAGTTGGAGTGACGTTCCTGCACCCCCCCCCCCCCCAGCCCATATATAAAAGTGAGAGTGGCTGTATTGTTTTCTGGAGTGGGGGGTGAAGCTGATAGAGAGAGGCCAATTCAGCTCCTTGAAGTGAGGAGCTCCTCCTGCTGAGAGGGGCCTGAGGATGTGCCTGGATGTGACAATTAGTGACATAATATGGGCTTTTAATTGTCCTAATGGCTCTTTGTGTAGGGTTTACAGCTGCCATAACCCCTCCTATATTGACGGAGCCCTTCCACTTTACTGCTCTATTGTCCCCAGAATTGATGTGTGAGTGGTATAGGAGTGTTTGTGGGGGGTTTATGGAGTGGGTTTTTATCAATACCAAGTCCCAGGGGGGGGGGGACTACAGGCGGCCATAGACAATTCTAGAGACCATCTCTGTGTATGGGGGCACCACGACTGAACTAAGATGGCAGAATTCATGATGGGATTAACCCTTCCAGCCATGTGCACATTGATGTTCGTGATTTAGTCTACAGCTCTTCAATATCTCCATCCTTGAGCTGCAGCCCTGGAGGCCTTCTCCGCACCCGGACCCACCCTACGTGACACAGATAACCTTCTAATATTGTCACCTACGGAGAGAGGTCTCCAGGACAAGCTGGAAATTTTGGAGAAATTTAGCACCACCTGGGCACCACCTAGAGTTCTCCAAACACCTTCTTCAGGTCCATCAGAGCAGCTTCCCTTTACATAGTACAGTCCAGAAGAGGGCGCTATCAATCCTGGCACCTATAGAACCATAAAGCAAAAGGGGGTTCCTAACCAACCAACCCAAACACAGCCGGACACAAACATGGACCAATCACGGTTGACCTATACATAAATGTTGGAGCTGAAAAGCAAGGCCCAGGAGGACCATGTCAGTGGCTGGAGGACCACCATGGAGTCACCCCAAAAGCTGACCGTCTACCAAAGTCTACAGACTGGTCCTGTACCTGGAGAAGCTACCGGACCCCAGAGACCCCCGGATCCTGAGCCGCTACAGACTGATTCCTGTTCCCCCCATCCCCCACAATCCCATATTTTGGGAGTTCTATGACAATGATACCTTGTCTTTGCTCCTGCCAATAAAACTTCTCTGGAGTAGAACTGATAAGACGTTTCCTTGTAGATGTTCTGCACGTTATCCGCGCTCTGCTGTGAGCGGCCGAGGTGCAGGAATACTCAGGAATACTCCGGCTTTGTGGTTATTTTATGTGTATTTTCCTTCTGTCTATAAAGTGGTGTCAGGTTTAAAATCCTATAAAATGTGTTGGAGTTTATGGACTTTGAATAAGAAGGGAAGTGACTTCCTCCGGAGTAACACAAGAAGTCTCCGTGCGCAGAACTCCGAGAGAGGAGAACATTTCTATCATATTATTATACGGCACAAAGCAATTATATGTATCCATGGATAGAGGAAGATACAGACCTATCTATCTATCTATCTATCTATCTATCTATCTATCTATCTATCTATCTATCTATCTCATATCTATCTATCTCTCATATCTATCTATCTATCTATCTATCTATCTCCTATCTATCTATCTATCTATCTATCTATCTCATATCTATCTATCTCTCATATCTATCTATCTATCTATCTATCTATCTCATATCTATCTATCTATCTCATATCTACCTATCTATCTCCTATCTATCTATCTATCTATCTATCTATCTATCTATCTATCTATCTATCTATCTATCTATCTCCTATCTATCTATCTATCTATCTATCTATCTATCTATCTATCTCCTATCTATCTATCTCCTATCTATCTATCTATCTATCTATCTATCTATCTATCTATCTATCTATCTCTCATATCTATCTATCTATCTATCTATCTATCTATCTATCTATCTATCTATCTATCTATCTATCTATCTATCTATCTATCTATCTATCTATCTATCTCTCATATCTATCTCTTATCTATCTATCTATCTATCTATCTATCTATCTATCTATCTATCTATCTCATATCTATCTATCTATCTATCTATCTATCTATCTATCTCCTATCTATCTATCTATCTCCTATCTATCTATCTATCTATCTATCTCATATCTATCTATCTATCTCATATCTATCTATCTATCTATCTATCTATCTCCTATCTATCCATCTTATATCTATCTATCTCATATCTATCTATCTATCTATCTCATATCTATCTATCTATCTCATATCTATCTATCTCATATCTATCTCATATCTATCTATCTATCTATCTATCTATCTATCTATCTATCTCATATCTATCTATCTATCTATCTATCTATCTATCTATCTATCTATCTATCTATCTATCTCCTATCTATCTCCTATCTATCTCTTATCTATCTATCTCTTATCTATCTATCTCATATCTATCTATCTATCTATCTATCTATCTATCTATCTCCTATCTATCTATCTATCTATCTATCTATCTATCTATCTATCTATCTATCTATCTATCTATCTCCTATCTATCTATCTCATATCTATCTATCTATCTATCTCATATCTATCTATCTATCTCCTATCTATCTATCCATCTATCTATCTATCTCCTATCTATCTATCTAACTATCTATCTATCTCCTATCTATCTATCTATCTATCTCCTATCTATCTCATATCTATCTATCTATCTATCTATCTCTATCTATCTATCTATCTATCTATCTATCTATCTATCTATCTATCTATCTATCTATCTATCTATCTATCTCTATCTATCTATCTATCTATCTATCTATCTATCTATCTATCTCCTATCTATCTATCTCCTATCTATCTATCTATCTATCTATCTATCTATCTATCTATCTATCTATCTATCTATCTATCTATCTATCTCCTATCTATCTATCTATCTATCTATCTCCTATCTATCTATCTATCTCCTATCTATCTATCTATCTATCTATCTATCTATCTATCAGGGTCTCCGGGCGATGGGGGTCCTGGGCAGGTCTCCGGGCGATGGGGGTCCTGGGCAGGTCTCCGGGCGATGGGGGTCCTGGGAAGGTCTCCGGGCGATGGGGGTCCTGGGCAGGTCTCCGGGCGATGGGGGTCCTGGGCAGGTCTCCGGGCGATGGGGGTCCTGGGCAGGTCTTGGGGTGGTCGGGGTCCTGGGCATGTCTCGGGGCGGTGGGGTCCTGGGCATGTCTCGGGGCGGTGGGGTCCTGGGCATGTCTCGGGGCGGTGGGGTCCTGGGCATGTCTCGGGGCGGCGGGGTCCTGGGCATGTCTCGGGGCGGTGGGGTCCTGGGCATGTCTCGGGGCGGTGGGGTCCTGGGCATGTCTCGGGGCGGTGGGGTCCTGGGCATGTCTCGGGGCGGCGGGGTCCTGGGCATGTCTCGGGGCGGCGGGGTCCTGGGCATGTCTCGGGGCGGTGGGGTCCTGGGCATGTCTCGGGGCGGCGGGGTCCTGGGCATGTCTCGGGGCGGCGGGGTCCTGGGCATGTCTCGGGGCGGTGGGGTCCTGGGCATGTCTCGGGGCGGTGGGGGTCCTGGGCATGTCTCGGGGTCCTGGGCCAGCGCTTGTTTGTTACGTTTTGCTTGTCCTTTGAGCTCTGATGATTTGTTTCATCTTCAGGTAATAGGAGGCAGATGATAAATACAGAGAAGCGTCAGGAGGGAGGAGGCGAGCAGCGCTTTATACAGGGAAGAAAAGAAGGTTTAACAAATGAGTTTTCAAAGAGGACGAGTTCTTTAAAGTTTCTGCTTTGAAAAATACAATGGAGACAAATGATCTACCTACAAATATATCTGTATATCACTGTCTCACATCTACATATCTGTCTATAGCAGATAGAAAGGAGATGGAGAGATGGATAGAGAGAGATAGATAGGAGATAGATAGATAGATAGATACATAGATAGATAGGAGATAGATAGATAGATAGGAGATAGATATGAGATAGATAGATAGATAGATAGATAGATAGATAGATAGATAGATAGATAGATATGAGATAGATAGATAGATAGATAGATAGATAGATAGATAGATATGAGATAGATATGAGATAGATAGATAGATAGATAGATAGATAGATAGGAGATAGATAGATAGATAGATAGATATGAGATAGATATGAGATAGATAGATAGATAGATAGATAGATATGAGATAGATAGATAGATAGGAGATAGATAGATAGATAGATAGATATGAGATAGATATGAGATAGATAGATAGATAGGAGATAGATAGATAGATAGATATGAGATAGATAGATAGATAGATAGATAGATAGGAGATAGATATGAGATAGATAGATAGATATGAGATAGATATGAGATAGATAGATAGATAGGAGATAGATAGATAGATAGATAGGAGATAGATAGATAGATAGATAGATAGATAGATAGATAGATATGAGATAGATATGAGATAGATAGATAGATAGATAGATAGATAGATATGAGATAGATAGATATGAGATAGATAGATAGATAGATAGATAGATAGGAGATAGATAGATAGATATGAGATAGATAGATAGGAGATAGATAGATAGATAGATAGGAGATAGATAGATAGATAGATAGGAGATAGATAGATAGATAGATAGATAGATAGATAGATAGATAGATAGATAGATAGATAGATAGATAGATAGATATGAGATAGATATGAGATAGATAGATAGATAGATAGATAGATAGATAGATATGAGATAGATAGATAGATAGATAGATAGATATGAGATAGATATGAGATAGATAGATAGGAGATAGATAGATAGATAGATAGATAGATATGAGATAGATAGATAGATAGATAGATATGAGATAGATATGAGATAGATAGATAGATATGAGATAGATAGATAGATATGAGATAGATAGATAGATATGAGATACCCTGTTTCCCCTAAAATAGGACATCCCCCGAAAATAAGACCTAGTACAATTTTATTCAGGCTCAGAAATATAAGGCCTCCCCTGAAAATAAGACCTAGCGGCAGTCATTGCTACAGCCCCCCTCACACCATACATGAGTATTAGTAAATCTTTCAGAAGGTTGTGACATGAGGAATAATTCATGGAAGTAAATCACTGGCTGTTGTGCTGCAAATGTGGTACCAGCAGCTACCAGGATAAGAAGGGTCATTTATGGAAAGTGCTTTTACTAACTAACATGAGAGATTGGGGCCAATGATTCTAATAGAAATGGAGTCACAAGAAAGACAGCAGGAAGTTCAGAGTTTGGAGAGTCATAAGGATGTTAGAGAGGTAGATTTTTTTGTTCAACGATAAATGTAAATTCTTGTTCATGGAAAAATAATAATCCCCTGAAAATAAGACCTAGTGCATCTATAGGGACAAAAATTAATATAAGACACTGTCTTATTTTCGGGGAAACAGGGTAGATAGATATGAGATAGATAGATAGATAGGAGATAGATATGAGATAGATAGATAGATAGATAGATATGAGATAGATAGATAGATAGATAGATAGATAGATAGATATGAGATAGATAGATAGATAGATAGATAGATATGAGATAGATAGATAGATAGATAGATAGATATGAGATAGATAGATAGATATGAGATAGATAGATAGATAGATATGAGATAGATAGATATGAGATAGAAAGATATGAGATAAATAGATAGATAGATAGATAGATAGATATGAGATAGATAGATAGATAGATAGATAGATAGATAGATAGATATGAGATAGATAGATAGATAGATATGAGATAGATAGATAGATAGATAGATAGATATGAGATAGATAGATAGATAGATAGATAGATATGAGATAGAAAGATATGAGATAGATAGATATGAGATAGATAGATAGATAGATAGATATGAGATAGATAGATATGAGATAGATAGATATGAGATAGATAGATAGATAGATAGATAGATAGATAGATAGATAGATAGATAGATAGATAGATAGATAGATATGAGATAGATAGATAGATAGATAGATAGATAGATATGAGATAGATAGATAGGAGATAGATAGATATGAGATAGATAGATAGATAGATAGATAGATAGATAGATAGATAGATAGATAGATATGAGATAGATAGATAGATAGATATGAGATAGATAGATATGAGATAGATAGATAGATAGATAGATAGATAGATAGGAGATAGATAGATAGATATGAGATAGATAGATAGGAGATAGATAGATAGATAGATAGGAGATAGATAGATAGATAGATAGATAGATAGATAGATAGATAGATAGATAGATAGAAGATAGATAGATGGGTATGAGATAGATAGATATGAGATAGATAGATAGATAGGAGATAGCTATGAGATAGATAGATAGATAGATAGGAGATAGCTATGAGATAGATAGATAGATAGATAGATAGATAGATAGGAGATAGATAGGAGATAGATAGATAGATAGATAGGAGATAGATATGAGATAGATAGGAGATAGATAGATAGGAGATAGATAGATAGGAGATAGATAGATAGATAGATAGATAGGAGATAGATAGATAGATATGAGATAGAGAGATAGATAGATATGAGATAGATACATAGATAGATAGATAGATAGATATGAGATAGATAGATAGATAGATATGAGATAGATAGATAGATAGGAGATAGATAGGAGATAGATAGATAGATAGATAGGAGATAGATATGAGATAGATAGGAGATAGATAGATGATATTGGACATGTAGACAAATAATTCCCCATTTGTGGAGCCATTGATCACTGGGGCAGCAGCTGCACCCCCGGGCACAGGGGGAGGTATAACAAGGACCCTGCATAGTGATCCCTGCCCCAGGCCCTACACACCAGACCCCACAGCCAATTATTACATGGACCCTTTCATACCCAACACACATGCCCTACATCCACCAGCAGCAGCACAGACCACACACAGGGGGCGCCACAGGCAGGGAGAGGGGACAGATGCACTGGCCCTATGGCACAAGGAGCCTCATGTCTGAACCTTAACTCTACCAACACTGGGAGAGAGACATGGACAGCGCATACATCACACATTATACATTATTATACATCACACATTATACATTATATATTGATCTTTTGCCTTTAGGTCTCATTAACAAAACAAACTCCAGGTTCTTAGTTACATTTTGATTGCAAATTGTATAAGCCAATAACAGTGACCTCGCTGTAGCGGGTCCCTACACTATAGGGTGCAGCATCACCTGGCGTCCACCACCACTGCAACACAGCACCCAGTACTACTACTCCTATCCTGTATATGGGCACGGCACAGTACTACTACTCCTATCCTGTATATATGAGCACAGCACAGTACTACTACTCCTATCCTGTATGTATGGGCACAGCACAGTACTACTACTCCTATCCTGTATGTATGAGCACATCACAGTACTACTACTCCTATCCTGTATATATGGGCACAGCACAGTACTACTACTCCTATCCTGTATATATGGGCACAGCACAGTACTACTACTCCTATCCTGTATATATGGGCACAGCACAGTACTACTACTCCTATCCTGTATATATGGGCACAGCACAGTACTACTACTCCTATCCTGTATATATGGACACAGCACAGTACTACTACTCCTATCCTGTATATATGGGCACAGCACAGTACTACTACTCCTATCCTGTATATATGGGCACAGCACAGTACTACTACTCCTATCCTGTATATATGGACACAGCGCAGTACTACTACTCCTATCCTGTATATATGGGCACAGCACAGTACTACTACTCCTATCCTGTATATATGGACACAGCACAGTACTACTACTCCTATCCTGTATATATGGGCACAGCACAGTACTACTACTCCTATCCTGTATATATGGGCACAGCACAGTACTACTACTCCTATCCTGTATATATGGGCACAGCACAGTACTACTACTCCTATCCTGTATATATGGGCACAGCACAGTACTACTACTCCTATCCTGTATATATGGGCACAGCACAGTACTACTACTCCTATCCTGTATATATGGGCACAGCACAGTACTACTACTCCTATCCTGTATATATGGGCACAGCACAGTACTACTACTCCTATCCTGTATATATGGACACAATACAGTACTACTACTCCTATCCTGTATATATGGGCACAGCACAGTACTACTACTCCTATCCTGTATATATGGGCACAGCACAGTACTACTACTCCTATCCTGTATATATGGACACAGCACAGTACTACTACTCCTATCCTGTATATATGGGCACAGCACAGTACTACTACTCCTATCCTGTATATATGGGCACAGCACAGTACTACTACTCCTATCCTGTATATATGGACACAGCGCAGTACTACTACTCCTATCCTGTATATATGGGCACAGCACAGTACTACTACTCCTATCCTGTATATATGGACACAGCACAGTACTACTACTCCTATCCTGTATATATGGGCACAGCACAGTACTACTACTCCTATCCTGTATATATGGGCACAGCACAGTACTACTACTCCTATCCTGTATATATGGGCACAGCACAGTACTACTACTCCTATCCTGTATATATAGGCTCAGCACAGTACTACTACTCCTATCCTGTATATATGGGCACAGCACAGTACTACTACTCCTATCCTGTATATATGGGCACAGCACAGTACTACTACTCCTATCCTGTATATATGGGCACAGCACAGTACTACTACTCCTATCCTGTATATATAGGCTCAGCACAGTACTACTACTTCTATCCTGTATATATGGACATAGCACAGTACTACTACTCCTATCCTGTATATATGGGCACAGCACAGTACTACTACTCATATCCTGTATATATGGACACAGTACAGTACTACTACTCCTATCCTGTATATATGGGCACAGCACAGTACTACTACTCCTATCCTGTATATATGGACACAGCACAGTACTACTACTCCTATCCTGTATATATGGACACAGTACAGTACTACTACTCCTATCATGTATATATGGACACAGCACAGTACTACTACTCCTATCCTGTATATATGGACACAGTACAGTACTACTACTCCTATCATGTATATATGGACACAGTACAGTACTACTACTCCTATCCTGTATATATGGGCACAGCACAGTACTACTACTCCTATCCTGTATATATGGGCACAGCACAGTACTACTACTCCTATCCTGTATATATGGACACAGTACAGTACTACTACTCCTATCATGTATATATGGACACAGTACAGTACTACTACTCCTATCCTGTATATATGGGCACAGCACAGTACTACTACTCCTATCCTGTATATATGGGCACAGCACAGTACTACTACTCCTATCCTGTATATATGGGTACAGCACAGTACTACTACTCCTATCCTGTATATATGGGCACAGCACAGTACTACTACTCCTATCCTGTATATATGGGTACAGCACAGTACTACTACTTCTACCCTGTATATATGGACAGTGCACAGTACTACTACTCCTATCCTGTATATATGGGCACAGCACAGTACTACTACTCCTATCCTGTATATATGGGCACAGCACAGTACTACTACTCCTATCCTGTATATATGGACACAGTACAGTACTACTACTCCTATCATGTATATATGGACACAGTACAGTACTACTACTCCTATCCTGTATATATGGGCACAGCACAGTACTACTACTCCTATCCTGTATATATGGGCACAGCACAGTACTACTACTCCTATCCTGTATATATGGGTACAGCACAGTACTACTACTCCTATCCTGTATATATGGGCACAGCACAGTACTACTACTCCTATCCTGTATATATGGGTACAGCACAGTACTACTACTCCTATCCTGTATATATGGACACAGCACAGTACTACTACTCCTATCCTGTATATATGGACACAGCACAGTACTACTACTCCTATCCTGTATATATGGGCACAGCACAGTACTACTACTCCTATCCTGTATATATAGGCACAACACAGTACTACTACTTCTATCCTGTATATATGGACACAGCACAGTACTACTACTATCCTGTATATATGAGCACAGCACAGTACTACTACTCCTATCCTGTATATATGGGCACAGCACAGTACTACTACTCCTATCCTGTATATATGGGCACAGCACAGTACTACTACTCCTATCCTGTATATATGGACACTGTACAGTACTACTACTCCTATCCTGTATATATGGGCACAGCACAGTACTACTACTCCTATCCTGTATATATGGACACAGTACAGTACTACTACTCCTATCATGTATATATGGACACAGTACAGTACTACTACTCCTATCCTGTATATATGGGCACAGCACATTACTACTATTCCTATCCTGTATATATGGGCACAGCACAGCACTACTACTCCTATCCTGTATATATGGGCACAGCACAGTACTACTACACCTATCCTGTATATATGGGCACAGCACAGCACAGTACTACTACTCCTATCCTGTATATATGGACACAGCACAGTACTACTACACCTATCCTGTATATATGGGCACAGCACAGCACAGTACTACTACTCCTATCCTGTATATATGGGCACAGCACATTACTACTATTCCTATTCTCCTATGGTTGTAGTAGTAGTCCTGTCTCTTTAGGCTTATACTGTCCTGAGATGTAACTGTTGTGGATATTGAGGTTGTATAATATCTTTATATATATACTGATGTTGTGTAGTTACATACATATAAGTTATTATCTCTGTGATGTAAGTGACTACGACCCCCATCCTCCCCTGCACTCAGTGTTGTCCCTTCCTCCTCCTGCAGGGTCTGAGCTCCTCTCTGCTGCTCTGGGAATGATATAGAATCTGCCTCCAATCACTGAGCAGAGTGTCGCCTCCTATTGGCTGCCCTTTATCAACAAATGGCTAATTAGCATAGAGTGTTGTGGTGTGATTGGCCGGGGGGTCTGCCTGTCAGCGGCCGGGCTCCTCCCTCTCTCCATGGACTGCAGGCAGCAGGCTAGGAGCTGGCAGTAGGGAGCTGGAGCTGCACACTGATACATTGTATCTATGAGGATAGCCTGGGGATGTACCGGCCACCCTACAGGATGGAGTGAGCCGCCTGCCGGGGGCTGCTGGATGATGTCCCTATGGATGCCGGCCCCGTGCCCCAGCTGAGGAGAAGGCTGCTGCTGCCCCTGGGCACCATGCTCTTCCTCTGCCTCTACATGTTCTACTCCTGCGCCGGCTCCTGCTCGTCTTACCCCAGTTCCAGCGCAGCCCCGGCACAACCCGGAGTCTTATCCCAACTGCTGCTCCGACCACAAGCCCGACAACAGGCGGAGGACGGGGGAGCCATCAGCAGCTTCTACAACGGCTCCGGGAGCAAGAAGTTACCCCAAGCCATCATCATCGGGGTGAAGAAAGGGGGCACCCGGGCGCTGCTGGAGTTCCTGAGGGTGCACCCTGACATCAGGGCTGTGGGCGCTGAACCCCACTTTTTTGATAGGAACTATGACAAGGGACTGGACTGGTACAGGTGAGATATTCCGACATTTATTCTCCGGATCATTGTGCTTCATTCTCAAAAATTTATACAAAAATTTTGATGTTTAAAATTTTGCGTAATCTCAGTGTATTGTTGTTGTGTATAGTGCGGAGCGGTCATTGAGCCCCTTCCCCGGTGCAGGCAGGGGGTCTACATAATGTATAGGGGCTCCGTCAGAGAGGGGTCACCTCCGCGCCGGTTACTATTGATTTGGGGGTTTACATGTGGTCACAAAAACGAAAAAGTGCCTCCATTATCCCGGAGATGAAACGCGGCTGTAACCTAAGTGACAAGCGATACATACTGGATACAGGGATGGAGGAGCTGGGGGGCTTTCATCCTCATCCGGAGCCCTGGGGAGGGGGGGGGGTGGCGGTTTAATTCCAGGAGGGAATTCTGGAGGGTTAGAAATTAGGCAACAATAAACTATTGATTTTTTTTTTTGTATTCCTCCTTTGCGTGGCCTTGTCCCTTCCATCCATCCACATACATTATAGATGTAGGGTACGGTTCATCCGGCTCCAATTCCGAGGCCGTCAACAAAGCTCCAAAGTTCTAGAATATTTACCAAATTTTTGTTACAATTTGTTTAGAGATAGTTTTGTCCTTTCTTTTATTTTCGCATGTGATTCTAGTTTTTTGTGTCCTGATTGTGGCTTTGTGTTACATCGTGTCGCCGTATAACGTGAGGTTTTTTTCACCTGGTTGAGCGACACCGTTGTGCGTGCGATGCTGCATGTGCGGAGCTGTACTGATCCCTACTGAGGACTAGAGGGTATTGCACGTCTCTGGAGCTGCCGGTAGTCACGGATCATCTACGTGAAGTGTTTAGTGTTTTAGTGGTTTTTTTTTTATTATGCAGATACAAATAACCAAAATCTAAAAAAAAAAATTATAAAAATCACAAAAAAATTCCTAATTTTAAATTTTTTTAAAAAATGTAATTGTAATTTATTACATTTTTAAATTCTAATATTAATAATTAATAAAAATCGTTATGATGCGCCATCAAATTCCGTAGCGCTTCACGAATCATAACTAATTGTTTTGTTTTTGCGCCAAAGATACAAAATGTATCGATGATGTAAATTCTATAGTTTTTGCTTTTTTTTAAAATATATTTTGTCATCCTATTCTGCTGCGAATGATGAGACACTTTGCATAATTTCCTTTTGAAATTTTTTTTTTTTTTTTGATGTTTGAAGTTTCAGTCTCCCCCCTGCCCCCCATTAATGAGCCTTCACAATGCGCAAACATCCGAATATTCCAAAAAAACCTTCGCGTTTGAACTTCCAGAGATGAAGTCGATACGTGAATCCGTCCTCCCATCATGTCTCACACGCAAAGCAGGAGACGGAGGAGAACATAAATATTTATTTGTGTGTTTTTTTTTTTTTTGTATTGAATAGTATTACGGAATTTTTTTTATTTTTTTTTTTCTACCAGTTTTTCTTCTTTAATCTGCCTTCAAAAGAAAGAAGGAGTAAAAAAAAAAAAAAAAAGTTACAGACTTGTTACGACACGGATGTGAACATTCATTACCACACACAAAAAAAATGCCTTGGGAAGATTCTTTGTCATAATAATGTTTTTGTTCTGCCCTTTTGCTCTTCAAAAAAATCTTTGTAGTCATTCATTGAGAAACTTTTGCTCGTTCCCTTTATGGGAAGAAAAAAAAAAAAAAAAAAGACAATTTGAAACCTCAGCCCCTTTTCACGGAAAAGACAAAGAAAATTTTCAGCCGGGAACGAAAAAGGCTTTGTAGTGAAAATGTGATGTCAGTTTTTACGTGAGGTCTAAAAAACCAGCAAAAATCTAGTTAAATATTGTGTCACTCATGAGCTGCTATGCAAAGGAAGTAAAAGCTGGGGTAGGGGGTTGGGGGTCCAATTTTTTGGTAAATATTCATCATAGTAAAAGAGGAGCAAGAGATTGGCTAAAAAAAAAAAATGCAAAATTTTGGGTAAAAAAACCCCAAATTTTTTTATAGTATAGTAAAAGCAAAGCAACAAATTAACTAAAAAAATAATGCAATGCATAAAAAAATTTGGAGTAAAAAATTCCAATTTTTTTTTTGTAAAAATTCTCCATAGTCCGAGCTTTGCAAATGCATTGCAAATGTGATGCTGTAAAAAATTTGAGCAAAAAAAAAAAAAAAAAATCAAAAATTTTTGTATTGACTCACCATAGTAAAGAGGTTGGCTATAAAAATAGGCAATGCAAATGGGATCCTGTACAATTTGGAGGAAAAAAAAAATTCCAAATTTTTGTAAAAATTCCCCGTAGTCCGAGAGGAGCGAGAGCTGTGCTAAGTAAAATGCATTGCCAATGTGATGCTGTAAAAAATTTTGGGGAAAAAAAATCCCAAATTTTTTGTAGAAAGTCACCATAGTAAAGAGATTGGCCAAAACAAATGGGATCCTGTACAATTTGGAGGAAAAAAAAATCCAACCCAAAAACCCAAATTTTTTTTAGTTAAATTCACTGTAGTCAAAGTTTAGCTTAAAAAAAAACTAAAGTAAAAGAAAATATACAAAAGGGTTTTTATACATAAATAATAGAATTTGTGATGTCTTAATAATAAATTAGAAAGTCTATAGAGCTACAGGGGGGTCACACGGTTCCCTCCTTTACTTTGTTACATGGGAGTTGTTATCCAGTTGTCTTTGTACTTGTAGGTTGTGTCTCTGCAGTTGTTATTATTTTATATCGTTGTTTATATCTCTTTTATGTGTTGGATTTTTCTATCGTCTGCACATAGACGTGTGAGAACTGTGGCACTTGTTACTATATCTTCTATGGGTCCAGGGGATCTATAGGTTAGGAATAGTAGCAGGATGATAGTATATTAACCCCTGCGCTGCCAGTCACCCGTGACATAGAGGAGACTCTATTATCCGGGGCTCAGGTGACGGGGCTGACAGCTGCTCATCCTCCTATCACAGCACAGCAGGGAGATCATTAATGACAGATCCTGTTATAGGTGTCAGTCAGGCGGATCCATATGGATGGGGGATTGTTGCTGTACTGGGAGCAGGCGCTGGACTGCAGTAGATACAGTAACTTAGCAATCTCTGCTCCCTGCTTAGCATATACCGGGGCCTAGACCATGGAAGTAGCTGGTAACTGGAGAAATGAGTCAGGAGTCAGTAGTGGTAGATACGATTTTTGGCCGGATACAGTATATCGTAAAGTCAGTTATCCCCTATATACTAATCCAAAAATTTTAGGGCAGGTTTCATTCTGTCGAGCGACTGATTTTAGTGAAGTAATAGGGACGTCATGCCCCCTACTGTATACTATAAGAACATAGAGAGGCAACAAAACCACCACCCAGCCGGCAGAAAATCACCCGAAAACCTCCGGCGAAATTATTCCATATTATTGACTCTGCATGTAGTAAATTCTGGTATAAAGTTACAAAAAAACTAAGTTCTCCAGCTCCTCTGGTTGCAAAGAGTTTACCGAAGTAACTCACGTAGAGCGGATACACCAGTAAAATCTCGTCTAGGGTTACAGTTACGGTTTATGTTTCTACAAAACAATATACATATTTGATCTGGCGTAACTAATGGCCAAAAAAACATAAAAACATTAGAAAAACTTTTTTTTTCCCGGTTCAAAACGTTCTGAAGTTTCCTATAGATTGACCATTCTGGGTCGTGGTTCACGGGTCAGATCAGAATATTACACGGTATCATCGTAGATTTCTTCAGTTTGATGGATCCGATGGATGACGCCTTATTGGTCGGAACCAAGTAACGTAGCAATAATATGTCGTAGGATGAAGCCACACAAATAATTTGGACGGAGTGACCACCAAAAATGAATAATCTGTCCAAAATATTCATGTGTCTGTAGAGACCATAAGAAAATCTGTGTCCACTGGTCGAAAAATGTATTGAATGAGCTTAACGACCCTAGACCAAATGTTCTTGGCCTCGAGTCGTTGGCAGAAGAATCAGAACTAGATGTGCGAGAATCTCCTACGTGGGGAAGGCCGATGTCCAACCTGTGACCCTGAGGGACACTAACTCTGATATCTCCTGATGTCTCACTCGTGAGTGAGGAAGGAGATGTTGATGAGAGAATTCTGTAACGTTCTGATCAAGTTCTTGTGTCAACGTGTCAAGGCCAACATTGGCCAACGTGATCCGTGAATCAAGTGACAAGTAGATGTCACAAATGATATTGACCCTCAACAGATGTTGTTGTATGATTCTTTTTTGGAATATCATTGTCGGATGAATGGTTTACATACCTAATAGACATTGATGTCCCACCAACAGCCTCTTGCCCGTCCTCCTTTCGAGTTAGGATAGGCTTGATAATGGGGTAGGCCGTAGATCTCACAATGGTTTCTCTCATTAGACTAAACTTGATGAAATTGATGATAAATTTTAACCATAACAAAGATTTGCTGGGTGGAGTTTAAGACGGAACAATCATTGTAGCCAACCGATCACAGTCGGGACATATGTTGTCTAGCTTGGCCAAACCAAAGTTCTTAAGTTCTAACAAGATCTTGAACAAGATACGGCCAGTTGAAATGACTGTAAAGACTTGTATGGACTAAAATGTTAATGTGTATGGCAGCATCTGCCAAACAAAATCACTAGACAGCCATTTGTTGAGCCATTGACCTACTTGTGTGGAATGTGGACGGTCACCTCTACATCTTTCAGACAACTATTAGCCTTACACTATTTGTTGTACAGTCTGTCCCCTACTTAAGGACACCTGACTTACAGAGAACCCCTAGTTAAAGACGGACATAAACATTTTTTGTCTGGAACTACAATTATAAGATATACAGTTCCGACTTACATACAAATTCAACTTAAGTACAAACCCAAGGAACCTATCTTGTACGTAACCCTGGGACTAATGTCTACATTCACCTTGGATAGCTGAGGGAAAGACATGGACTTAGTTTCAGTTCTGATGGAATTGGGTGGGTCATGTTGACTAAAATCTCTACAGAGAGTATAACATCATCCATTAGTACAGACACAACGTGAAGAACAGTTCAATAGGGGGATGTACCACAATGTTGACCGGTTTCCTCGACTGCTTTTCGAGACATTTCTGTCGCAGTTGAGAAAAAAAGCCTCACGTGAGACAAAAAAAGTCTCAAAAAGTATTAGAAGAAACCAGACAACACGGTGATAAAGTTGTCTGGATACTAGAAGTAGCTTCCAACGTAAAGGCATAAAGGTCACTCTACGCAGAAGAGGAAGCCATTTTGAACATTGATGTAGACATCAATAAAGGTCAATGCTAACCAATAAAATAAAGACAACCGTAACAATAAATCAATTTGGCCATTAACCTCTAGTGACAAGCGACAGGTTATATTAGAAATCCAGGACGGATTCGAGGTGATCCCAACCTCAGGTTATAAATTTTTATACACGTATAATGTGTTTTTGTAATCTTTTTCGTCTCTCACTTAATCTGGTTTACATTACTCCTATTGTATTAACCTCAGATATACACAGAACCACTTCATGTATATCACACCCTGCCAAATCCGTCTGCACTAAACCAAATCAGACGAATTTCAAGTTGCTATTTTCTTAACTATACAAAAGTGGAAAGGTTTTTTTTTTTTTCCCTCCCTTTTAACATCTGTAATATTTATTTTGGCTGTAGACTTTACTCCAGGGCCCAAAATTCTTGATTCTCATTAACCAAATGACACAAAGCGAGCGGAGTCCACGACTACATCTCCCTCTAATTATGTAAATGCCACATTTTCACATTTCTTTTCGAGGTCTGTTAACTTTCGAATTAATTCAATCTTAGTTTTTATAAACTTTTCCAAAAAGTTTTTGTAACTTTTTTTTTTTTTCTGTTCAGTTCTCCCAGTAACAAGAAAAAAAAAACAAAAACCACATTGTCGTAAAATAATAATAGAAAAAACCTTTAAGAGAGAGAGAGGAGGGAAATGCTAAATCCACCAGGATTTTATGCTCAATTTTTCATTATGTGTCAACCTGCCAAAATAATTATTTTTACATCCCGGTAGCGGCGGCTGCTTCAGTGTACATAGAATATGACAGATTGCTCTTCTCGGCAAATATCAGTCAGTGTTTATGACACCTCGGGTTGCAGTTGGTAAATCTATTCATATTTTATTTTTGTACCCGATTAAATATATATTATAATAAAAAAAAAAAAAAAAAAAAAAAAAGCAAACAAAAAATCATCTATAATAAATGTAACTGGAGGTTTTATTATTTCACAAAATGTTTATTTAATTTTACGGCAAAAACAAGATGCGTGTGTTTCTACGTCGTAGTTATTCTCATACTGCTGATGAAAAAAAAGTTTTTAAAAATGACAAATTAAGAACTTAATTAACTTGTTAAAATTACAGTAACTAAAAATTGACAAAATCAGTTTCCAAAAAAGTTCTCAAATTAGTCAACGATTAATCCGAAAAATTAATTTTAAAGCATGTTTGATCAAATTGAAAAACTATTGTCCAACTTTTTGTCCCATATGATGGTAGTTACTCTGTTAGTTACAAAATCAGTTTTCAAAAAGATCTCGAATAACTCGACTATTATTTCGAAAAATTACTTTTATTCATGTTTAATCAAACTATTGTCCAACTTTTTGTCCCATATGATGGTAGTTACTCTCTTCCCTAAGCTTAAAAAAAATCACTGATCTCCCCTCTCACCTACAAATTAAAAACTTAATTAGCTTAAAAAAAGTTAAAAGTAACTTAAACTTTGCAAAATCAGTTTTCAAAAAGTTCTCAATAACTCAGCACTTAATTTAAAAAATATATTTTTATTCATGTTTGTAGTTACTCTCTTCCCTAAGCTTAAGAAATCACTGATCTCCCCTCTCCCTTACAAATTAAAAACTTAATTATCTTGTTAAAATTAAAGTAACTTAAACTTGACAAAATCAGTTTTCAAAAAGTTCTCAAATAACTCAACACTTAATTTACTATAATTGATTTACTTTTATTCATGTTTGATCAAATTGAAAAACTACTGTCCAACTTTTTGTCCCATATGATGGTAGTTACTCTCTTCCCTAAGCTTAAGAAATCACTGATCTCCCCTCTCCCTCAAAAATTAAAAACTTAATTAACTTGTTAGAATTAAAGTAACTTAAACTTTGCAAAATCAGTTTTCAAAGAGTTCTCAAATAACTCAACACTTAATTTACTATAATTGATTTACTTTTATTCATGTTTGATCAAATTGAAAAACTATTGTCCAACTTTTTGTCCCATATTATGGTAGTCACTCTCTTAGTTACAAAATTGGTTTTCGGAAAAAGTTTTCAAAAGTTCTGAAAAATTACTTTTATTCATGTTTGATCAAATTGACAAACTATTGTCCAACTTTTTGTTCCATATGATGCTAGTTACTGTCTTCCCTATGCTTAAGAAATCACGGATCTCCCCTCACCCCATCGAAATATCATCAATGTTTTCTTCTAACATTTACTAGGTTTCCACTAGAATTTGTTCTATCTACCATGACGGGGGGAAGAAAGAAGATATATATGCCGGCCGGATCCATTTACCGCATGGGAATCTGCGAACTTTTCAAAAAGTTTCTGCGTGTTAACATTTCTTTATGTCATTTTCTTTAACCAGCGAATATTTTATTTCACTTTTTAATTTTAATAGTAATAATATGGTTAGATAAATCCTATTATTAGTCTCTGTCTTCATCTGAACACCAGCGAAACCCTTAACATCACATCATCCTAATAGTGTAACAATTGAGATACATTACCCATGAGCTCATCGTCGGTGACCAGTTTGTTTATACTGGGACTCGTAGGTTACACAGTGGCTTTAAAAAAATATCGAGGTTTTTTTTTTTTTTTCTTCCTTCCCCTTTAAATGCTTAAGACGACAGCTAAATTAAAACAAATGTCAAGCTGTCAATCTGCTGCCACTTTAATTACCAGTCACTTGTTTGCCTTTCAAATAATCTAATCTGATAATCTCCAGAGAATTGCACTTTTTCTTAGGACGTAACTCCATTTTTTTTTTTTCTTCGGGAGAAGCAATTTTTAAGAGTCTGTGGACACTTCCAAACAAAATGACTCAAATATAGAATCTAAGTTGTGAAACCGGGTTTGTAATATACATATTTATTATTTTTATGACTTTTTGATGTCTACTGAGTAGTTTAGGCCACCTAGACGAAAAAGATCAACTCTAACTTGAAGAATTATTGGCTGACGAACTTGATAAAGTTGGATAAACTTGGTGCATAGACAGGTTGAGACTTGTGGACAGATGGCATCTATAATCCATGTTCCATTGGGCGGAGGGGGGTTGGGCGCACCCAAGAAGGGTCTTTTGCCCCATCGAAGCTTATATAAAAAGAGGGAGCATATTGTCTGGCCAGCTCAGGTTTCGGGACACCTCCCCCTTGGTTCCCTCACCTGTTGTGCCGTTGAACTGTCCAGAGAGTCTGGCACATTTGTGAAGCGGTGCTCGGAAGGTGGCTTTGATATTTCAACGCTCGTGACCAAGATTCCCACATTGGGATCAGGCAAAGATCACGCCCGTCATAAAAATGCTTCATTCATTCAGTCGTCGAACAATGTCACACAGTCATAGCCGGGGAGGCCGATCATAGCTTGGAAACATTTGCTGCGCCAGTCAAGCTCACCATGAGGTCTTCGTGTGACACCCAAGACTAGGACTCTACCATTTTATTTTTACATTCTGTAACATATCCCTCTGGATCCCTTATTTGTCAGGAGATTGTACAGATGGAAGCACCACCCTCCCCCCATCAATGATTGTTGTATTAATATTTTCTATTCGGCCTTGTCACAGGAAATGGCTTCCATTACAACTCCCATGAGGGCCGTCAGCTAGGTTTCCCACACTCCTGAATAATCTTCTTACTTCCTCTGTTCCTTTATAGCTCCATATAGTGTGGTCACTCATTATTCTGGTACATAGGGGCAACACCTAATGTCGAAAATACAATTCTGGGATATGAAGAATTTCTCTATCAGGATTTTGGGCAATACCTAATGCATTTCACCTTTGGGGTTCTGGGCCACCGGGGCAATACCCAAGTCTGATGGCAGCCATACATTTCTTACTTTGGATTTGGGGACACTGGGCAACACCCAATGTGAGAGCTGTAACAGTAGCCACACATTTCGAGTTGCGGTTCTGGGATATTAGGTCAACACCCTGTGTGGGAGTACTATTAGTAGCCATACATACCCCTCTTCGCAATACCCATTGCGAGGGCGGTTATAGGAGCCATACATCCACACTCATACCGTAATGGCAACTGTAATGGCCCCCATGCATTTAGACACAATTTTCGGTACATCTAGGCAACATCCAATTTGGGAGCGATATTGATGGTCATACTATAGCCCCAACTACTTTTGCTTACATTTTTTTAGATGGCAGTATGCTCCAATCCCTTTCCACCCTACACATCCATTTGCTTTACGTCCGGTGGCTTCGGTTATGGTTGTTGTCTCTACTCGATGTAATCACATAAACCCCAATGTGTTACCCGCTGATACAGTGGAGGTTAATGGAAAAGGTGACCTGCAAGCATCTATAGTTTCCTTACACTGGCCATCGCAGGTCCATATTCACCCCCTGAGCCCACTGAATGTTAAACAAATTACAGGTCCTATTATTTCAGACCTTCTAATGAAAGGGTTGTGCCTGGTACCCGATGCAGGAGCGGATAACAATCTGTAGTGTGATTACAGGGCAAAGGCTACACCAGAGGACATAATTACATGGACTTTGAAGGATTACTGCAGAAGGTGTATAGCGGCATTATCCTAATGGAGTACTGATCACTTTGCAGAACAAACCAAATAGCTCCAGGCTGTTACCAGCGACCGATCTGATCTTTTTGTGTTTTTAGTAAATTTGAAGAATTCCCCATCAATGTTGTGTAGTGTTTGGAGCATGTACAGGTGGATTTGGTTGGCATCATCATATCTTGTACCGATTAAAAAGTTAGGCATGTACAGCCGACCAAAATACATTTTTGTATTTGTGAATTTCTTTCCAACTCTTTGGTTCTTTTGGGGCAAATCGATTCAAAGCACCAAAGATTTAGCAATTCCTAGACGTAACACGATAGGATTAGGATTGTCCAATAACCTTAAGACTAATTCATAACTTTTTTTCTATAATTATATATGAAAACGTTTGCTTTATGCTCAATAATGGATTAATTTCCAAAAACTTCAGGTTCTATGGGGTACATCTTGGCTCTCTTTAAGCCAACGTCTTCTGTCTATGACCGGATTTGGCATCCGATGCTAATGATGTAACTTTAAGGCTGCATTCACACTGCCGCAAGGGGGACGTATATACGGCCGATGTATATACAGCAGATATATGTCCCCCATAGACGGCAATGGGCGCGCGGCGCCCTACGGGAGCGGTGCGGTGCAGTACACGTGCGGCAACGTACCGCTCCATACCCGGGAAAAATGTAGGACATGTCCTACCTTTTCCCGTATTATGACGCCGTGCGCCATACATCGCTATGGAGAGGGGCAGCTCTCACCCCCTCCTCCTCTCCCCGCGTGCTGCCGTTGCCCACCGTGCTACGGTACGGTGGGCAACGGCAGTGTGAATGTAGCCTAAGTCTCTCCCTCTCCAAACTCTAGTCCTGGGAAGGGATGGGTGTTTTTTGTTGTTTTTTTTTCTTCTCCAAATTCCTCCTATTCATTTTCAGGGCCACGTTGAACACATTTACAGTATGTGCATCCCCTCGTGTCCATAAAACAGCTGGTTAGCAATGATTTAACGTGTTTACGTAGCCAACTCCATATCAGATGCACAGTTTTGTCATGCATCAGGGGGCTTACAAATTCTCTCTTCACCCAGTCATGTCCATAAAATCCAGGAATTCTTTATTCTCTCCAAACTTAATTTTTTTTTTTAAAGGGACCAAAGTCATCAATGGCTAAGATTTGCTTGCATTGAATCGCTGACTCGTAGGCACCCAAAAAATAAAAATAAACAAAATAATTAGCTGAAGCGCCTGTAATTCAGGGTCGCTCTACCCCCATCCACACAAAATCGGAGGGGAGTTTCTTGACAAGTCTGTATTTTGTGTTTCTGTAGCTTGTTCGCGCACACACAGCCTCTTATTATATGCCAGACTTGTAATTAGTTGGGATCGTTACCCATGGAGCCTGGCACCAGACCCCCTCCCCCCTATTAAAAGGAGCCGTGTGAGCATCTCAGGAGGCAGCGTCCCTGTTGCTGTTTACCAAAAACTTCAAAAGTTTCTCGATGTCCAAACATTTTATATATAGATGCATAAAGTCATCTTTCCATAGTTTCTGTTGCTTGACACATTTTGTGCTGTCGGAAAAAGTCATTGTAGATATTTTCCGGAATATCCTGCCTTACGTATGATGACCATATTCTTCTTGATGATACATTCGGAACTGTCTTCTCCCACGTTCTTCATCTTCTTCCTCTGAGAGTCCTGGTTATCTATGTTACACATAGGAATTTGACTAGATCGTTATGTTGAGTAATTGAAGACGTTCCATGGACGGGAGGAGTATAAATACTTACTACCACCGATTCCAGGAAAACTGATGGATCGATAAGCTTTGAAACCTATCAGCCTGGCATTGGTAATAGTCTACAATCCTACAATCAAATTTTGGTAAACCAACAAGAAATTCTCATTTACAACAATTTCACGATGGATGATCCCAATTTTCAATGATGCTGGAATCTACTCGTTGTTGATCTACGAGCAACAGGCAGGATCGATCCCTGATAACAGAAGAGGGCAAGAGTTCTGTTTGAGTAATTCAGGAGATTGATGAACATGCAATCAATTTCCTTAATGGGTTTAATAAATGTATGGAAATGTAACGGATAACAGTCTCACGACTCATTATGGTTTGCATTTGATGATAATCGCTCTCTATAGAGAGTTCGTGAGGGCAAATACTGCTACAAAAACAGCAATCAGAAGCTTCTTTTCTATTAAAAAAAAGTGCGTTTGTCAGCATGTAGTGTCCACAATGAACTAAAGCGAACAGTAGGGGATGACGGCATGGCTCGGGATTACCCAATCCTGTTCTGCCTTCTTGGGAGGATACAATGGCTTCAGGAGTCATCGGGAGGGGGGTAGAGGGAGTGAGCAGAAAAGAATGGAAGGACGAATGGTTTTCAATGACAGTTGTAGAGGTTAATTGTGTAGGGGAGCATAAACTGGAGGCATAGTCTGGAGAAGTATGGGAGGTGGGGAACGATTGGTTATACCCGGTGTGAATACAACTAGCAACAGTTGTAAAAACATATCTGTGGGGGACAGGAATCTCCCGCTGCCCCGCAGAATACACCGCGCTTCATGCCCGCAGGATCTAACATGTCCTCCTTTTATGTCTTCTAAAAGCCTCAGCATACAGGGACAGTGGGGCTGCCTTGTTCTGTGCTGCTCACGCTGCTCCTCCGACAACAGGACATTTATGTAAAAGAAAATGACTGACCCAAACATATCAGGGGGGAGAGGATGGAAAATCTCTGCCCATACAGAGTGTAGAAGACATGACAACTCTGGTGGGTGTTCATGTCCCTCTGCATGGTGGAGGCATCATTTTTGATTCCGGAGCTTTTGCACGGGGTCGGAATATTGCAAGTTGTAACAATGTTACAGTATTTCAAACTCAAACACCCTCAGATATGGAATTTTCATCATACTTGACACCACCAAGACCCCATAAAAAAATTAAGAGATTCTCGAATTGAACGTATTGCCACCATGGCTGGATGGAGATAACTGGGCACCCCCACGTGCCATGGTAAACATGTCTTACATATTCAGCTATATGACTCAGTCACATTGGTCAGGTTTCAGCACAAGAGACTATGCAGCCATATTTACTGACCATGATCCATCAATGTCACCAAATTAAAGTTGTCCGTGGGTTCACTTTGAGGTCACAATAGAATTTTGGGTCTAATAAACAAGCAAAATCAGGTGCAGGAAAAATCAATGGGGTTTATCCCAAAGGTATAAAAAAAAAAAAGAAGTGAAGTTGATAAAAAGTTGAGAGAATTTTTTGGAAGCTCTTGATGTGATTTCTAGTGTCAATAAGTGGTCGGTATCTGAGAGAAGTGACTCACGCCTCGCTTTGTTCTTCACAATTGTCTATGGGCTTTGTTATCTTGAAGTAGGGAAGGGCCGATAGTGTTTTTGTCTTTGCAATATCCCCTACTTTTGGTTATCAAGTGTCAGGCACATTATGATTGAGCAGGCTCTCTCGCTGAATTAGTGAGGTAATACAAACACAGCGGGACATCTGGGGTAATTAGTCTGATGGATGATGAGAAGATCTTCAAGGGCTCGCACATTATTCTTTTTTTTTTCCATTGTTTTCCCTGGATTTTGTATTCGGCTAAAACTCTCCTACGTACATAATGCTCAGTGCAGATAAAAAATGAAGCCTACTCCAAGGACATCATCGATAGAGCTCTGCCTGTTACTATGATACCGAGACTAATTTTTCTTTCCTATTGTTTTTATTGATTGATGTAAATATATAAAGAGAATATGATTTTTTTTTTAGCTTCTAAATCCAAAAACTCTACTTCCTGGCTGTCAAGTTAAGCAAGAAGTTCTCTGAAAGGTCGATCAGAAAAATTACTAGAGCGATGAAGTATCTTAGCTAGTGATTGGCAGACTTGACTCTACTAATGTGTCCCACCATCTTGGGAGACACCTAGGATGTAGGGTACAGTGGGGACTGGCGGAGTCAATGGGCTTGGGCTGAGGAACCATTTATTTTAGTGGCCTCCTGTAGTCACCATTTATATTTACTGGACAACCCCTTCGTTTCATCTCTGGACACCATCTTGACCGTGAAGCCAACAGTAACTGGAACATCCATGTGTGGTTATTGGACTTGTGGTTTCATTCGGTGGACTTCTATTCCAACGTATCGTTGGGTTCAGACAACGTAATCCATATGTCCATAATTCAATCAACCACAAATGAAGTAGAAGAGTCCACTAGAAATAAATGTTTCCTGCTCTGTGTAGTTGGGTCATTAGGTTTATTACTCGTTTTCCAGGTGGATTGTAATAAACTGAATGAAATATGAATGTAGGAATCCTTTACAATCCCATCATATCGTCTCCTCGAAGACGCTGCACAATCTTCATCTCAGCTGCAATTTTAGCCTAATTTGAGCACCAGGAGGTGTGGGTTAATGCCTGTGTTTGCAAACAAATTAAACGGAGGCCCGGCAATCTGCTGAGAGTTTACAGTAATTTGAGGCAATTTAGCAATCTGCTGTATGCAGGGCTGACGCCGGTATCCAGAGGAGGACACAGAGAAGGGATGTAATTGGACAATGAAATGGCTTCATTTTTTTTGCTTCTGAAGGAAGTGGAGAATCGTTAAGGCTCTTGGCTTGTCATTGTTCCGACTTTATTACAACATTATGTTCCATTTAATCGCTTTGTTAATGGGATCACAATATATAAAGTAGAATTCAATGCAACTAAGGTGATAACAGGACCGATAGGGCGGTTTACCGGCTTAGTTATCGGTATGATCTGAGTGACGCTGTAGGTTCCTGTATCTAAATCGTGAAAGTATGGAGTGATTCCACGATTCTTATATAATTGGTTATTTATGTCCTAAATATTGGTGCTTATTGCATCCATTATTATAGTCAATGATATGTGGCCACAGCTCTCGTCTTTAAGCCAAGTTGATTGTTCATGTGCATTAGGAAGTGGGGTGAAATATCCTCGAACCCATTCAATATTGTGTACCTCCACCCACGCAAAGAAGACCTCCCCAATATTAAGCTTTGTGATTGATATATCTTATTGATGTCACCATGCATGGAGGACACTATTATTCAGGGCCACAAAATGGCAACTCCCCCGATGTGCCACCAGCTCAGATCCTAATGACCCAGTGATAATGTGCATCCAGGTTGCACGTCCTCTCGTTCCCCCTCTTTCTGCCCCCTTTACTCATTTAGGAAAAAGGAAACAGCCACAAACCATTTCCCCCACCTTACAGCAGTTAATTAGCAAAGTGGGTCAATCCATCTTGAAGGAACACAAATAACCCAGCCTGGTGTTAGCTCAAGATGCCTAACGAGATGCCATTTGTCAAAGAGCTTTTGGCTTGCAGACGGTATTAACCCTTTAAAGGAGTGCTTAATTATACCAAGTCAGATGGCTCTACAGAATGAAATCACTAGTTCCATGATACGTCTCTGGAGGCATGTGTATTGTAGACGTAATAAGATCATAAGAAATGTCTTGATTTTTGAGATTTGATGTTAATATTTCCTCTTTCTCTCCTAGGGAGTTGATGCCAAGGACATTAGATGGGCAGATCACCATGGAAAAGACCCCCAGCTACTTTGTGACAAAGGAAGCCCCCGCCCGGATCTCTGCCATGTCGAAGGATGCGAAGCTGATTGTGGTGGTTAGGGACCCTGTAACTCGTGTCATATCGGATTACACACAGACATTGTCCAAGAGGCCGGATATCCCCACATTCGAGAGCTTGACCTTTAAAAACAGGACTACGGGTCTAATTGACATCTCATGGAGTGCCATCCAGATTGGCATCTACGCCAAGCACTTGGAGAACTGGCTGCAGTATTTCCCTATGAACCAGATCCTGTTTGTGAGCGGAGAGAGACTGATCACCGATCCCGCTGGAGAACTGGGACGTGTCCAGGATTTCCTGGGTCTGAAACGTATCATCACAGACAAACATTTTTACTTCAATAAAACTAAGGGTTTTCCGTGCCTGAAGAAGGCGGAGGGTAGTAGTAAACCCCACTGTCTGGGCAAAACTAAGGGTAGGACTCACCCCAACATAAACCCAGAAGTGGTCCAGAGATTGCGAGAGTTCTACAGGCCGTTCAACATGAAGTTCTACCAAATGACTGGCCACGACTTTGGTTGGGACTGAAAGCAAAAAGAACCCAACCCAAGTCCTAGACTTGCGTCGTGAAGAACACAGATTTGCTTGTTTGTATAAATGTACAGAGATCTATTTTATTATAATTTATTTGTAATTCCTAAGCAATTAATTCACTAAGCTGCCTAACCACGCCCTTTCTTGATTGCCCATAGTATTAACATTCCATCACACCATGACCCTCGGAGAGAGACGGCAAATCAATGTCGTCTTCTTTTGCACAGATGACCTGCAGGCAAATTTGTGGTCTCGAAGTAAAAAAGGGTTTTCCATCTCCATCTTGCATATTCTCTAATGGTGCTCCTTTATGCAGTCCTATATATATATTGAAAAAAATGAAAGCACAATAATGATACCTTGGTTGGTTATGTTTACGGGTATTGAAATCTTTTAAAATCCACAAGTTTGCTGGGTTCTTGGTTTTCGTTACGCTTCCCGATATTTGGGCATTGATTGTTACTGTCCTGAAGACTTGATAGGGTGGTAGAACATAGGACCATAACGTAAGATAGATATCCTTTTATATCATAGTGCCATATCCAATCTGATGACTCACAATGTCTCCAACTATGTGGGGTAACACAATGGGGCAGAGTGGGTTGGTACCAGTTAGACAATTATTAAGTTGTTTCAGAGGCCCATCTTATTCTACCATCGGGGAAATCCACTTGGGTTGACTCTCTATGAGGTCACATCGCAGATCCCGTAGTATTTAACGAGACTCTCTTTGCATTGTCAATCCATTTTTGGTAAGTGGGTCTTCTAGCCGATGATGGCCTCGACACCCTATGTCTTCCATATTCTCTATGCATGATAAATTTTATTTCATTTTTTCGATAACGTTTTCTTTAAACTCTCCAGCCCACGACCAATGTTCTCGCTTGATCTGCCATTACATAACTGGATTCATGACTAAATCCATGTAAGATTTGAAGTCTTCTTTGCACTATTAGAATATTCGTTTGACGATAGTAACAGGATTTTTGTCATATTCCATAAAACATCCGTGGAATGATGTCTTCAAAACCCTCCCACTCCATCGACTTGATATAACTTTGGCCAAGTTTAGGATATTGGTTTTATGATAGTTATGGGATTCTTGGCCTATTGTTGTACTTCCTGCCACCCTTATCGTAACAACATTGTGTGGTTATATTTTTGGAAACCCCGCCCCATTTGGTTAACACCGTTAACGATGCTCCATAGACATGAGATAAGACTGGTCGACTACTTTGATGTTATTTTGGTTCTTTGTACCTACCATCAGCCTTACAGCTGTTATAGATTTTTATCTGGGGCTCAAGGTGACTTTCAAATTAACTCTTTCATGGCTGCCCCGGTACCGGGAGAGAGAACAAACCCAAGACACAGACACGGTCTTCAGCTGCACTCAAATCACACAAGGAAATGACCTTACCCAGTCCTTTCAGTCAGTGAAACAGAAGTGACAGTCAAGGCAGACCATAAAGTAGACTTACCCCGAGCGCTCATTGTCAGTTCTGGTCACTGGCCGCCTGGACTCCTGCGGAGGTCACCTAGTGGAACACAATATGGAACACAAATCTAGGGTGACATCTTTGTAGAACCAGTTCTTCTTGTAGTTGTTATCTATACTCCGTTGACATGAGATATGTTTGGCCAACTACTCTCCATACTGCCACCCATCGGTTGACCTCCTCTCATTGCATGTTGAAGCTCCCAACTGGACATCATCCTTGGGCCGCAAGTCAACTGATTTGTGATCCATTTTGTAACCATATTTCACACATCTGTCCAACCTAAGAAAACTAGCGTTAACTTTTTATGCCACCAGAAGCTGCCCCCCCACCGATACCTTGCACATTATAACATTGGGGGCAGTTTTTCTGATTCTGTAATATCTTTTTGCATATGACATACCGGGACCCCTAACAGTAACCAAGAGTAACTTGTCTCATTTTAATATCTAAAAGTGGTAATTTTTACACTGCTGCTAAGTAAAAAAACCTATAATATTGAATGGCTATGCAGAAACCTGTAGAAGTATTTAAGAGAAGAATTAATACTATGTTATTTTTTGCTATGACGCCAGTCCAACACGTGGCCTATTTTTTTTAGGCGTCGTTGCCTTGGTTATCATGGAGCCGAGGCTTTGGTTTTGGACTACACGTACTGCTAACCTTCTGCATCCAGACTGACGGCTCCGTGGTTTAGAATTCGCACATATGACGTAGTGGTTGAGTTTTATTCAGCCTTTTATCTATTTTATTACATTTTTTTTTTTAAGTTTTTTCATTCTTTTTTTTTTATTTTTTTTCTCTCTGTAACCTGTTACTTTTAGAAATAGCAAATTTATATAAATATATATATATATAAGTAAATATATATGAAAAAGGAATACAAAGGACATTGCGGAATGAGGACAAAATGTGTACATTGTAAATCAAGTATTTTGTGGTATGTACGATACAAAAAAAAAAATAATTAATTTTACACGGACACAAAAAAAAAAAAGATGTTTTTAAGAAAAGAAGACGGATATTGCATTCTGAGAAATTCATACTATGTCTTTGTATGAGAAAATAAACTATATTTTACCAAGATAACGAAAACTGTGTCATCCGGTGATTTCATCCGTGTAGGGCTCGGTTCAGTAAACACTCAGCGTACCTATAGACTATACTGGCGGATGGATCTGTGGGTTTTGCCTCTGTCTGCTCCCCGATACTGGAGAAAAAGCAGGATGGAAAGATTCAGGGAGCGAGGTCGTTCCATCCTGCTCCCTCCCCTGAGACACGTGTAAGCTCAGTGGAGACCTCGCTGCGTCCTCTAGCCTCCAGTAGCTCAGCAGGAAGGAGGACCCCGATGATGTCAATGCCCATAAATGGATAATGACATCACTGGGGAAACACCCGAACATTGGCAGTAGCCAATCACTGGCTGTTACCAATGTCCAGGGTTAAGGGTGAAGCCCGGTACAGTGGGATACATCTGTGCCATACCTTGTAAGGACACACTGAGGGAACTCCCGGCAGGTCCTTACAACATATGGCACCCAGGGGCATAACTTGAGGGGTTGCACAGAACGTAGTCATAACCGGGCCCAAGAGGCATAGGGGCCCTTATTGTGTACAATAAGCACTGTAAACAACACATTATAAATGGGGGCCTGGCACGTATTAGGCACTGGGACCTGACAGCTTTACGTTACGCCACTCGTGGCACTTGTTGTGTCATGAATTCTCATGTTTTGGGTCAGAATATTATCATGTAATGTGTACAAATTGTTGGCAGATCAAATAAACTAAAGAGAATCTGTCACCACGACCGAAAGGCAAATGTTTGATTCTGAGCTGTAGGACCTGCACATGATGCGAAGGACGCTCACCCTAACCTCCTCCATGTTAAGGAGCTGTTTGCATGACACCTGTAACATCCAATCAGGAGGGAGTTACAACTTAGACTCAGTGGGGAGAAGTTGTGAAGCTGCTGAATGCGGAGAGGACGTTTAAGGGTAAAGGACCACCTTTTGTGCACGTGCAGTTCCTACAGTGGAGGATTAAAAGTTTGCTAGAAAGATCTTTGACAGAAACTTCTGACGGGGCCGACGCCAGCACTGGGCTTACTCAGGCAAGTGCTGGGGCCCAGAGCTGCTGGGGGGGCCCCACATAATGGTGGTGAGGGGAGCTGTATCTAATGAATCCATAGGGTGTGAGAGGGGCTGTATATAAAATAACCATGAGGGGGCTGTTTGGAATGATAAATGATATGGAATATTTTAGGAAACAGGAGACCGTTTTAGTTTCAGAATTTTTAATGCCCCCATGTGAGTTCACTGCAAAGGGGCCCACTGAGGCTCTGTCACCCAGGGGCCTGCTGGATCCTGGAGCTGACACTGACTTCTGACAATAGATCTTTATCTAATGTAAAAAGCCGGATAGGTGATGTATGTGACATCATTACTACTAACCCAAAGTGCTGGAGCTTGAGCGTCACCACCTTTTGTTTTCTATAAAACCTCCAGTTTGTTCCTTTTCAGGTGATTAAGATTCAGAAACGAAGCAGAGGCTTATTACACACACAAGAGCGAGTTCCATGTCGGTCCGTCTTCCCGTGAAATCGGATTATACCGCCGAGGTGTGTGGGATAATCGCCGGAGCATTGAAGTCTCTCCAGACTGAGACAAGAAATATTTTGTCTGTTGCTCATGTCATAAAATAATCAGCAGGGAAAAATACCGACGAGCCCAATCTTGTCGTAAAAGAGTCTCGGCCCCTTTGTTGTATATTTGGAAAACTATGTTAATTAGGAAGATTATTTTCTGAGAACTTGAGAAAAATTTCAAGAAAAGCTTGAATTTTTTAGATGTTTTTCAGAATCGTTTTAGAGGCAATTCTGAGCTAAGCCACACCCCTTACTTTACCGATGACCCCTTTGACCTGGTCCGATCCTTTCGTACCCCCAACAATCTCTGAGCAAAATAACAATGCCCCCTCACCTGGCCCGGAACCAACATCACTGGGGCTCATTTACTAAGGATCCGAATCGCGCGATTCCATCGGGTATCCCGATGGTTTCCGATTTGCGCAGAATTCTGTTGGAATTTTGGCGCACGCGATCGGATTGCGCCGGGTTGCATGCGACGGAAATCGGGGGGCGTGGCCGTCGGAAAACCCGACGGATTCAGAAAAAATGTGGTGTTTAAAAAAAAAAAGTGTCGCTTGACACACACTTACCTGCACCAAGAAATAAAAGGTGAACTCCAGCGGACCTCGGCGCAGCAGCGATACCTGGTGGATATCGACGCACAGACCTTAGTGAATCCCGTCCGGACCCGAACCAGCGTTGGAGAACCTGCCGTTGGATCGAGACTGGACCGGGTAAGAAAATGTGCCACACTGTCTCAACCTTCGACTTGCTGGGATGACATCATCACAACTACCTGCTTCAAACCAAGGACATCAGTGGCCATAGGGTGGCACAGAAGAAGCCTCCTCTGATGACCACCGCAGGTATAATGCAAAATTTGTACTCAACTAAAAATCCGACCACCTCCCTACCAAAATTTTTCTTCCCCCCTTCCTCTCCGGACGCTGGAGCTTAAATTCATGATAAACAGAATGATCTATGACAAAGAGGCCAGTGAGGACCTCTGGGCACAGCCGTCTCAGGTCTGCACAATGCCAGGAAGCCTCGACTAAGCTCTCACATGCTGCAATACAAGACTTACCACCGACAATTATCTCTCTGATTAAAGACGGGTCTGGACTTTACGATTTATCTGCAATGTTTTGGAATAGTTTTTAACATGAAACGGTTAATTCCAACGACTAATGATACGATGGGGAAGCAAAGGCCACAAACACTTCCCTGAGCCCATGGTCTCATTACCGCAGACCCTCGGCCTGTCATTACATCCAGGGCCTGGGGCAATTGTTACAGACTAATTGTTGTTTTGGAAGAGGTGACCAAAGCTTGTGGAGTGTACACTGTGCAGATCCTCGGCCTCCTCCCTGGCCTGCTGCTGCTGCGGGGGTCAGTAATACAGATTATAGAGGATATACATTTACCAGCAGGAGTGGCCATACAGACTGCAGCCAGTGTTATGTATTGTCCCAGGACAGATGTGTGATCAGATCTCTATGTAAGTTGTTAGTAACAGCAGGACTGTGATATATGGATTTATATTCCAGCTTCTCCAAATGCACTGGGGGCGTATCCTCACACTGCTGTGCTCTTATCTCTATGCAGCCATAGGTAGGTATTGTCCCTGAAGAAATGTGTAATCATATCTTTGTGTATGTTTTTGGAAGCAGCAGCAGGAACATGATATATGGATTTATATTCCAGGGCTGTAGCTTATGGCTGCGCGTCCTAACACTGCTGTGTTATAAGACCGCTGCATTGCACTGCTCCTGTCCTCTGAGTATAAGCTGTATTAGGTTTTGGCTAAATATTAAATTGGTCGCCCAAAGGAGTAGGGAGCAGCTCAATGCAGGGAGCACAGAGCACCACAGTGTGTGGGCCCCCCTCAGTGCACTTGAATAAGCTTCAATTTTGCAATATAAATCCACATTTCACAGTTCTGCTGCCACTAACAACACAAACACAAGAGTATGATTACACATCTCTCCTGGGACAATACATAACACTGACTGCAGAGGAAACAGCACAGCAGTGTTAGGACATACCATCAGGCTACATTCACACAAACGTGTGCCCGCCGTGCCGTAGCATAGGAGAGCTGCTCGCCCCCGCCCCTCTCCATAGAGCTAAATGGCGCATGGCACCGTAATATGGGGAAAGATAGGACATGTCCAATCTTTTCCCCGGGTACGGAGCGGTAAGTTGCGGCACGTGTGCTCCGTACTGCTCCGTCTGCCCATTGCTGGAGAATGGGGGCATATATTTGGCCCCCAATGGTCGAGTGAATGTAGCCTCAGTGTACATGGAGAACCATAATCCTGTAATATTTATCCATATTCCACAGTCCTGCTGTTACTAACAGCATACACAAATGTATAATCACGCATCTCTCCAGGGTCAACACCAGCATCAAAAGCACCAGAAGCCACTGCTGGGGTCTTGGAGGTAAATGCATACTTCGGAGATGTGGGAGACCCCTTTAAGCACATCTCTGCACCAATAGGTGGTCGTGGGGCCGAGACCTTATCCCCTAGAATCAATAGCGCTGTATGGCTCCACACATATAGGGGCACATTTACTTACCTGTCCCGTTGACGCCGCCGATCCAGAATGTCCGGTGAGGATTTGGAGCTGCCGCGATTCACTAAGATCATGCGTCCATTTCCTGCATGTGTCGCTTCCCTGCTCAGGTCCCCGGAGTTCACCTTCTTCTTCCCAATGCATGCGAGTGCTGATCTTGCGACACAATTTTGAAAGTTAAATTCCGCGGTTTGTCCGAATCAGTCGCGTTGTCGGACGGCCACGCCCCCCGATTACTGTCACATGCAAGCTGGCGCCGATGTGCCACAATCCGGTCGCGTGTGCCAAATACCCGGGGCAATTTAGCGCAAAGCGGAAAAATTTGGGAAACCTGATGGAAATGCGGCTGGGGGGGGGGGGGGCCTTAGTAAATGTGCCCCATAGGGTCCAATGAAATATTCCACAACTTGCACAGAGTAGATGTGGACGCCCCGATGTACACGAGGCTCTCCGGCAGGGCTCTGTGGATGAATTATATATTAGCAGGCAACTTTCCTCTCCGCCTCGATGTTTTGTCAGTTTTCTCTGTGTAGCAAACAGCAGGCAGGTGCCTTATGGTCAATTAGCTGATTGTCTACCCCGAGGCTCCATCACAGGAGACAGATCCGAGTGCCGGGTGCTCCCAGCAGCCATTGTCCCCCGCACAGCTGCTGCTGCACCGAGTCACCTACAGGTCCATAGAACCTCAGCCCAGAAGGGAAAATATAGCATGTGCCACTGGACCTTTGCTTCTAGGGGAAGATATCTTAGATATTGAAGGCCACGTTGTAATACTTAACACGCCACATACCACAATACAGCACAAAATACCTCCCCAGCTGCTGCAGCGTACCCAGAACCCCCGAAATGTTACATAATACAGACCCCAAACCAGATGATGAATAATAAATGGATGGCACACAAAATAATTAATAACGTAGACCCCATATCACACAATAGATAACAATGTAGACCCCATACCAAACAGTAGATAATAATGTAGAACCAATACCAAACCATATCTAATGATTGAGACCCCATAACACACAAGAGATAATACTGCAGACCCCATACCTAACCACGGCTATTAACGTAGACCCCATACCAAACCATAACTAATTATGTAGACCCCATACCACAAAATAACTGATAATGTAGACCCCAGAGCAAACAATAGCTAATAACGTAAACCCCATATCACACAATAGATCATGTAGACCCCATATCACACAATAGATAATGTAGACCCCATATCACACAATAGATAATAATGTAGAGCCAATACCAAACCATAACTAATTATGTAGACCCCATACCACAAAATAACTGATAATGTAGACCCCAGACCAAACCATGTCTAATGATGTAGACCCCATACCAAACAATAGCTAATAACGTAAACCCCATACCACACAATAGATGATAATGGGGACCCCATACCAATCCATAACTAATAATGTAGACCCCATAACACAATAGCTAACAACAACCCTATACCACACAATAGATGATAATGTGGACCCGGCCATACCAATCCATATCTAAAAACATAGACCCCCATAACACACAATAGATAATAATGTAGACCCCATACCAAACCATAGCTAAAAACATAGACCCCATACCACACAATAGATAATAATGCAGACCCAATACCACAAAAAACACGATCAAGCAGACCCCATACCAAACCATAGCTAATAATGTAGACCCCATACCAAACAATAGCTAATAATAATAATAATAATAATCTTTATTTATATAGCGCCATCAAATTCCGTAGCGCTTTACAAATCATAATAACGTAGATCCCATACCACACAATAGATAATGCGGACCCCATACCAATCCATATCTAAAAACATAGACCCCATAACACACAATAAATAATAATGTAGACCCCAAACCATAGCTAATAACGTAGACTCCATACCGTACAATAGATAATAAGCAGACCCAATACCACAAAATACATAATCAAGCAGACCCCATACCAAACCAAAGCTTATGATGTAGACCCCATACCAAACCATAGCTAATGATGTAGACCCTATAACACACCATAGTTAATAATGTAGACCTCATACCACACAATAGATAATAATGTAGACCTCATACCACACAATAGATAATAATGTAGACCTCATACCACACAATAGATAATAATGTAGACCTCATACCACACAATATCTAATCATGTAGACCATATACCAAACAATTGCTACAAATGTGGAGCCCACTCCACACATTAGCTAATAATGTGACCTCGTTCCAAAAAATAACTAATTATACAGACCCCAGACCATACAATAGAACTCATCCACACTTTGACATTGCGGAGATGCACCTAAACATTCATAGGGTCGAAACTGCATAGAATGCATGGAACTTATATGATGCCTTTACCTGTGATGTCTAAAGTCTATTCTTCTCAAATATGAAGGGAAGGGAACCCAGACATGACCTGACCATGTGGGGCGGCCATTTTGCACTCTCTGTAAATAGGCAGCTATAAATATAAAGCCCGAGCATCTGATGCCTATTTCCTCATTTCGGGTCGCTCCTCGCCTGTGGCAATCACAGAGCAGTAAGTGTTTTCAGCATCGGGAAACAAAGCTGCACGAAGGTGGAGGTGCCTAAAGCCCGACATGTTAACCATTTCCTAATTAACAACATGTGTACGCAGGAAGCAGTCAGATGAAGGATTTGTCCAATTACAGGAACGCCGCACCAGACAACATAATCTCCTACCAAGATCTGAGCAGAGAGAAATGGATTTCCAGTTATCGTACATATGTGTTTATAAGACTCCAGATGGAGCTTTTCACATTGTTCGTCCACCGTGAAGTCACTTATCAAGAAACTAAATATCACACATTTCTTTCCGTATTGTTAACTGTTCTCCCAAATTTTGTACAAAATTTGAATTTTATGTATGAAAAATAATTTACACAATTTGTGACATTCCGGGTTACAAAATTGGTTTGATAAAAATCAGTTCGGAATTTAAAATATTGTGTATAATGTATCAAAAAAACTAATTTACGGAATCAAATCCATTTGGTTGAATGAAAAAGCTTGTGGATTTTTCTCTCTCGACAGGGAATGTACCATCCTCCCCAACTTATCTCTAGAACAGGGGTCCACTGACCGCCATTCCTGAATAGACTCTTGAAGGGGTTGGCCAAAGTAGGCAAGCTATCCCTTATCCACAGGATATATACACACACATAACTAGCTGATCGTTGGGGTCCAACTGCTGTGATCACAGGTTTTCCAACCTGGTATTTGCAGGCCCTGGGATCCCCAAAGTATCTCCAGAACAGAGGTTCACTGACCGGCATTCCTGAAAATAGCTGAGCAAATAGGCTCTTAAAGGGTTTGTCCCAAGTATATAAGCTATCCCTTATCCACAGGATATGTATGCACACAACTAGGTGATTGTGGTGGCCCATCGATCACTAGATAGAGACCCCCAGCTCTCCAGAGAATGGGGAACCTTCTCACTAATCGGTGGGGCGGTAGGACAAGCATATGGCTGGAGGATAACTTATATACTTGGGACAACCCCTTTATTACACATGGCTGCAGGACGGGGGCAGCACACATGAGATAGGCCAGTCCAAGCCAGTCCAAGAGGTGGGAGTTGCATCAGGTATTTACAACATATCCCTTGGGACACATCATGTGGATCCCTTCAAGCAGGTGACACAAAGTCCCCAAATTTTTGGTAAAATATAAACTAACCCTAATTACATATAGAGTTCGGTAACTTTCGTAGACAGTAAAGCTAGTAACAAAGGCGACCTAACACATTCCCGGCACTGGAGAAGCAGTCTCATTTTTTTCCGTTTTTGCTATCCCACAAGAATGTCTATGGTATTAGACCAGACATGAGAAATGTTGGGTAGTAATTAATAATGATTGCGTTGTATTTCTACCGCTGACAGATGGACCGCCACACATTACCCTACTGATGCCATCCGGAGACTTAGCTCGAGCCGGTACCACCAGACTGGTGGTGGAAAGTGAATCACTGCTTAGACATGTGTTTTGATCTGAGGCCTCAGACTGTCATACAGACCTCGCTGGTATGTTGTGGTTTGTTCCCAATCTGATAGAAAAGAAAAAAGGGTTTGTCCCGTCATTAAAAACACATGGGCTGAGTGATCTGGACTCCCGTAAGCCGCCCTGCCTCCGAGTTTTATGTGGCTTGGCACATGATTACTGGCGTGTATCTCATGTCATACTTATTATGTCTGTTCCTTTTCTAATTGTCCTGAGATTGTGACTGATACAGTTTGACTGGGACTTGAGTGAACTTCGCAAACAGTTTAGGTAATCAGGGATTATCCAAGATTTATGGGACCAAATCAGATTTTTCAGTATTTATGACTCCGAGGGACTTAAAAATCCAGCAACTGACTTAGTTCCAGGTGTAGGATCCTTACCAAGGTCTAAAGCTAGAGCTTATGAGTCCTGGATACATTCCTCCAAGCTGAAATAAGTGCTTGGTTTGGTCCCATTAATAGTTGCTAGCAGGATACAGTGAAGTTTGGAAGATCAGGATATGGACCCAAGGCATCAACCATGCAATGAAAACAATTGAACAGGTCCAAACAATAAAGTCTTATCACATCAGAATCCAAAAAGTTACTAGATCTCAGTAGATCTCCCATTGACTGGACACCATGAGGGTCACTTCTATTTTGATGACATAGAAGTCTTCAGAACCAATAACGTATATATATTTCACTACATACACCTTCACCCTTGGAGCAGAACTTCAAACATGGACCCCTATTATCACGCCCTGCTGGATCTTCTCCTAGGATCTCCTATTTTTTCCATACCAGGCTTCCCTAAGCCGTTCCTGAGGAAGAGAAAGCCATCCTGCGTTCCTATGCTTCCTATGTGTCCCCAGCGTTCCCATACGCTCCTGTCCTGTTCCTGTCTCCAGAGGTTCCAGGGTTCCTTCCATGTTGTACCCCTGCTGTCATTCCGGGCACGGACTGTTTCCTGAATCCTACCTTGACTGCCACTGCGGGACTAGTCATACCTGCACAATGACCTGCTTTGCAGCAGGTTCTGGCGAAGATCAGGTGCCACTCCAGTCCCAGGTTGCGGCTAGCATCATCTCCTGTGGTGGCCCAGAGGGTCCACAAATTTCTGACTACTCTCCCAAAAGTAGCCTTCAACCCTGCATTCCAGACAAAAACTTCTCCAGTGAAGATTATTCTATTGAGCACATATCTTTAGACATGGAATGCATAAATGGAACCATATTATCAGAATTTTAGAGATCGAATAGCTGGACTAAGGTCAGAAATATCAGGATGTGGATCAAAGACATCAATGGCCCTATGTAGGCAAGTTCCAATGACTGGACACCATGGAAGCCACCTCAGCATTGACGATGAAGAAGTCTTCGGGACTCTCCAATGAAGTTTATTTTTTTGAATACACATTTGATCCAAAGATGAGGACCTGTTGTATACAATCGTAATGCTAGCTCCTTGAGGACCACATGGCTGAACTAAATGCACTGTAGAGTCAATCATCATTAACCAACATATGTATGTCTTGAAGTAGCCAAAGACACAAAGACCATCTCCCCCCACTGCATACTATCAGGTGGAAACAACAGCAGCATTAACCATCACAAGAAAATCTTGCAGTAGCCAAATCTAGAGTGGCCTTCACCCTTATCGCATGACCCTTACTACCATGTGGAAATGCTACAGTGAGCACAATTGCAGGACTAGTATCTTGCAACTCCCATAAAATCCTTTTTTTAGAGTATTTAATAAATTCAACCTTAACCAGAACTACTAAAAATGATTCAAACTCATTAAAATCGCCCCCCCCCCCCTTCCTTTAGGCAGCGTCTTCCCTCAATGAACCTGTATTTTCCTAAACCTCTATGAAACTTTGATGAGGTTAAATCTAAGTTGTGTTTTAGTGCCAGTCAGAATTAGGCAGCACTATGGCTCCATGAATAATTGAGTGTCTTGTCCTGCAGCAGCGGCGCAGAACAAGCCGGGCTGAAGGTAAAACCTCAGTAGGCTTTCCCACCGCTGCAGGAACCATCTCTCAAGCTCTTTTATAATTAAGACATTTTTCCAACAAGCAAGATGGGAGGAAAATGCCTTGTGGTCCATCTAAGTGCACACATGCTGATGCAGGGACTTGCTAGTAACTATAGCGGGAAGTTACTTTACACAACTCCATCGTCCGCCATTTATAATGGAAGCCTCCCTGCTGGTGGGTCTGGGTGCTCGCTCTGAAATCGAGGTACAAAGTCTCCCAGGATTGCGATAGTATAGTAATCAGTGGAACAGGGAGGTCCAATACAATCAATAGATGTCAGTAATAGGCAGCCAGTGTCAAGCCCTCCAATGCATCGTGACATCAGGACTGCATCCATCCTGGGTCTTCCCTCATTGGTACTACGGCAGAAATCATAAGCCAGAGATCCTCATACCCAACTACAGCACCAATCTTCCCAGCTAGTGACCCCTCCTTCCCAACTAGAGCACTCTTCTTTCTTACAAGAGTGTCCTCCTATCCTGTACCTCCTTAACAGCTACATTCCCCTCCTTACCCGCTACAGTGCCCTTTTACCTACTGGAGTTACATCCTTCCCAGCTAGAGGTCTCACCTTCCCAGCTAGAGGTCTCACCTTCCCAGCTAGTGACCCCTCCTTCCCAACTAGAGCACTCTTCTTTCTTACAAGAGTGTCCTTCTTTCTGAGCTAGAGTGTCCTCCTATCCTGTACCTCCTTAACAGCTACAGTCCCCTCCTTACCAGCTACAGTCCCCTCCTTAACAGCTACAGTGCCCTTTTACCTACTGGAGTTACATCCTTCCCAGCTAGAGGTCTCACCTTCCCAGCTAGAGTGCTCACCTTCCCAGCTAGTGACCCCTCCTTCCCAACTAGAGCACTCTTCTTTCTTACAAGAGTGTCCTTCTTTCTGAGCTAGAGTGTCCTCCTATCCTGTACCTCCTTAACAGCTACAGTCCCCTCCTTACCAGCTACAGTCCCCTCCTTAACAGCTACAGTGCCCTTTTACCTACTGGAGTTACATCCTTCCCAGCTAGAGGTCTCACCTTCCCAGCTAGAGTGCTCACCTTCCCAGCTAGAGTGCTTACCAGAGTGCTTACCTACCCATCTAGAGTGCTTACCTACCCATCTAGAGTGCTAACCTACCCATCTAGAGTGTTTACCTAATCAGCTAGAGTGCTTACCTTCCCATCTAGAATGCTCACCTTCCCATCTAGAATGCTCACCTTCCCATCTAGAGTGCTCACCTTCCCAGCTAGGGTGCTCATCTTCCCAGATAGAGTGATCACTTTCCCAGCTAGGGTGCTCACCTTCCCAGCTAGAGGCCTCACCTTCCCAGCTAGGGTGCTCACCTTCCCAGCTAGAGTGCTCACCTTCCCAGCTAGAGTGCTCACCTTCCCATCTAGAGGTCTCACCTTCCCAGCTAGAGTTCTCACCTTCCCATCTAGAATGCTCACCTTCCCAGCTAGAGTGCCTATTTACCTATTGGAGTTATGTCCTTCCAAGATAGAGTGCTCTCCTTCCCAGTTAGAGTTCTCTCCTTGCCAGCTAGATACTACCTTACAAGCTAGAGTTCTCTTGTTCCAAGCTGGAGTGCTCTTCTTTTCTAAACAAGGGCCCTTCTTCCCTGCTAAAGTTTCCTTTTTGCCTTACTAGAATGCCCTTCTTCCATGTTACAGCTAGTTGCCTTCTTCCAAGCTAGAGTGTTCTTCTTCCCAGCTAGAGTGCTGCTATATCCTGCTGAAGTGCCCTGCGTCCCAACTAGAGTGCCCCTACCAAGATAGAGATCCACTTTTTTCCTTGTTAGAGTGCCCCGCTTCCAAACTAGAAGGTCCTTCTTCCCAGATAGAGTGCACTTCCACCCAACTAGAGTTCCTTCCCAGTTAGGATTCCCTCCTTCCCAGGAAGAGTTCCGTCCTTCTCAGTTAGGATGCCCTTCTACCCTGTTGCCCTTCTACAGTTCCTACTTTCTCATATTGGTGGTAACCTGTGGGTGGGCATATCCCTGCAAAATATAACACTCATCATCGGCGAATGAGACAAGCGGGATGGGTAATTCCCAATATTACCATGATCTGGTAATAAGGGGCGTAAAGGGTAGTTCATTTTTTGTCTTTTGCGCTAATGGTGGTGGTCTCTTTTGTTTTTCTTTTGAACATTGCCCCCCCCCCCATGAGGATGAAGCAGTTGTATTAGATAAAGAAGGTCTCTACAGGGTTTTTACCCCTTTGTTGTCCTTCCATTCACCGTAAGCCTGATGACTCAAGCCCCTCAAGCCCGAAGCATCGCATAGAGCAGAACTCAGATTACATGATGGTCTCGGTGGGGTCAGAGACGGCTAAAACTTCTCCTCTAACCTGAAATGTCAAAGATTGCTCCATTTCTCCAGTCATCCAGCATAGAACGTGTCAAATCCACATGAAGTATTCAGGAGGAGATAGATGTGCGCGCTTTATGGGTAGTGACTGGAAAAGCTGTATTCTGTCAGCGGCAAGGAAAATCTATCTGTCTCCGCGAGGCAATTTGTCAGGAGATTCATTATGGCATTACCGGTAAGGACGAGGAGGGAACGGATGTCAATGGAAGCATAAACTATGGAATCAGTGATGTAACTGAGGGGTCCGGGCTTAGATATCGACCGGAGGGCGTCTCTTATTAGGGTCCTTTTATTATATTTTTACGGTGGGAAGAGCTGGAGTCCACCAGGATTACCGGAAAGAATCTAATACAACATCTCCAATGTCTGTATCATGTCACAGTAACAGGTTGTTGCATTTAGAAGACCCTGAATGAGGTGGGTCATCTATTTAGTATCTACCCTATTTTTCGGACTATAAGGCGCACCATCAAAAAATGCCTGCTAAAACGTCTAGGTTCATATAGAAGGCGCACTGGATTATAAGGATGACTGACCAGCAGGTGGCAGACCTGTGCACAGTTCAAGGCAGCTGTTGTCTGTAAGTGTGGTTCATAAATAAGGCGCACCGGACTATAAGGTGTGGTCCATGCACAACCTTCTCAAAATCCTCTTTGTGTGGATTCAGAATCCTAATCCTCCCCTCTCCTCATGGATGATGGACGTGTGAGTGGATGTTCATTAGTATTTTGCACCTGCACACCCTCCATCATATACCTGCGACCTGCAGCGACCTCGTATCAGCATAGGAGAAGAGCTGTCCAGTTATAGAGGAGGAACCCAGGATTATGTCTCAAGGTTGTGACCTGATCATTTAATATGGACAGAAAGGGGAATGATAGATCCTCAGCTGGTGTGCTCCAGGGATGAAAGCAACCACAGCATGACACCAGGAGGTCACTGATCTTCAGGGTGTTAGTCTAGTAGTTATATTCCTGTACATAGGGGGCAGTATTATAGTAGTTATATTCCTGTACATAGGGGGCAGTATTATAGTAGTTATATTCTTGTACATAGGGGGCAGTATTATAGTAGTTATATTCCTGTACATAGGGGGCAGTATTATAGTAGTTATATTCTTGTACATAGGGGGCAGTATTATAGTAGTTATATTCTTGTACATAGGGGGCAGTATTATAGTAGTTATATTCTTGTACATAGGGGGCAGTATTATAGTAGTTATATTCCTGTACATAGGGGGCAGTATTATAGTAGTTATATTCCTGTACATAGGGGGCAGTATTATAGTAGTTATATTCTTGTACATAGGGGGCAGTATTATAGTAGTTATATTCTTGTACATAGGGGGCAGTATTATAGTAGTTATATTCTTGTACATAGGGGGAGTATTATAGTAGTTATATTCCTGTACATAGGGGGCAGTATTATAGTAGTTATATTCTTGTACATAGGGGGCAGTATTATAGTAGTTATATTCTTGTACATATGGGGCAGTATTATAGTAGTTATATTCCTGTACATAGGGGGCAGTATTATAGTAGTTATATTCCTGTACATAGGGGGCAGTATTATAGTAGTTATATTCCTGTACATAGGGGGCAGTATTATAGTAGTTATATTCCTGTACATAGGGGGCAGTATTATAGTAGTTATATTCTTGTACATAGGGGGCAGTATTATAGTAGTTATATTCCTGTACATAGGGGGCAGTATTATAGTAGTTATATTCCTGTACATAGGGGGCAGTATTATAGTAGTTATATTCTTGTACATAGGGGGCAGTATTATAGTAGTTATATTCCTGTACATAGGGGGCAGTATTATAGTAGTTATATTCTTGTACATAGGGGGCAGTATTATAGTAGTTATATTCCTGTACATAGGGGGCAGTATTATAGTAGTTATATTCTTGTACATAGAGGGCAGTATTATAGTAGTTATATTCTTGTACATATGGGGCAGTATTATAGTAGTTATATTCCTGTACATAGGGGGCAGTATTATAGTAGTTATATTCCTGTACATAGGGGGCAGTATTATAGTAGTTATATTCCTGTACATAGGGGGCAGTATTATAGTAGTTATATTCCTGTACATAGGGGGCAGTATTATAGTAGTTATATTCCTGTACATAGGGGGCAGTATTATAGTAGTTATATTCCTGTACATAGGGGGCAGTATTATAGTAGTTATATTCTTGTACATAGGGGGCAGTATTATAGTAGTTATATTCCTGTACATAGGGGGTAGTATTATAGTAGTTATATTCTTGTACATAGGGGGCAGTATTATAGTAGTTATATTCTTGTACATAGGGGGCAGTATTATAGTAGTTATATTCTTGTACATAGGGGGCAGTATTATAGTAGTTATATTCCTGTACATAGGGGGCAGTATTATAGTAGTTATATTCCTGTACATAGGGGGCAGTATTATAGTAGTTATATTCTTGTACATAGGGGGCAGTATTATAGTAGTTATATTCCTGTACATAGGGGGCAGTATTATAGTAGTTATATTCCTGTACATAGGGGGCAGTATTATAATAGTTATATTCTTGTACATAGGGGGCAGTATTATAGTAGTTATATTCCTGTACATAGGAGGCTGTATTATAGTAGTTATATTCTTGTACATAGGGGGCAGTATTATAGTAGTTATATTCTTGTACATAGGGGGCAGTATTATAGTAGTTATATTCTTGTACATAGGGGCAGTATTATAGTAGTTATATTCTTGTACATAGGGGCAGTATTATAGTAGTTATATTCTTGTACATAGGGGGCAGTATTATAGTAGTTATATTCTTGTACATAGGAGGCAGTATTATAGTAGTTATATTCTTGTACATAGGAGGCAGTATTATAGTAGTTATATTCTTGTACATAGGGGGCAGTATTATAGTAGTTATATTCTTGTACATATTGGGCAGTATTATAGTAGTTATATTCTTGTACATAGGTGCAGTATTATAGTAGATATATTCTTGTACATAGGGGCAGTATTATAGTAGTTATATTCTTGTACATAGAGGGCAGTATTATAGTAGTTATATTCTTGTACATAGGAGGCAGTATTATAGTAGTTATATTCCTGTCCATAGGGGGCAGTATTATAGTAGTTATATTCCTGTACATAGGGGGCAGTATTATAGTAGTTATATTCCTGTACATAGGGGGCAGTATTATAGTAGTTATATTCTTGTACATAGAGGGCAGTATTATAGTAGTTATATTCCTGTACATAGGGGGCAGTATTATAGTAGTTATATTCCTGTACATAGGGGGCAGTATTATAGTAGTTATATTCCTGTACATAGGGGGCAGTATTATAGTAGTTATATTCCTGTCCATAGGGGGCAGTATTATAGTAGTTATATTCCTGTACATAGGGGGCAGTATTATAGTAGTTATATTCCTGTACATAGGGGGCAGTATTATAGTAGTTATATTCTTGTACATAGAGGGCAGTATTATAGTAGTTATATTCCTGTACATAGGGGGCAGTATTATAGTAGTTATATTCCTGTCCATAGGGGGCAGTATTATAGTAGTTATATTCCTGTACATAGGGGGCAGTATTATAGTAGTTATATTCCTGTACATAGGGGGCAGTATTATAGTAGTTATATTCCTGTCCATAGGGGGCAGTATTATAGTAGTTATATTCCTGTACATAGGGGGCAGTATTATAGTAGTTATATTCTTGTACATAGGGGGCAGTATTATAGTAGTTATATTCTTGTACATAGAGGGCAGTATTATAGTAGTTATATTCCTGTACATAGGGGGCAGTATTATAGTAGTTATATTCCTGTACATAGGGGGCAGTATTATAGTAGTTATATTCTTGTACATAGGGGACAGTATTATACTAGTTATATCCCTGTACATAGGGGGCAGTATTATAGTAGTTATATTCCTGTACATAGGGGGCAGTATTATAGTAGTTATATTCTTGTACATAGGGGGCAGTATTATAGTAGTTATATTCTTGTACATAGGGGGCAGTATTATAGTAGTTATATTCTTGTACATAGGGGGCAGTATTATAGTAGTTATATTCTTGTACATAGGGGGCAGTATTATAGTAGTTATATTCTTGTACATAGGGGGCAGTATTATAGTAGTTAAATTCCTGTACATAGGGGGCAGTATTATAGTAGTTATATTCTTGTACATAGGGGCAGTATTATAGTAGTTATATTCCTGTACATAGGGGGCAGTATTATAGTAATTATATTCTTGTACATAGGGGGCAGTATTATAGTAGTTATATTCCTGTACATAGGGGGCAGTATTATAGTAGTTATATTCCTGTACATAGGAGGCTGTATTATAGTAGTTATATTCTTGTACATAGGGGGCAGTATTATAGTAGTTATATTCTTGTACATAGGGGACAGTATTATAGTAGTTATATTCTTGTACATAGGGGGCAGTATTATAGTAGTTATATTCTTGTACATAGGGGGCAGTATTATAGTAGTTATATTCTTGTACATAGGAGGCAGTATTATAGTAGTTATATTCCTGTACATAGGGGGCAGTATTATAGTAGTTATATTCTTGTACATAGGGGGCAGTATTATAGTAGTTATATTCCTGTACATAGGGGCAGTATATAGTATATTCCTGTACATAGGGGGCAGTATTATAGTAGTTATATTCTTGTACATAGGGGGCGGTATTATAGTAGTTATATTCCTGTACATAGGGGGCAGTATTATAGTAGTTATATTCCTGTACATAGGGGCAGTATATAGTATATTCCTGTACATAGGGGGCAGTATTATAGTAGTTATATTCTTGTACATAGGGGGCGGTATTATAGTAGTTATATTCCTGTACATAGGGGGCAGTATTATAGTAGTTATATTCTTGTACATAAGGGGCAGTATTATAGTAGTTATATTCCTGTACATAGGGGGCAGTATTATAGTAGTTATATTCCTGTACATAGGGGGTAGTATTATAGTAGTTATATTCTTGTACATAGGGTGCAGAATTATAGTAGTTATATTCTTGTACATAGGGGGCAGTATTATAGTAGTTATATTCCTGTACATAGGGAGCAGTATTATAGTAGTTATATTCCTGTACATAGGGGGCAGTATTATAGTAGTTATATTACTGTACATAGGGGGCACTATTATAGTAGTTATATTCTTGTACATAGGGGGCAGTATTATAGTAGTTATATCCCTGTACATAGGGGGCAGTATTATAGTAGTTATATTCTTGTACATAGGGTGCAGAAAATATAGTAGTTATATTCCTGTACATAGGGGGCAGTATTATAGTAGTTATATTACTGTACATAGGGGGCACTATTATAGTAGTTATATTCCTGTACATAGGGGGCAGTATTATAGTAGTTATATTCCTGTACATAGGGGGCAGTATTATAGTAGTTATATTCCTGTACATAGGGGGCAGTATTATAGTAGTTATATTCCTGTACATAGGGGGCAGTATTATAGTAGTTATATTCTTGTACATAGGGTGCAGAATTATAGTAGTTATATTCTTGTACATAGGGGGCAGTATTATAGTAGTTATATTCCTGTACATAGGGTGCAGTATTATAGTAGTTATATTCCTGTACATAGGGGGCAGTATTATAGTAGTTATATTACTGTACATAGGGGGCACTATTATAGTAGTTATATTCTTGTACATAGGGGGCAGTATTATAGTAGTTATATCCCTGTACATAGGGGGCAGTATTATAGTAGTTATATTCCTGTACATAGGGAGCAGTATTATAGTAGTTATATCCCTGTACATAGGGGGCAGTATTATAGTAGTTATATTCTTGTACATAGGGGGCAGTATTATAGTAGTTATATTCTTGTACATAGAAGGCAGTATTATAGTAGTTATATTCTTGTACATAGGGGGCAGTATTATAGTAGTTATATTCCTGTACATAGGGGGCAGTATTATAGTAGTTATATTCTTGTACATAGGGGGCAGTATTATAGTAGTTATATTCCTGTACATATGGAGCAGTATTATAGTAGTTATATCCCTGTACATAGGGGCAGTATTATAGTAGTTATTTTCCTGTACATAGGGGGCAGTATTATAGTAGTTATATTCCTGTACATAGGGGGCAGTATTATAGTAGTTATATTCTTGTACATAGGGGGCAGTATTATAGTAGTTATATTCTTGTACATAGGAGGCAGTAGTATAGTAGTTATATTCTTGTACATAGGAGGCAGTAGTATAGTAGTTATATTCTTGTACATAGGGGCAGTATTATAGTAGTTATATTCCTGTACATAGGGGGCAGTATTATAGTAGTTATATTCTTGTACATAGGGGGCAGTATTATAGTAGTTATATTCTTGTACATAGGGGGCAGTATTATAGTAGTTATATTCTTGTACATAGGGGGCAGTATTATAGTAGTTATATTCTTGTACATAGGGGGCAGTATTATAGTAGTTATATTCCTGTACATATGGAGCAGTATTATAGTAGTTATATTCTTGTACTTGAGGTATTAGTAAAGCTGATGTTGTTGGTGATGAGATGACAATTATGGTTATACTGTCGTGATATTTCCTGCAGAATTGATATAAATAGATTTCAATGACATTTCCTAACAAAGAGAAGCAATCTCCTGCGGTTACGATGCTGTAGAGAACCTGTGGCCTTGTTGGTGGCCTTGGAAGAGCAGTGTGATAATCATACTCGACACACCGGTGTTTCATGATCCTTGGGCTTTTAGATCCTTGAGTCGTACCTTCTGAGTTAATTAGAAAAGCCCCTTCTCGTGACGTCCCTTTAATCATCTGGTAATTGAAATTACCTTTATTTATTTTCGGGCTTTCTTCTGACGTGACGTCGCCCCTTTTACCCATAAACAGGCACACAAAAGCCTCTTCAGGTTTGTGTTTTTCCAAGTCCAGTTTGATCATCTACCTTCATTAATAGTGACTTTCACCAACAGGTGTCCGGTGGACCTGCTCTCCTGGCCCGGGATTATAGGATGACTCATTCACGTTGACGTCAAGGTCCCGCAGATGTCCCAGACGGAGGCCCCCGCGATGCCCGGCTCTCTGGAAGATGCCTGAGCTCATAGCTCACTTGTGTTTTCCAAGTGACTGGGATATAATCTACTTTGAAAAAGAGCTTCTCTTGTGCTCTTCCGCTTTGATCAAGGGCCGCTTACACGCACACATGTCTCTAGCGAGACTGCTCATCCATCTTATCAGAGTTGGACAGGTGTTGTTGGAGAGGCCTTGTGAATGGAAGAGAGCTACTGAATCGCGTCGTGCGTCCGGGCAGACCCTGCGAAAGCATGAAAAGGATCCATTCAGGTGGACATGTTTGCGGAGCTCGCTTCCACTCAACGCTTCTGTCATCGATGGTTCCACCTCGGAATTAAGTCGGTCTCTTTAGTCGTGTAATGAGGAGAACTTTCTCAAGGAAAGTTTATCCTTCTACAATATCCATCAGGAAAGGAGAGTTCAGGGAAACGAGTTTGTGTTGTGTGACTCCACAGATCAGTCTTTTTTGTTGATGATACGACCTCTGATTTAAGGCGGAATCTCCGATCTGATATGAGCAGAACTTTCGTTAACTCTGGTTTCGAGTTCGGCATTGGTTTAAGACGCCTGACCCGGACATATTGCCAGAGTGCCGGCCGAACAGCCGATCCGGCAAACTACTAGCAACTAGCCATGGCTATGATTGGCCAGGGGGACTACTCCCGACCAATCATATCCATGGCTAGCTGCTAGGGGCATCGATTTGTCGGATTGGCTGTTCGGCCGTCAGTCCAGCAATATGTCAGGCGTCGGAACGGAAACCGATTATCGGGTCTGCTAGTCTTTACTTTCACCTTCGAATAACATCCACCAGGAAGCGCGGCAGGAAACAGAACAACTGGACTATTTTTACTGCGGCAGTCATGGTCCCTAAAGCTGTAGCCATTGGCCCGCTTCCTGAATGTTGCATTATAGCAGGGGACCCGTGGGAAGAAGATAGAAGAGGTCCTTAGTGCTTCTGTACTCTCCAGCTCCAGTACAAAGTGCTCAAACACTGCACTGCACAGAGAGCAGGGGCTGATCTGATCATCAAACATGTGACCCCGGTGCCGCGCGGCTGCTGCTGGCTCTGTCCAGATCCAATACAGAACAGTGATAATCATTGTAACAGGTCAACTTTTCCCTGAAAATCTCTGTTACAGTGGAAAAGATAATTGCGGAAAAAAATAAATAACGCACTCAAAGGCTAATCTGACCTCTGGGGGGAAATAAAAACTAGAAGAGAAATGAATAAATAAAAAAAGGTGATTAAAAAATACCCCCCTCCAGTCACTAACGTCACTCCACATGAGGCCTAGTTACCCTAAAACACACACGTGATATATCAACTATTTATATCTCTTAGGGTAATGTTATATTTCAGTCCGAAAAAAAGAAGCTAAAATGTAAAATAAAACATAATTTTATTTACCATTTTTTCAACAAATTTTTTTTTACAGTAAAATACAAGAATCCCTTTTGTTCCTCTGGGTCAAAAACACAGCAAAAATCATGTTGGTAGCCCAAAAATTAAAAAGAGAACGTTGGGGGTTATTTACTTAGGGTCGCAGATCGCACTTTCTTTGGACTGTTCATGGTTTTTGGGATTTGAGCCGCTGTGACAGGCATTTAACAGGAGATTGTGTCCCATGCGATCGGATTTTGGCGCAGCTGCGCTGCTTTCATGCGACAGAAATCGGGGGCGTGCCATCGGACGAGTGCGGGACTTAACTTTCAATCTGTGTCACAAGACAATGCACTTACATGCACCAGGAAGAAGAAGGGGAACTCCAGCGGACCTGATGCAGGATATCGGGTGCAGGATCTTAGTGAATCGCGGCAGATGTACATTTCGGTCGGACAATGCACTTTCGGGGATCGCGCAGGACGGGTAAGTAAATGTGTCAGGTACTGAAGCTGCTAATTACCCTGATCCTGATGAGGTGGTGTATTTGTTCTAAAAACTTCTCCAAAATGACGGGAGCAGGTTTCTCTTTCATTGTTCTGACAATAAGGAGTCAAGGCAGGAAAGAAGCGACGCACAACACAACAGGATGGCTGAAAAGTTACTTTCAGGGTGAAATTTGAAGAACGCGCTTCTACAGTCATCAATGGCTCAATCAAGATGATCTCTTTGTTCTTGAAAGAGGAGAACCTTCCGCTACTCGTACAAGGGAGATTTTGTCTTCATTGTTCCACTTAACGTACAGAGCGAGTAGAAGAGGTACAGGTAACAGTTGGGCAGACGTGTTTGTGGAGCCACCTTCTACTAATGGTTCTGTTAACCTTCCAATTAAAGGAGTTGTACCAACTTTCCAAGTTATCCCCTATCAAACAGACTGAGGATATCCAGCTGATCGGGGAGGGTCTAACTGCTGGGACCCAAACTGGTCACGAGTATGGGACCCCCATCAGACTGGAGAACGGGGGTCACATTCTTACTAGCGGTTGCAGTGGAAAGATGAGCAGGCGTTCCGTAGTATGGCGACCGTGTCAGAACTTTCAGAACACAGCACTTGGCTATCTCTGACTTTTATACAAGTGTTAGAGATACCCCAGCTCTAGGCCCAACTATTGAATGGAGCGACAGAGCACACGCTCATCCAGACTCTCCACCTGTGAAAACAGGACCTCCATTTCCCAGATTTTAGTGATCCTGTTTTCTGGAGCTGTGGGGGTCCCATAAGTCGGAAGCTCCCCTCATCAGGTTATCCCCTATCCTATGAATAGGGGGTAACTTGAAAAGTTGCTACTACAACTTTAAGACTGCCTTTAGTCTATGAGAACTTTCTGAAATCCAAGGTGGTTCTTCCTTTTATCATTCCACCAATATCCATCAGAAAGGAGGCCACATGTACAGAACAAGGGCTTCATCTCACACAGATATGTTTGTAGACCTCTAGTTTTGCTATTGATGGTTCATCTTCTACTAACCAAAGTCTTTTACTTCTACCATGAGGAGAACCTGCTAAAATGTATCCATCAAAGGTTCTTCCTTCATCATTCCACCAATATCCATCAGAAAGGAGGCCACATGTACAGAACAAGGGCTTCATCTCACACAGATATGTTTGTAGACCTTGAGTTTTGTTATTGATGGTTCATCTTCTAATAACCATTGGGGGTCATTTACTAAGGGCCCGATTCGTGTTTTCCCGACGTGTTACCCAAATATTTCCAATTTGTGCCGATTTTCCCTGTATTGCCCCGGGATTTTGGTGCATGCGATCGGATTGTGGCGCATCGGCGCTGGCATGCACGCGACGGAAATCGGGGGGGCGTGGCTGAACGAAAACCCGACGGATTCGGAAAAACCGCCGCATTTTTTAAAAAAAAGTGTCGCGAAAATTGCACTTACCTTCACTCAGCCCGGCTCGGTGAACTCCAGTGCGTTCCGATGCTCTTCAGCGCAGCAGGCGGAGGAACTGCCTTAATAAATCCCGGCCGGACCCGAATCCAGCGCAGAGAACGCGTCGCTGGATCGCGAATGGACCGGGTAAGTAAATCTGCCCCATAGTCTTTTACCATGAGGAGAACCTTCCGAAATGTATCCATCAAAGGTTCTTCCTTGATCGTTGTGACAATATGGTATCAGAGAGTACAGAGCAAGTGGAAGAGCTAAAGTTTCAGTGCGGGGAGAACAAGCTTCTGCTCAGCACTTCTTATGACTTCTTTGATCTACTATAAGGCTACATTCACACTGCCGTGAGCCCGCCGCACCGTAACACGGCGGGCACATGGCAGCGTGGGGAGAGGAGGAGGAGGTGAGCGCCGCTCACCCCCGCCCCTCTCCATAGCGATGTATGGCCGCGGCGCCGTAATACGGGAAAAGATAGGACATGTCCTATCTTTTCCCGGGCTACGGAGCGGTACGGTGCCGCACGTGTGCTGCACCGTACCGCTCCCATAGGGCGCCGCGAGCCCATAGAAGTGTATGGGGGACGTATATCGGCCGCATATACGTCGGCTGTATATACGTCCCCCATACTGTAGTGTGAATGCAGACTAAGGGGAACGTTCTTCCACAAGTCCAACAAAAGTTTGATATACTATACAAAGCAACGAAGAGCTTCCTTGACTTAAAGGTTCGAATCAGGGATTCATGTTTGTGAAACAAACTTGTACTGAACTCTTGTGTTATGAATGGTTCCAGCTCTAAGTTAAGACTCTCTCTTCTAGAACTTTCTATAAAGTTTCCAAGTAAAATGTATTATTCATGATTCCAACAAAATCAGGAAAGGCGGCATCATACGGAGCAAGTGGAGGAGCTAAAGGTTCCATTAATGGAAAACCTTGAACTCAACGAGTTCTTTCATCGATCGCTTCCAACTTTCGGATTAAGATGGACACTTTGTTCTAGAACTTTCTCCAACTCCATTGTAACAACACGGAGGGACATTCCATAGTCCTCAGATATTGTATCGTAGAGGAGGAAGAGTTAAACGAAAGGCTTATGAAAAATTCATCCATCAACGCTAAATTGTGCATCTGCAGCGGAACGCAACCTGCGGCATCCATATTTCATGAAGGGCACCGCGTTCTGCTTCTTTATCCGGAGAGAACGGATCAGTGAGTGCTACCTGGATTCTGGGGAACAAAATCCAAAGTTCAGGTCAGTTTGCAGCATATGGATATGTGTCGTCTGAGTACAATATGCCGTGAATATTCCGTATCCAGCCAAAGGGTATGGAAGGGTCACAGCGATGTGTGGAAGCAACAGCACCGGGGCCAACACTGGACCAGTCTGATACCAACGCAAAATCACAGCCATGTCCTGTCACTTATTACACCAGAGATCCATTATATCATTATTATAAGACAGTCCGGAAAAAGAGCTTCTCCCCAGCCAAACAGTTATTAATAGATTCAGGAGGAACACCGTGCAGAGAGCTCAGAGAACAGCAGTGTAAGGAGCCCCTACTCCAGCAGCTAAAATCCCTGAAGACATGTGTAATCATTCCTTTGTGTATGTTGTTAGTAGAAGCAGGACTGTGAAATATAAATTAAGATTCCAGAAGATTAATGTTTGGTGGTGTGTTGTCTCACTGCTGGTGTCAGTGATGTCTCCAGTAACACAGGTGCGGGGGCTGATGAGGACAGGGCTGGAGATCAATCTGTCAGGATTAAGTAAGAATCCACCACTGGACACTTTAAAAGGAGGCTGGTGCTAGGCATCATTGTTTCTCTTCTGTTAACCATGGTTATCTCTAAAGAAACACGCGCAGTCATCATTGCACTGCAGAAAAAATGGCCTAACAGGGAAGAGTATCGCAGCTAGAAAGATTGCACCTCAGTCACCGATCTATCGCATCACTAAGGAATCCAAGGAGAGAGGCTCCATTGTTACCAAAAAGGCTCCAGGGGCCCAAGAAGGACCAGCAAGCGCCAGGAGCGTCTCTTACAAGTATCTCAGCTTGGGGATGGGGCTCCCAGCATCGCAGAGCTCAGGAATGGCAGCAGCAGGTGTGAGGCATCTGCACGCACTGTGACACTGCAGAGACTCCTGGAGCAAGGCCTGGTGTCCAGGAGGGCAGCACAGAAGCCGCTTCTCTCCAGGAACCATCAGGGACAGACGGATATTCTGCAGGAGGTGCAGGGAGTGGACGGCTGAGGACTGGGGGAAAGTCATTTTGTCGGATGAATCCCCTTTCCGATTGTTGGGAGAAGACAAGGTGAGCGATACCACCAGTCTTGTCTCCTGCACCTGTAAAGCTCCTGCAGCCATTCATGTGGGGGGGGGGGGGGGGCGGCTTCTCAGCCAAGGGAATCGCCTAAAAACACCTCCATGAATAAAGAATGGAGCAGAATGTCCTCCAGGAGCCGCTTCCCCCAACCCTCCAGGAGCAGATGGTGATGAGCAATGCCTTCTCCAGCATGATGGAGCACCGGCCATAAAGCAAAGGGGAGAACTAAATGGCTCCGGGAACAGAACATAGAGATTCTGGGTCCATGGCCTGGAAACAGAACACAGAGATTTTGGGTCCATGGCCTGGAAACTCCCCGGATCTTATCCCATTGAGAACTTGTGGTCAATCATCAAGAGACGGGGGACAAACAAAACCCAACACATTGTGACAAAATGCAGCAGTGATAGTGCAGGAATGGACGGCGATCAGTCAGGATCTGGTGCAGGAGGTGAGTGAGAGCTGCCAGGGAGAATTGCAGAGGTCCTGGAGAAGAAGGAGAGGTCCTGCAGATACTGACTCCTCCTACCTGACAATAAAAGCTTCTGCTCCCCATAATATGATTGCACTTGTATCTATGTATGTGATAAACATCTGACAAACCAGAGGGCAACACATCATGTGACAAGAGGAGATTTGTGTCATTCTCAGAACTTTTGGCCATGGCTGTAGTGTAACACTGGCTGCAGTTTTTGGTAGGACCGGTAACACCTTCCCTTTAATGCACAGAAGCTCTTGACATCTCCTGAATAATCCATCTCGCAGGAAAGACTCCAGGAAGCCCCTCACACATAACAGGTCCGGCATTGTAAAACCCAAACAAGCGCGACATTCCCCGGAGTCAGGAGCGCGTGGACAGGAGGACAAGTCTACAGGTTGATACTTTTTGTAGTTTCCCATGACAAATCCTAAATGCCCCCTCCCCTCCTCCTTCCCTCCCCCTGCTGATTGTTTCCTGCCCCCACACATACACCAGGGAGGGGTCCATCTATTAGGCAGAACCCCTAATTATGGCGGGTAATGACTGTGCGCCCCTCGCACCTGTGGGATGGACGCGCTGGAGCGCCGCTCAGGGTTAGGTTTCCCTGTGTAGCAGGAAGGTGCCGATTAATAACTACACGGCCCATTGTCTAAGCCCAGAAATGGTTAAACCGCCCTTTTGTCTGACAAGTCGCGGCAACTCCTGGGAAAGTCACCGATGGATCCCCCGCAACACGAACATCCTGCTTACTGCAGATTACCTATTATCTTATAGATACTACCCTGCAAAGAAGGAGATGCAGAGAGCACAGAGCACAGCAGTGTGAGGTCTGATTGCACATCTCTCCAGGGACAATACATAACACTGGCTGCAGAGAGCACAGAGCACAGCAGTGTGAGGTCTGATTACACATCTCTCCAGGGACAATACATAACACTGGCTGCAGAGAGCACAGAGCACAGCAGTGTGAGGTCTGATTACACATCTCTCCAGGGACAATACATAACACTGGCTGCAGAGAGCACAGAGCACAGCAGTGGGAGGTATGATTACACATCTCTCCAGGGACAATACATAACACTGGCTGCAGAGAGCACAGAGCACAGCAGTGTGAGGTCTGATTACACATCTCTCCAGGGACAATACATAACACTGGCTGCAGAGAGCACAGAGCACAGCAGTGTGAGGTCTGATTACACATCTCTCCAGGGACAATACATAACACTGGCTGCAGAGAGCACAGAGCACAGCAGTGTGAGGTCTGATTACACATCTCTCCAGGGACAATACATAACACTGGCTGCAGAGAGCACAGAGCACAGCAGTGGGAGGTATGATTACACATCTCTCCAGGGACAATACATAACACTGGCTGCAGAGAGCACAGAGCACAGCAGTGTGAGGTCTGATTACACATCTCTCCAGGGACAATACATAACACTGGCTGCAGAGAGCACAGAGCACAGCAGTGTGAGGTCTGATTACACATCTCTCCAGGGACAATACATAGCACTGGCTGCACAGAGCACAGAGCACAGCAGTGTGAGGTCTGATTACACATCTCTCCAGGGACAATACATAACACTGGCTGCACAGAGCACAGAGCACAGCAGTGTGAGGTCTGATTACACATCTCTCCAGGGACAATACATAACACTGGCTGCAGAGAGCACAGAGCACAGCAGTGTGAGGTCTGATTACACATCTCTCCAGGGACAACACATAACACTGGCTGCAGAGAGCACAGAACACAGCAGTGTGAGGTCTGATTACACATCTCTCCAGGGACAATACATAACACTGGCTGCAGAGAGCACAGAGCACAGCAGTGTGAGGTCTGATTACACATCTCTCCAGAGACAATACATAACACTGACTGCAGAGAGCACAGAGCACAGCAGTGTGAGGTCTGATTACACATCTTTTCAGAGACAATACATAACACTGGCTGCAGAGAGCACAGAGCACAGCAGTGTGAGGTCTGATTACACATCTCTCCAGGGACAATACATAACACTGGCTGCAGAGCCCAGAGCACAGCAGTGTGAGGTCTGATTACACATCTCTCCAGAGACAATACATAACACTGGCTGCAAAGAGCACAGAGCACAGCAGTGTGAGGTCTGATTGCACATCTCTCCAGGGACAATACATAACACTGGCTGCAGAGAGCACAGAGCACGTCTGATTACACATCTCTCCAGGGACAATACATAACACTGGCTGCAGAGAGCACAGAGCACAGCAGTGTGAGGTCTGATTACACATCTCTCCAGGGACAATACATAACACTGGCTGCAGAGAGCACAGAGCACAGCAGTGTGAGGTCTGATTACACATCTGTCCATGGACAATACATAACACTGGCTGCAGAGCACAGAGCACAGCAGTGTGAGGTCTGATTACACATCTCTCCAGGGACAATACATAACACTGGCTGCAGAGAGCACAGAGCACAGCAGTGTGAGGTCCGATTACACATCTCTCCAGAGACAATACATAACACTGACTGCAGAGAGCACAGAGCACAGCAGTGTAAGGTCTGATTACACATCTCTCCAGGGACAATACATAACACTGACTACAGAGAGCACAGAGCACAGCAGTGTGAGGTGTGATTACACATCTCTCCAGGGACAATACATAACACTGGCTGCAGAGAGCACAGAGCACAGCAGTGTGAGGTCTGATTACACATCTCTCCAGGGACAATACATAACACTGGCTGCAGAGAGCTCAGAGCACAGCAGTGTGAGGTCTGATTACACATCTCTCCAGAGACAATACATAACGCTGGCTGCAGAGAGCACAGAGCACAGCAGTGTGAGGTATGATCACACATCTCTCCAGGGACAATACATAACACTGGCTGCAGAGAGCACAGAGCACAGCAGTGTGAGATATGATTACACATCTCTCCAGGTACAATACAGAACACTGGCTGCAGACAGCACAGAGCACAGCAGTGTGAGGTCTGATTACACATCTCTCCAGAGACAATACATAACACTGACTGCAGAGAGCACAGAGCACAGCAGTGTGAGGTCTGATTACACATCTCTCCAGGGACAATACATAACACTGGCTGCAGAGAGCACAGAGCACAGCAGTGTGAGGTCTGATTACACATCTTTTCAGAGACAATACATAACACTGGCTGCAGAGAGCACAGAGCACAGAAGTGTGAGGTCTGATTACACATCTCTCCAGGGACAATGCATAACACTGGCTGCAGAGGGCACAGAGCACAGCAGTGTGAGGTCTGATAACACATCTCTCCAGGGACAATACATAACACTGGCTGTAGAGAGCACAGAGCACAGCAGTGTGAGATATGATTACACATCTTTTCAGAGACAATACATAACACTGGCTGCAGAGAGCACAGAGCACAGCAGTGTGAGGTCTGATTACACATCTCTCTAGAGACAATACATAACACTGACTGCAGAGAGCACGGAGCACAGCAGTGTGAGGTCTGATTACACATCTCTCCAGGGACAATACATAACACTGGCTAAAGAGGGCACAGAGCACAGCAGTGTGAGGTCTGATTACACATCTCTCCAGGGACAATACATAACACTGGCTGCAGAGGGCACAGAGCACAGCAGTGTGAGGTCTGATTACACATCTTTTCAGAGACAATACATAACACTGACTGCAGAGAGCACAGAGCCAAGCAGTGTGAGGTCTGATTACACATCTCTCCAGGGACAATACATAACACTGGCTGCAGAGAGCACAGAGCACAGCAGTGTGAGGTCTGATTACACATCTCTCCAGGGACAATACATAACACTGGCTGCAGAGAGCACAGAGTACAGCAGTGTGAGGTCTGATTACACATCTCTCCAGGGACAATACATAACACTGGCAAAAGAGGGCACAGAGCACAGCAGTGTGAGGTCTGATTACACATCTCTCCAGGGACAATACATAACACTGTCTGCAGAGAGCACAGAGCACAGCAGTGTGAGGTCTGATTACACATCTCTCCAGGGGCAATACATAACACTGGCTGCAGAGAGCACAGAGCACAGCAGTGTGAGGTCTGATTACACATCTCTCCAGGGACAATACATAACACTGGCTGCAGAGGGCACAGAGCACAGCAGTGTGACGTCTGATTACACATCTCTCCAGGGACAATACATAACACTGGCTGCAGAGAGCACAGAGCACAGCAGTGTGAGGTCTGATTACACATCTCTCCAGGTACAATACATAACACTGGCTGCAGAGAGCACAGAGCACAGCAGTGTGAGGTCTGATTACACATCTCTCCAGGGACAATACATAACACTGGCTGCAGAGAGCACAGAGCACAGCAGTGTGAGGTCTGATTACACATCTCTGCAGGGACAATACATAACACTGGCTGCAGAGCACAGAGCACAGCAGTGTGAGGTCTGATTACACATCTCTCCAGGGACAATACATAACACTGGCTGCAGAGAGCACAGAGCACAGCATTGTGAGGTCTGATTACACATCTCTCCAGGGACAATACATAACACTGGCTGCAGAGAGCACAGAGCACAGCAGTGTGAGGTCTGATTACACATCTCTCCAGGGACAATACATAACACTGGCTGCAGAGAGCACAGAGCACAGCAGTGTGAGGTCTGATTACACATCTCTCCAGGGACAATACATAACACTGGCTGCGGAGAGCACAGAGCACAGCAGTGTGAGGTCTGATTACACATCTCTCCAGGGACAATACATAACACTGGCTGCATAGAGCACAGAGCACAGCAGTGTGAGGTCTGATTACACATCTCTCCAGGGACAATACATAACACTGGCTGCATAGAGCACAGAGCACAGCAGTGTGAGGATCTGCTTGCCTTGCACTTGTGGCAGTTACAATCCTGGAATATGAATGCATTTCTCACATCCTGCAGAAGGTATGAGCATCGCTCTGGTCACATGACCTGCTCCCCTATGTCAGGGGTCAGATACTAATACCTAATCCCAGGCCGTTATTCACACATTACCCGGGTAATTATCTGCAGGGTGTGATGCAGGACAGAGGCCGCCACGGGAAGCGATCAAAGAGAGAGGAGAGGGGGGGATCAAGGCTCTGTTTAAATCTCAGCCTCCTGGGGTATCACACAGGCCAGGCTTAGATACAGCAGCTCGGCAGCATGGTGGACCATGGCTTAGCACTCTATAGGGAGGTGATAGTACCGCACATGCCAGGCTTAGATACAGCAGCGTGGCAGCTGATCAGATAGCAGCGGGGTTATCTGCGGCCTGACCCCGCTCCCCAGACTTATCACTATTACAAGAGGTCATACACAGTTACATGTTAACCACGCGTGTACTGGCACAACCCGGGGAGTCAGTAAACATCCTGACCGGAGGTGGGCTGAGATACGCTGAGATACAACCTGTTATCACAACTCCCCAGAAATACTCCCAGGTTTATTCAACGTGAACAAACAAAGGATCCAGGAGAAAAGATCTATAAAGATACATGGGAGAAGTCCCCAGCTGTATCACACATCATAGGATTAGATACACAGCTCAGCAGACTGTATCACACATCATAGGATTAGATACACAGCTCAGCTGACTGTATCACACATCATAGGATTAGATACACAGCTCTGCAGACTGTATCACACATCATAGGATTAGATACACAGCTCTGCAGACTGTATCACACATCATAGGATTAGATACACAGCTCAGCAGACTGTATCACACATCATAGGATTAGATACACAGCTCAGCAGACTGTATCACACATCATAGGATTAGATACACAGCTCAGCAGACTGTATCACACATCATAGGATTAGATACACAGCTCAGCAGACCGTATCACACAGGATAGGATTAGATACACAGCTCTGCAGACTGTATCACACATCATAGGATTAGATACACAGCTCAGCAGACTGTATCACACATCATAGGATTAGATACACAGCTCCGCAGTTAGTATCGCACAGGATAGGATAAGATACACAGCTCAGCAGTCAGTATCACACAGGATAGGATTAGATACACAGCTCAGCAGACTGTATCACACAGGATAGGATTAGATACGCAGCTCAGCAGGTAGTATCACACATCATAGGATTAGATACACAGCTCAGCAGACTGTACCACACATCATAGGATTAGATACACAGCTCAGCAGACTGTATCACACATCATAGGATTAGATACACAGCTCCGCAGTTAGTATCGCACAGGATAGGATAAGATACACAGCTCAGCAGTCAGTATCACACAGGATAGGATTAGATACACAGCTCAGCAGACTGTATCACACAGGATAGGATTAGATACGCAGCTCAGCAGGTAGTATCACACATCATAGGATTAGATACACAGCTCAGCAGACTGTACCACACATCATAGGATTAGATACACAGCTCAGCAGACTGTATCACACATCATAGGATTAGATACACAGCTTAGCAGACTGTATCACAAAGGAGTGGATTAGATACACAGCTCAGCAGTCAGTATCACACAGGATAGGATTAGATACACAGCTCAGCAGACTGTATCACACATGATAGGATTAGATACACAGCTCAGCAGTCAGTACCACACAGGATAGGATTAGATACACAGCTCAGCAGACTGTATCACACATCATAGAATTAGATACACAGCACAGAAGACTGTATCACACCTCATAGGATTAGATACACAGCTCAGCAGACAGTATCACACAGGATAGGATTAGATACACAGCTCAGCAGACTGTATCACACAGGATAGGATTGGATACACAGCTCAGCAGTCAGTACCACACATGATAGGATTAGATATACATCTCAGCAGACTGTATCTCAAAGGAGATGATTAGATACACAGCTCAGCAGTCAGTATCGCACAGGATAGGATTAGATACACAGCTCAGCAGACAGTATCACACTGGATAGGATTAGATACACAGCTCAGCAGTCAGTATCACACATGATAGGATTAGATACACAGCTCAGCAGACAGTATCACACAGGATAGGATTAGATACACAGCTCAGCAGTCAGTATCACACAGGATAGGATAAGATACACAGCTCAGCAGACAGTATCACACAGGATAGGATTAGATACACAGCTCAGCAGTCAGTATCACACAGGATAGGATTAGATACACAGCTCAGCTGACAGTATCACACAGGATAGGATTAGATACACAGCTCAGCAGACAGTATCACACAGGATAGGATTAGATACACAGCTCAGCAGACAGTATCACACAGGATAGGATTAGATACACAGCTCAGCAGTCAGTACCACACATGATAGGATTAGATACACAGCTCAGCAGACAGTATCACACATGATAGGATTAGATACACAGCTCTGCAGTTAGTATCGCACATGATAGGATTAGATACACAGCTCAGCAGACAGTATCACACAGGACAGGATTAGATACACAGCTCAGCAGACTGTATCACACAGGATGGGATTAGATACACAGCTCTGCAGTTAGTATCGCACATGATAGGATTAGATACACAGCTCAGCAGACAGTATCACACAGGACAGGATTAGATACACAGCTCAGCAGACTGTATCACACAGGATAGGATTAGATACACAGCTCAGCAGTCAGTATCACACATGCTAGGATTAGATACACAGCTCAGCAGTCAGTATCACACATGCTAGGATTAGATACACAGCTCAGCAGTCAGTATCACACAGGATAGGATTAGATACACAGATCAGCAGACTGTATCACACAGGATAGGATTAGATACACAGATCAGTAGTATGTATCACACAGGATGGGATTAGATACACAGCTCAGCAGACAGTATCACACAGGATAGGATTAGATACACAGCTCAGGATGCAGTATCGCACATGACAGGCTTAGATACACAGCTCAGGATGCAGTATCGCACATGACAGGCTTAGATACACAGCTCAGGATGCAGTATCGCACATGACAGGCTTAGATACATGAGCAGCAGGCTGTGCTGGGTCCTGTAGATCCTCCTACACATAGTGAGCCCTGGTCTGGGTGAGTAGATGCAGTGGGCACCACTATAGGACCCCCGTACAGTGAGAAGACATTGGGGGGGGGGCCGTGGGACGAGTCATGCTTTCCGTGTGGGGCCTCAGGGGCTCTGCAGGTGGAGGCTGCTGCCCTCAGCTTCTGCTTAATGGGTTGAGAAGCGACAAAATCTCTGCTAATGGCGGCCATCACTCAGGAGGGCACATTAGCCGGGCCCCTGCGGTGAGGGGCCACAATGGCGCTGTTCTTCTAACACAGGAAGGTGTTTTCCTGACCCTGGGATCCAGATGACTAATTCCAGCTAATTGCCCCCCGTAGGGGTCCGGTCCTGCACTACAATCCCCCCTCTCCAGTGACCCCTGAAGACAATACGCAGGACCTGAGAGGTCCCATTGTCAGGAGCCCTCCATACTGTCTTATTAACCCATCGAGTCCTGGAGCAGTCTGGCTATGCTGACAATAAGAGTTGTCTTAGGGTCGGCCTGTCCTGATGCAAGGCCCCGTGCACAGAAACACTGGAGACACCTCAAGATCATGAGGAGTAAGGTGAAAAATACTTAAAGGGAACCTGTCAGCAGGTTTGGACCATACAGCGGGACTTATGGATTTATATTCCAGAATTGGGGTGCGTCCTCACACTGTTGGGCTCTGTGCTGTTCCTAACAGTAAAATCTGTAGCATGCTTCTGGTTAAATACTATATAAGTCACTTACATTGTGTGGTGTGCGAAGGCTTTAACCCTGGGAACACCCCCTTCCTGTGCACTTGGCGGAGCTACAATTTCACAGTCCTGCTGCTACTACATACATGATGGTATGATCACACATCTCTCCAGGGCAGAAAGCACAGAGCACAGCAGTGTGAGGATAGCTCCCTAGTGTAGAAGCTACAATCCATATTCCACAGCCCTGCTGCTACTAAAAGCATGCCCATAGATTTACTTTGAGTAAGGGTTGCAGCTGGTTTATGGTTAAGAGCAACCAACAATAGTGGGGGTTTGGAGCAGCTCAAAGCACAGCAGTGTGAGGATAAGAGCCTAGTGTATTTGGGAAGGCTTAACCCCTGGGGCTGTGGAGCAGTTCTATGCAGAGACCTAAGAGCACAGCAGTGTGAGGATAAGAGCCTAGTGTATTTGGGAAGGCTTAACCCCTGGGGCTGTGGAGCAGTTCTATGCAGAGACCTAAGAGCACAGCAGTGTGAGGATAAGAGCCTAGTGTATTTGGGAAGGCTTAACCCCTGGGGCTGTGGAGCAGTTCTATGCAGAGACCTAAGAGCACAGCAGTGTGAGGATAAGAGCCTAGTGTACTTGGGAAGGCTTTAACCCTGGGGCTGTGGAGCAGTTCTATGCAGAGACCTAAGAGCACAGCAGTGTGAGGATAAGAGCCTAGTGTATTTGGGAAGGCTTAAACCCTGGGGCTGTGGAGCAGTTCTATGCAGAGACCTAAGAGCACAGCAGTGTGAGGTCACATCTCCAGTGACCATCAATTAATAATGAAAGGTGGATGACTTTCTCCATTAGGAATTACCCAGACCAGAGGAGAGGGGCTGCAGAGCAACCTAATACAGAGAGCTAAGAGCACAGCAGTGTGAGGACACACCCCAAAAGCTACAACTACTTATCATTGCATTATATGAACCCCTGCATCTTTCCCACTTTTTACTTTCCCCAGGTCTGTAATATTGTAATTCACAGCTGGGGGGACGTTACAATTGTATCCAGTCTTTCATCTGTACGATACATTATAACAAAGTCATCAGGTGGATGGGCAGGATGCAAGTGTAACAAACCCGCAGCTGTGACAAATGTCAGTTGTGTGATGATCTGCAACAAGCATTCCCAGCGGGGGTTAATCACACGAGGAGTGAGGTGCGTTTGGCGGGTCCTGCAGCACATCGCGCCTTCTCTTACCTCGATGTTTATCTTCATCGCCTGGAAAAAAAACCTTTGCCGTTGACGCAGATTACGACGGTAGAAATAGGAAAAACGAAGCACAACAGTCACAGGGACCAAGATAAAGGGCCACACAAAGGGAGGGGGCCCCGAAATATTCCTGAACATACAGTAAGTGTCAGATTAAAAGGGACCATTCAGACAAATTTACTGAAATAAGGCATCGCCTCCATCCCTTAGTATAATATGGGTCCCGGTGTAAGTCACAGCTGGCAAGTGCCTTCATCAAATTACAGGGAACCTGTCAGCAGGTGGGACCATACAGACTGACTGTAATGTTAGGTATTGTCCCTGGATAGATGTGTAATCAGACCTCTGTGTATGTTAGTAGCAGCAGGACTGTGATATAGGGGTTTATATTCTAGGATTGTAGCTTCTCCAAGCACACTGTTGGTGTGTCCTCACACTGCTGAGTTCTGGGTTCTCTGCAGCCAGTAATAGGTATTGTGGGGGCTTTAGGGTATATTCCATGACTGCAGCTTATCTAAGTGCAATTGTGGTGTGTCCTCACACTGCTGTGCTCTCTGCAGTGTTAGGTATTGGCCCTGGAGGCTTTATGTTTAGTACATATATACCAGGGTGTGTCCTCACACTGCTGTGCTCTCTGCAAAGTTAGGAATTGGCCCTTTAGGTATTATGTTTAGTACATATATACAGGGGTGTGTCCTCACACTGCTGTGCTCTCTGCAGTATTCGGTATTGGCACTAGAGGCTTTATATTTAGTACATATATATGGGGTGTGTCCTGACACTGCTGTGCTCTCTGCAGTGTTAGGTATTGGCCCTTGAGGCTTTATGTTTAGTACATATATACAGGGGTGTGTCCTCACACTGCTGTGCTCTCTGCAGTGTTAGGTATTGGCCCTGGAGGCTTTATGTTTAGTACATATATACAGGGGTGTGTCCTCACACTGCTGTGCTCTCTGCAGTGTTAGGTTTTGGCCCTTTAGGCATTATGTTTAGTACATATATACAGGGGTGTGTCCTGACACTGCTGTGCTCTCTGCAGTGTTAAGTATCAACCCTTATGTTTATAAAAGCTGTGCAGAGGGGAGTGGAGAAGCTGTAATACAGGGGGGTGTCCTCACACTGCTGTGTTATGAGCACTGAGCTGCTTCTGAGCCCTCTGAGTGACCACTGTAGCAATCAACCAAAAGCCCTTCAGAGCTTTTTCATGAACTTAGAAGATGCACAGAGCACAGCAGTGTGAGGACACGCCCCAGTGCACTTGTAGAAGTTCCAATCCTAAAATATAAATCCATATACCACAGTCCTGCTGCTGCTAACAACATACACAAAGATCTCTCCAGGGATGATACATAACCCTGGCTGTGTGGTCACACCTGCTGACGGTTTCCCTCCTATTCATTGTATATATATATATATGTTGTATATGACTTTCTGCACATGTGATTGGCCAGTTTGCAGTAAATCTGCACTTCCCTTGCTCTCCCCTGTAATTAGGCAGATGGAGGCGAGCGCGGCCCTGACCGGATATCATGTAGGGTTACGGGTCGCCCTAATTGCCCCCAAAGTTGTTTAATAAAGTAACTGCTGCAGAACCTCGTAGACGGATGCGGTGTTTTCCCACGGGAAGTGGATGACATGATACGAGGATGACGCCGTCTTCTCCTGGCGGCGGGAGGCTCCTTTATAAGTAAATCACTAATGTGTTTGCTCTTGTTTGTGTTTCACGCTTCACACACGTCCCTCCGGAAGACGAGAGGCTTTGATGACCGCAGCGGAGCGCGCACCCCCAGGAAGGGGCACAAAGGGGAAGCGGTGACCCCAAAAGTCTACCCTGCGTCACACTGTATCACATCAAACAGACGGGGAGAGGCGCAGCGCTGTTTATAGAGAGATTATTATTCACCCATCAATGAGTAACGTGCGGTGTCCTGCCGCGGCAGAGGGTGCGGGTGTCACAGGTGCTACAAGCTCCATGTATGACTGCACCACAGATACATTCAGGGAGCAGAAAGTTGCAGAATGACCAGCAGTGCAATGTTGTGCTGGAGCCCAGGGTCTGAATCGGATTGTGGTGCATCGGCGCCGGCTTCCACACAACAGAAATCGGGGGGCGTGGCCGTCGGACAACCCGACGGATTCGGAAAAAACGCAGAATTTAAAAAACAAAATGGGGGTAATTTACTAAGGGCCCGATGTTACCCGAATATTTCTGATTTGCGCCGATTTTCCCTGAATTGCCCCGGGATTTTGGCGCACGCGATCGGATTGTGGCGCATCGGCGCCGGCATGCACGCGACGGAAATCGGGGGGCGTGGCCGAACGAAAACCCGACGGATTCGGAAAAACCGCCGCATTTAAAACAAGAAATGTGTCGCTTGGGACACGCTTACCTTCACTTGGTCGGGCCCGGTGAACTCCAGTGCGTTCCGATGCTTTTCAGCGCAGCAGCGCCACCTGGTGGACGGCGGAGGAACTGCATTGATGAATCCCGGCCGGACCCGAATCCACCGCAGAGAACGCGCCGCTGGATCGTGAACGGACCAGGTAAGCAAATCTGCCCCAATGTGTCGCAAGATCAGCACCGGGAAGAAGAAGGTGAACTCCAGCGGACCTCCGCGCAGCAGCGACACATGCAGGAACTTGGGTGCACGATCTTAGTGAATCGCGGCAGACCCGAATCCTCGTCAGACAACGCGGCGCGGGATAGCAACAGGACCGGGTAAGAAAATCTATCCCAGTGTGTGTAAAGTGCTGCAGCCCAGGGTTCGAATCTGAACAAAGCCAACAAATCCTGGTATGTTCTTCCTGTGTTTCTAGGGTTCCTTCTTCAAAACAAAACTATATTGATGTGAAATTTAGATTGTATTCCCTAAAAGGGACAGTAAAAAATGACAATGTTTGATAAGTGTTGGGGACCTGGGTTAAAATCTGGGACCACTTTTTCCTGGAATTGGTATGTGCACCCCCTGTCTGAGTAGATTGTTTCCTGCTAGGATCAGTAAGGAACATCTATAATGTACTGGACCTGGGCTCGGATATAACTGTGAGAAGGATATGCACGGAGTGTGTGCGTCACCAAGTGGGCTTTTCCCATGTGCTCTACCACTCTCCAAAATCATAGTAATAGTAGGGACTGCAAGAAATGGCATGTCTCTAAAATACTGGAGACCAGGGTTCAAATCTGACCCAAGACATGGAAAAACATTGCTGCTTTCTGCTAAAACAGCGCCACATCTGTCCACAGGTTGTGCCTGGTATTGCGGCAGATCCCACCAGTACAGGAGACATGGGTCACTGTGCTGATGCCCTGGGACGCCTGGCTTGCAGTATATCCTGGGGGCAGCACCCATCATTCAGGAATTACTTTCTCTTCCGTGTCTACACATTACGAGCAGATGTGAGAGATAAACTTCTGGCTGTCCTCAGTAGACCTTGTTATTCCTGCAGCTGCACAGCGTGGGCGACCTGCTGCAGATCACGAGACCAGCCATGGCACTCCCGGTGAGCAACTATGGACCCTCAGGGTGTAGTACAACATGGTTCTGACACGTCTCTGAACCCAGCGCACTCATCACAGGGTAAACCGGGGCGTACACGGAGCTGCGGAAACTTTCTGCGATCTCACACCGCGGGGACCTCCAGTCATATCTATGGCAGGATACATTGTATCTACATAGCAAGGATGGGCACATGGTCATTCTGATACATTGGCAGCTTAGTGTAGCATCTCCATGAAGAAGGAAGCTCAGGATGAAATGGTCATTGGTCCTTCCATTACAGGCGGCAACACCAATCGCAGGTGTTATCGGTGGTTCTTTGGGTTCGGATACCTGAACTGAACTTTTGTTTCAGGTTCGGTCGAAATCAGCAAACCTGAACCTGAACAAGTCTACTCATCACCGATCCTGATACAGGTAAAGGGGAGCTCTGACAGTCTAGAGAATGGTTACAAAGAGCTTCCCTCAACCTGGAGGACTTACAGCACATTGATAGGAATGGACTGTGTGTAATACCTCATTTCCCCTGCGGAGGCACTATAGGCTCTATTAACCCTACAGAATATACTGAATGCTGAGGGGCATCATAGGAATCTGATTCGTCATTGGCTATTAGTCCTCGGAAATAACAATTGGGAATGGTCCAGAGCGTAGAGCATCTTAAGGCAACACCTCCATTGTAGGGAGCATAAGGACCTAGATATGACCTCTGTGCACGTGGCTCTTGCTATGAACTTATGCTACAGGTCAAAGACACTGGTGGAACCAGCTCTACATATGGGGTCCTGCCTGTGTATGTGCACTATAGGATGCCATAGGTGCATCTACTTGTATCTCCTGGAAAGGGGTTGACTGAAGGGCAGAAAAGTAACACCCAAAACTCTTCTTTGACCTGACTTCTAGGTATGAGAGCGTGGCCCCTGACGTCTCCAGAGAGACAGAACTAAAAAATATCTAACGCATTTTGATCAAAGTGTAGTCCACCGGCAGAGGAGCAAGACCCGATCCCAACCAGGTAAAGAGAGGCGACACGTTGGTCACAGAATGGACATCCGGAAGGGTGAGAACATCTTGCCTAATCTCCCTTGTTTTGGGCAAGTCGTGTTGGTGCGGAGGTAAGAAGATCCAGGTTTAGACTGGAAACTTCAAGGGATAAGGGTAAGAGATTAAGATGTGAAATGCGTTGGTTTATTAAATGAACACCCTTCCAGCTTTGATGTGATTCTCCAAACACGGGACAAGATCTCATCATCCATCTCCTTGGGTTGCATCGTCTACAGATGTTCACCTTAGGTGTTCGTCGTCTGGAGGATAATAGATGGTTACGAGTTTCCATCACATGATTGGGTTTGACAAGTTCAGAGACACAGGGAGGCGTCTAACACACGATAAGGTGCAATGTCTTCCACATCGATGGCCAAAGGCTCCTTATACCACATGAAGAGGAGGTGAAGAAGCGGCTGGGTGACCAGTCATCTCCTGTAGGTGGTCATCCTATGGTCATGGTTCTCCGGAGAACCTCTGCTCATCCGTCTTTGGCTTCAGAATCACAACTTCAGCAAAGAAAGATGGATATTATTCCAGATATATCCAGAGACCCCGGAGTCCAGGAGTTACACACAATAGTATTGTATCGTCTCTCCGCAACGTTCCCTCTCGTATCTCACATATCAGACGGCGATCCCCGGGACGTGATTTATTTCATACAAATGGGAAGAGAAATTCGAATAATTGTAACTATAAAATATAAAAAAGCTTCACTTTTAAAAAGTTTCAATGTTCCTCGACTACAGTGAGATGTCGTTCTTCCATTGAACCCCAAAGGAGTCTCCAAAAAAGCGGATACATGATCCCCCAGTCATACACAGAGAATAATGGACCCTACAGGAGAAGCATCCGAGCAACAAGAGCTACACAAGTATCACAGGGTCACGACTAATGGTACTCATCTACAGGGGCCACACAGCAATGTGATAAGGTTATACCGGCTGTACATATATCACTATATACAGGAGATCCCCAGGTTATACCGGCTGTACATACATCATTATATACAGGAGATCCCCAGGTTATACCGGCTGTACATATATCATAATATACAGGAGATCCCCAGGTTATACCGGCTGTACATACATCATTATATACAGGAGACCCCCAGGTTATACCGGCTGTACATATATCATTATATACAGGAGATCCCCTGGTTATACCGGCTGTACATATATCATTATATACAGGAGATCCCCAGGTTATACCGGCTGTACATATATCATTATATACAGGAGATCCCCAGGTTATACCAGCTGTACATATACCATTATATACAGGAGATCCCCAGGTTATACTGGCTGTACATATATCATTATATACAGGAGATCCCCAGGTTATACCGGCTGTACATATATCACTATATACAGGAGATCCCCAGGCTATACCGGCTGTACATATATCATTATATACAGGAGATCCCCAGGTTATACCGGCTGTACATATATCATTATATACAGGAGATCCCCAGGTTATACCGGCTGTACATATATCATTATATACAGGAGATCCCCAGGTTATACCGGCTGTACATATATCATTATATACAGGAGATCCCCAGGTTATACCGGCTGTACATATATCATTATATACAGGAGATCCCCAGGTTATACCGGCTGTACATATATCATTATATACAGGAGATCCCCAGGTTATACCGGCTGTACATATATCACTATATACAGGAGATCCCCAGGTTATACCGGCTGTACATACATCATTATATACAGGAGATCCCCAGGTTATACCGGCTGTACATATATCATAATATACAGGAGATCCCCAGGTTATACCGGCTGTACATACATCATTATATACAGGAGACCCCCAGGTTATACCGGCTGTACATATATCATTATATACAGGAGATCCCCTGGTTATACCGGCTGTACATATATCATTATATACAGGAGATCCCCAGGTTATACCGGCTGTACATATATCATTATATACAGGAGATCCCCAGGTTATACCAGCTGTACATATACCATTATATACAGGAGATCCCCAGGTTATACTGGCTGTACATATATCATTATATACAGGAGATCCCCAGGTTATACCGGCTGTACATATATCACTATATACAGGAGATCCCCAGGCTATACCGGCTGTACATATATCATTATATACAGGAGATCCCCAGGTTATACCGGCTGTACATATATCATTATATACAGGAGATCCCCAGGTTATACCGGCTGTACATATATCATTATATACAGGAGATCCCCAGGTTATACCGGCTGTACATATATCATTATATACAGGAGATCCCCAGGTTATACCGGCTGTACATATATCATTATATACAGGAGATCCCCAGGTTATACCGGCTGTACATATATCATTATATACAGGAGATCCCCAGGTTATACCGGCTGTACATATATCATTATATACAGGAGATCCCCAGGTTATACCGGCTGTACATATATCATTATATACAGGAGATCCCCAGGTTATACCGGCTGTACATATATCATTATATACAGGAGATCCCCAGGTTATACCGGCTGTACATATATCATTATATACAGGAGATCCCCAGGTTATACCAGCTGTACATATATCATTATATACAGGAGATCCCCAGGTTATACCGGCTGTACATATATCATTATATACAGGAGATCCCCAGGTTATGCCGGCTGTACATATATCATTATATACAGGAGATCCCCAGGTTATACCAGCTGTACATATATCATTATATACAGGAGATCCCCAGGTTATACCGGCTGTACATACATCATTATATACAGGAGATCCCCAGGTTATACCGGCTGTACATACATCATTATATACAGGAGACCCCCAGGTTATACCAGCTGTACATAAATCATATACAGGAGATCCCCAGGTTATACCGGCTGTACATATATCATTATATACAGGAGATCCCCAGGTTATACCGGCTATACATATATCATTATATACAGGAGATCCCCAGGTTATACCGGCTGTACATATATCATTATATACAGGAGATCCCCAGGTTATACCGGCTGTACATATATCACTATATACAGGAGATCCCCAGGTTATACCGGCTGTACATATATCATTATATACAGGAGATCCCCAGGTTATACCGGCTGTACATATATCATTATATACAGGAGATCCCCAGGTTATACCAGCTGTACATATATCACTATATACAGGAGATCCCCAGGTTATACCAGCTGTACATATAGCATTATATACAGGAGATCCCCAGGTTATACCGGCTGTACATATATCATTATATACAGGAGATCCCCAGGTTATACCAGCTGTACATATATCATTATATACAGGAGATCCCCAGGTTATACCAGCTGTACATATATCATTACATACAGGAGATCCCCAGGTTATACCGGCTGTACATATATCATTATATACAGGAGATCCCCAGGTTATACCAGCTGTACATATATCACTATATACAGGAGATCCCCAGGTTATACCAGCTGTACATATAGCATTATATACAGGAGATCCCCAGGTTATACCGGCTGTACATATATCACTATATACAGGAGATCCCCAGGTTATACCGGCTGTACATATATCATTATATACAGGAGATCCCCAGGTTATACCGGCTGTACATATATCATTATATACAGGAGATCCCCAGGTTATACCAGCTGTACATATATCACTATATACAGGAGATCCCCAGGTTATACCGGCTGTACATATATCATTATATACAGGAGATCCCCAGGTTATACCGGCTGTACATATATCATTATATACAGGAGATCCCCAGGTTATACCAGCTGTACATATATCATTATATACAGGAGATCCCAGGTTAAACCAGCTGTACATATATCATTATATACAGGAGATCCCCAGGTTATACCAGCTGTACATATATCATTATATACAGGAGATCCCCAGGTTATACCGGCTGTACATATATCATTATATACAGGAGATCCCCAGGTTATACCGGCTGTACATATATCATTATATACAGGAGATCCCCAGGTTATACCAGCTGTACATATATCATTATATACAGGAGATCTCCAGGTTATAGCGGCTGTACATATATCATTATATACAGGAGATCCCCAGGTTAAACCAGCTGTACATATATCATTATATACAGGAGATCCCCAGGTTATACCGGCTGTACATATATCATTATATACATGAGATCCCCAGGTTATACCGGCTATACATATATCATTATATACAGGAGACCCCCAGGTTATAGCGGCTGTACATATATCATTATATACAGGAGATCCCCAGGTTATACCGACTGTACATATATCATTATATACAGGAGATCCCCAGGTTATACCGGCTGTACATATATCATTATATACAGGAGATCCCCAGGTTATACCGGCTGTACATATATCATTATATACAGGAGATCCCCAGGTTATACAGGCTGTACATATATCATTATATACAGGAGATCCCCAGGTTATAACGGCTGTACATATATCATTATATACAGGAGATCCCCAGGTTATACCGGCTGTACATATATCATTATATACAGGAGATCCCCAGGTTATACCGGCTGTACATATATCATTATATACAGGAGATCCCCAGGTTATACAGGCTGTACATATATCATTATATACAGGAGATCCCCAGGTTATAACGGCTGTACATATATCATTATATACAGGAGAACCCCAGGTTATAGCGGCTGTACATATATCATTATATACAGGAGATCCCCAGGTTATACCGGCTGTACATATATCATTATATACAGGAGATCCCCAGGTTATACAGGCTGTACATATATCATTATATACAGGAGATCCCCAGGTTATACCAGCTGTACATATATCATTATATACAGGAGATCTCCAGGTTATACCGGCTGTACATATATCATTATATACAGGAGATCCCCAGGTTATACCGGCTGTACATATATCATTATATACAGGAGAACCCCAGGTTATAGCGGCTGTACATATATCATTATATACAGGAGATCCCTATGTTATAGCGGCTGTACATATATCATTATATACAGGAGATCCCCAGGTTATACCGGCTGTACATATATCATTATATACAGGAGATCCCCAGGTTATACCAGCTGTACATATATCATTATATACAGGAGATCCCCAGGTTATACCGGCTGTACATATATCATTATATACAGGAGATCCCCAGGTTATAACGGCTGTACATATATCATTATATACAGGAGATCCCCAGGTTATACCGGCTGTACATATATCATTATATACAGGGGTTCCCAGGTTATAGCGGCTGTACATATATCATTATATACAGGAGATCCCCAGGTTATACCGGCTGTACATATATCATTATATACAGGAGGTCCCCAGGTTATACCGGCTGTACATATATCATTATATACAGGAGATCCCCAGGTTATACCGGCTGTACATATATCATTATATACAGGACATCCCCAGGTTATACCGGCTGTACATATATCATTATATACAGGAGATCCCCAGGTTATACCGGCTGTACATATATCATTATATACAGGAGATCCCCAGGTTATACCAGCTGTACATATATCATTATATACAGGGGATCCCCAGGTTATACCGGCTGTACATATATCATTATATACAGGGGATCCCCAGGTTATACCGGCTGTACATATATCATTATATACAGGAGATCCCCAGGTTATACCAGCTGTACATATATCATTATATACAGGAGATCCCCAGGTTATACCAGCTGTACATATATCATTATATACAGGAGATCCCCAGGTTATACCGGCTGTACATATATCACTATATACAGGAGACCCCCAGGTTATACCGGCTGTACATATATCATTATATACAGGAGATCCCCAGGTTATACCTGCTGTACATATATCATTATATACAGGAGATCCCCAGGTTATACCGGCTGTACATATATCATTATATACAGGAGATCCCCAGGTTATACCGGCTGTACATATATCATTATATACAGGAGATGCCCAGGTTATACCAGCTGTACATATATCATTATATACAGGAGATCCCCAGGTTATACCGGCTGTACATATATCATTATATACAGGAGATGCCCAGGTTATACCAGCTGTACATATATCATTATATACAGGAGATCCCCAGGTTATACCGGCTGTACATATATCATTATATACAGGAGATCCCCAGGTTATACCAGCTGTACATATAGCATTATATACAGGAGATCCCCAGGTTATACCGGCTGTACATATATCACTATATACAGGAGATCCCCAGGTTATACCGGCTGTACATATATCATTATATACAGGAGATCCCCAGGTTATACCGGCTGTACATATATCATTATATACAGGAGATCCCCAGGTTATACCAGCTGTACATATATCACTATATACAGGAGATCCCCAGGTTATACCGGCTGTACATATATCATTATATACAGGAGATCCCCAGGTTATACCGGCTGTACATATATCATTATATACAGGAGATCCCCAGGTTATACCAGCTGTACATATAACATTATATACAGGAGATCCCCAGGTTATACCGGCTGTACATATATCATTATATACAGGAGATCCCCAGGTTATACCGGCTGTACATATATCATTATATACAGGAGATCCCCAGGTTATACTAGCTGTACATATATCATTATATACAGGAGATCCCCAGGTTATACCGGCTGTACATATATCACTATATACAGGAGATCCCCAGGTTATACCGGCTGTACATATATCATTATATACAGGAGATCCCCAGGTTATACCGGCTGTACATATATCATTATATACAGGAGATCCCCAGGTTATACCGGCTGTACATATATCATTATATACAGGAGATCCCCAGGTTATACCGGCTGTACATATATCATTATATACAGGAGATCCCCAGGTTATACCGGCTGTACATATATCATTATATACAGGAGATCCCCAGGTTATACCGGCTGTACATATATCATTATATACAGGAGATCCCCAGGTTATACCGGCTGTACATATATCATTATATACAGGAGATCCCCAGGTTATACCAGCTGTACATATATCATTATATACAGGAGATCCCCAGGTTATACCGGCTGTACATATATCATTATATACAGGAGATCCCCAGGTTATGCCGGCTGTACATATATCATTATATACAGGAGATCCCCAGGTTATACCAGCTGTACATATATCATTATATACAGGAGATCCCCAGGTTATACCGGCTGTACATACATCATTATATACAGGAGATCCCCAGGTTATACCGGCTGTACATACATCATTATATACAGGAGACCCCCAGGTTATACCAGCTGTACATAAATCATATACAGGAGATCCCCAGGTTATACCGGCTGTACATATATCATTATATACAGGAGATCCCCAGGTTATACCGGCTATACATATATCATTATATACAGGAGATCCCCAGGTTATACCGGCTGTACATATATCATTATATACAGGAGATCCCCAGGTTATACCGGCTGTACATATATCACTATATACAGGAGATCCCCAGGTTATACCGGCTGTACATATATCATTATATACAGGAGATCCCCAGGTTATACCGGCTGTACATATATCATTATATACAGGAGATCCCCAGGTTATACCAGCTGTACATATATCACTATATACAGGAGATCCCCAGGTTATACCAGCTGTACATATAGCATTATATACAGGAGATCCCCAGGTTATACCGGCTGTACATATATCATTATATACAGGAGATCCCCAGGTTATACCAGCTGTACATATATCATTATATACAGGAGATCCCCAGGTTATACCAGCTGTACATATATCATTACATACAGGAGATCCCCAGGTTATACCGGCTGTACATATATCATTATATACAGGAGATCCCCAGGTTATACCAGCTGTACATATATCACTATATACAGGAGATCCCCAGGTTATACCAGCTGTACATATAGCATTATATACAGGAGATCCCCAGGTTATACCGGCTGTACATATATCACTATATACAGGAGATCCCCAGGTTATACCGGCTGTACATATATCATTATATACAGGAGATCCCCAGGTTATACCGGCTGTACATATATCATTATATACAGGAGATCCCCAGGTTATACCAGCTGTACATATATCACTATATACAGGAGATCCCCAGGTTATACCGGCTGTACATATATCATTATATACAGGAGATCCCCAGGTTATACCGGCTGTACATATATCATTATATACAGGAGATCCCCAGGTTATACCAGCTGTACATATATCATTATATACAGGAGATCCCAGGTTAAACCAGCTGTACATATATCATTATATACAGGAGATCCCCAGGTTATACCAGCTGTACATATATCATTATATACAGGAGATCCCCAGGTTATACCGGCTGTACATATATCATTATATACAGGAGATCCCCAGGTTATACCGGCTGTACATATATCATTATATACAGGAGATCCCCAGGTTATACCAGCTGTACATATATCATTATATACAGGAGATCTCCAGGTTATAGCGGCTGTACATATATCATTATATACAGGAGATCCCCAGGTTAAACCAGCTGTACATATATCATTATATACAGGAGATCCCCAGGTTATACCGGCTGTACATATATCATTATATACATGAGATCCCCAGGTTATACCGGCTATACATATATCATTATATACAGGAGACCCCCAGGTTATAGCGGCTGTACATATATCATTATATACAGGAGATCCCCAGGTTATACCGACTGTACATATATCATTATATACAGGAGATCCCCAGGTTATACCGGCTGTACATATATCATTATATACAGGAGATCCCCAGGTTATACCGGCTGTACATATATCATTATATACAGGAGATCCCCAGGTTATACAGGCTGTACATATATCATTATATACAGGAGATCCCCAGGTTATAACGGCTGTACATATATCATTATATACAGGAGATCCCCAGGTTATACCGGCTGTACATATATCATTATATACAGGAGATCCCCAGGTTATACCGGCTGTACATATATCATTATATACAGGAGATCCCCAGGTTATACAGGCTGTACATATATCATTATATACAGGAGATCCCCAGGTTATAACGGCTGTACATATATCATTATATACAGGAGAACCCCAGGTTATAGCGGCTGTACATATATCATTATATACAGGAGATCCCCAGGTTATACCGGCTGTACATATATCATTATATACAGGAGATCCCCAGGTTATACAGGCTGTACATATATCATTATATACAGGAGATCCCCAGGTTATACCAGCTGTACATATATCATTATATACAGGAGATCTCCAGGTTATACCGGCTGTACATATATCATTATATACAGGAGATCCCCAGGTTATACCGGCTGTACATATATCATTATATACAGGAGAACCCCAGGTTATAGCGGCTGTACATATATCATTATATACAGGAGATCCCCATGTTATAGCGGCTGTACATATATCATTATATACAGGAGATCCCCAGGTTATACCGGCTGTACATATATCATTATATACAGGAGATCCCCAGGTTATACCAGCTGTACATATATCATTATATACAGGAGATCCCCAGGTTATACCGGCTGTACATATATCATTATATACAGGAGATCCCCAGGTTATAACGGCTGTACATATATCATTATATACAGGAGATCCCCAGGTTATACCGGCTGTACATATATCATTATATACAGGGGTTCCCAGGTTATAGCGGCTGTACATATATCATTATATACAGGAGATCCCCAGGTTATACCGGCTGTACATATATCATTATATACAGGAGGTCCCCAGGTTATACCGGCTGTACATATATCATTATATACAGGAGATCCCCAGGTTATACCGGCTGTACATATATCATTATATACAGGACATCCCCAGGTTATACCGGCTGTACATATATCATTATATACAGGAGATCCCCAGGTTATACCGGCTGTACATATATCATTATATACAGGAGATCCCCAGGTTATACCAGCTGTACATATATCATTATATACAGGGGATCCCCAGGTTATACCGGCTGTACATATATCATTATATACAGGGGATCCCCAGGTTATACCGGTTGTACATATATCATTATATACAGGAGATCCCCAGGTTATACCAGCTGTACATATATCATTATATACAGGAGATCCCCAGGTTATACCAGCTGTACATATATCATTATATACAGGAGATCCCCAGGTTATACCGGCTGTACATATATCACTATATACAGGAGACCCCCAGGTTATACCGGCTGTACATATATCATTATATACAGGAGATCCCCAGGTTATACCTGCTGTACATATATCATTATATACAGGAGATCCCCAGGTTATACCGGCTGTACATATATCATTATATACAGGAGATCCCCAGGTTATACCGGCTGTACATATATCATTATATACAGGAGATGCCCAGGTTATACCAGCTGTACATATATCATTATATACAGGAGATCCCCAGGTTATACCGGCTGTACATATATCATTATATACAGGAGATGCCCAGGTTATACCAGCTGTACATATATCATTATATACAGGAGATCCCCAGGTTATACCGGCTGTACATATATCATTATATACAGGGGATCCCCAGGTTATAGCGGCTGTACATATATCATTATATACAGGAGATCCCCAGGTTATACCGGCTGTACATATATCATTATATACAGGAGATCCCAGGTTATACCGGCTGTACATATATCATTATATACAGGAGATCCCCAGCTTATACCGGCTGTACATATATCATTATATACAGGAGATCCCCAGGTTATACCAACTGTACATATATCATTATATACAGGAGATCCCCAGGTTATACCGGCTGTACATATATAATTATATACAGGAGATCCCCAGGTTATACCGGCTATACATATATCATTATAAACTGGAGATCCCCAGGTTATACCGGCTGTACATATATCATTATATACAGGAGATCCCCAGGTTATACCGGCTGTACATATATCATTATATACAGGAGATCCCCAGGTTATACCGGCTGTACATATATCATTATATACAGGAGATCCCCAGGTTATACCAGCTGTACATATATCATTATATACAGGAGATCCCCAGCTTATACCGGCTGTACATATATCATTATATACAGGAGATCCCCAGGTTATACCAACTGTACATATATCATTATATACAGGAGATCCCCAGGTTATACCGGCTGTACATATATCATTATATACAGGAGATCCCCAGGTTATACCGGCTGCACATATTTCATTATATACAGGAGATCCCCAGGTTATAGCGGCTGTACATATATCATTATATACAGGAGATCCCCAGGTTATACCGGCTGTACATATATCATTATATACAGGAGATCCCCAGGTTATACCGGCTGTACATATATCATTATATACAGGAGATCCCCAGGTTATACCAGCTGTACATATATCATTATATACAGGAGATCCCCAGGTTATACCGGCTGTACATACATCATTATATACAGGAGATCCCCAGGTTATACCGGCTGTACATACATCATTATATACAGGAGACCCCCAGGTTATACCAGCTGTACATAAATCATATACAGGAGATCCCCAGGTTATACCGGCTGTACATATATCATTATATACAGGAGATCCCCAGGTTATACCGGCTATACATATATCATTATATACAGGAGATCCCCAGGTTATACCGGCTGTACATATATCATTATATACAGGAGATCCCCAGGTTATACCGGCTGTACATATATCACTATATACAGGAGATCCCCAGGTTATACCGGCTGTACATATATCATTATATACAGGAGATCCCCAGGTTATACCGGCTGTACATATATCATTATATACAGGAGATCCCCAGGTTATACCAGCTGTACATATATCACTATATACAGGAGATCCCCAGGTTATACCAGCTGTACATATAGCATTATATACAGGAGATCCCCAGGTTATACCGGCTGTACATATATCATTATATACAGGAGATCCCCAGGTTATACCAGCTGTACATATATCATTATATACAGGAGATCCCCAGGTTATACCAGCTGTACATATATCATTACATACAGGAGATCCCCAGGTTATACCGGCTGTACATATATCATTATATACAGGAGATCCCCAGGTTATACCAGCTGTACATATATCACTATATACAGGAGATCCCCAGGTTATACCAGCTGTACATATAGCATTATATACAGGAGATCCCCAGGTTATACCGGCTGTACATATATCACTATATACAGGAGATCCCCAGGTTATACCGGCTGTACATATATCATTATATACAGGAGATCCCCAGGTTATACCGGCTGTACATATATCATTATATACAGGAGATCCCCAGGTTATACCAGCTGTACATATATCACTATATACAGGAGATCCCCAGGTTATACCGGCTGTACATATATCATTATATACAGGAGATCCCCAGGTTATACCGGCTGTACATATATCATTATATACAGGAGATCCCCAGGTTATACCAGCTGTACATATATCATTATATACAGGAGATCCCAGGTTAAACCAGCTGTACATATATCATTATATACAGGAGATCCCCAGGTTATACCAGCTGTACATATATCATTATATACAGGAGATCCCCAGGTTATACCGGCTGTACATATATCATTATATACAGGAGATCCCCAGGTTATACCGGCTGTACATATATCATTATATACAGGAGATCCCCAGGTTATACCAGCTGTACATATATCATTATATACAGGAGATCTCCAGGTTATAGCGGCTGTACATATATCATTATATACAGGAGATCCCCAGGTTAAACCAGCTGTACATATATCATTATATACAGGAGATCCCCAGGTTATACCGACTGTACATATATTATTATATACAGGAGATCCCCAGGTTATACCGGCTGTACATATATCATTATATACAGGAGATCCCCAGGTTATACCGGCTGTACATATATCATTATATACAGGAGATCCCCAGGTTATACAGGCTGTACATATATCATTATATACAGGAGATCCCCAGGTTATAACGGCTGTACATATATCATTATATACAGGAGATCCCCAGGTTATACCGGCTGTACATATATCATTATATACAGGAGATCCCCAGGTTATACCGGCTGTACATATATCATTATATACAGGAGATCCCCAGGTTATACAGGCTGTACATATATCATTATATACAGGAGATCCCCAGGTTATAACGGCTGTACATATATCATTATATACAGGGGAACCCCAGGTTATAGCGGCTGTACATATATCATTATATACAGGAGATCCCCAGGTTATACCGGCTGTACATATATCATTATATACAGGAGATCCCCAGGTTATACAGGCTGTACATATATCATTATATACAGGAGATCCCCAGGTTATACCAGCTGTACATATATCATTATATACAGGAGATCTCCAGGTTATACCGGCTGTACATATATCATTATATACAGGAGATCCCCAGGTTATACCGGCTGTACATATATCATTATATACAGGAGATCCCAGGTTAAACCAGCTGTACATATATCATTATATACAGGAGATCCCCAGGTTATACCAGCTGTACATATATCATTATATACAGGAGATCCCCAGGTTATACCGGCTGTACATATATCATTATATACAGGAGATCCCCAGGTTATACCGGCTGTACATATATCATTATATACAGGAGATCCCCAGGTTATACCAGCTGTACATATATCATTATATACAGGAGATCTCCAGGTTATAGCGGCTGTACATATATCATTATATACAGGAGATCCCCAGGTTAAACCAGCTGTACATATATCATTATATACAGGAGATCCCCAGGTTATACCGGCTGTACATATATCATTATATACATGAGATCCCCAGGTTATACCGGCTATACATATATCATTATATACAGGAGACCCCCAGGTTATAGCGGCTGTACATATATCATTATATACAGGAGATCCCCAGGTTATACCGACTGTACATATATCATTATATACAGGAGATCCCCAGGTTATACCGGCTGTACATATATCATTATATACAGGAGATCCCCAGGTTATACCGGCTGTACATATATCATTATATACAGGAGATCCCCAGGTTATACAGGCTGTACATATATCATTATATACAGGAGATCCCCAGGTTATAACGGCTGTACATATATCATTATATACAGGAGATCCCCAGGTTATACCGGCTGTACATATATCATTATATACAGGAGATCCCCAGGTTATACCGGCTGTACATATATCATTATATACAGGAGATCCCCAGGTTATACAGGCTGTACATATATCATTATATACAGGAGATCCCCAGGTTATAACGGCTGTACATATATCATTATATACAGGAGAACCCCAGGTTATAGCGGCTGTACATATATCATTATATACAGGAGATCCCCAGGTTATACCGGCTGTACATATATCATTATATACAGGAGATCCCCAGGTTATACAGGCTGTACATATATCATTATATACAGGAGATCCCCAGGTTATACCAGCTGTACATATATCATTATATACAGGAGATCTCCAGGTTATACCGGCTGTACATATATCATTATATACAGGAGATCCCCAGGTTATACCGGCTGTACATATATCATTATATACAGGAGAACCCCAGGTTATAGCGGCTGTACATATATCATTATATACAGGAGATCCCTATGTTATAGCGGCTGTACATATATCATTATATACAGGAGATCCCCAGGTTATACCGGCTGTACATATATCATTATATACAGGAGATCCCCAGGTTATACCAGCTGTACATATATCATTATATACAGGAGATCCCCAGGTTATACCGGCTGTACATATATCATTATATACAGGAGATCCCCAGGTTATAACGGCTGTACATATATCATTATATACAGGAGATCCCCAGGTTATACCGGCTGTACATATATCATTATATACAGGGGTTCCCAGGTTATAGCGGCTGTACATATATCATTATATACAGGAGATCCCCAGGTTATACCGGCTGTACATATATCATTATATACAGGAGGTCCCCAGGTTATACCGGCTGTACATATATCATTATATACAGGAGATCCCCAGGTTATACCGGCTGTACATATATCATTATATACAGGACATCCCCAGGTTATACCGGCTGTACATATATCATTATATACAGGAGATCCCCAGGTTATACCGGCTGTACATATATCATTATATACAGGAGATCCCCAGGTTATACCAGCTGTACATATATCATTATATACAGGGGATCCCCAGGTTATACCGGCTGTACATATATCATTATATACAGGGGATCCCCAGGTTATACCGGCTGTACATATATCATTATATACAGGAGATCCCCAGGTTATACCAGCTGTACATATATCATTATATACAGGAGATCCCCAGGTTATACCAGCTGTACATATATCATTATATACAGGAGATCCCCAGGTTATACCGGCTGTACATATATCACTATATACAGGAGACCCCCAGGTTATACCGGCTGTACATATATCATTATATACAGGAGATCCCCAGGTTATACCTGCTGTACATATATCATTATATACAGGAGATCCCCAGGTTATACCGGCTGTACATATATCATTATATACAGGAGATCCCCAGGTTATACCGGCTGTACATATATCATTATATACAGGAGATGCCCAGGTTATACCAGCTGTACATATATCATTATATACAGGAGATCCCCAGGTTATACCGGCTGTACATATATCATTATATACAGGAGATGCCCAGGTTATACCAGCTGTACATATATCATTATATACAGGAGATCCCCAGGTTATACCGGCTGTACATATATCATTATATACAGGAGATCCCCAGGTTATACCAGCTGTACATATAGCATTATATACAGGAGATCCCCAGGTTATACCGGCTGTACATATATCACTATATACAGGAGATCCCCAGGTTATACCGGCTGTACATATATCATTATATACAGGAGATCCCCAGGTTATACCGGCTGTACATATATCATTATATACAGGAGATCCCCAGGTTATACCAGCTGTACATATATCACTATATACAGGAGATCCCCAGGTTATACCGGCTGTACATATATCATTATATACAGGAGATCCCCAGGTTATACCGGCTGTACATATATCATTATATACAGGAGATCCCCAGGTTATACCAGCTGTACATATAACATTATATACAGGAGATCCCCAGGTTATACCGGCTGTACATATATCATTATATACAGGAGATCCCCAGGTTATACCGGCTGTACATATATCATTATATACAGGAGATCCCCAGGTTATACTAGCTGTACATATATCATTATATACAGGAGATCCCCAGGTTATACCGGCTGTACATATATCACTATATACAGGAGATCCCCAGGTTATACCGGCTGTACATATATCATTATATACAGGAGATCCCCAGGTTATACCGGCTGTACATATATCATTATATACAGGAGATCCCCAGGTTATACCGGCTGTACATATATCATTATATACAGGAGATCCCCAGGTTATACCGGCTGTACATATATCATTATATACAGGAGATCCCCAGGTTATACCGGCTGTACATATATCATTATATACAGGAGATCCCCAGGTTATACCGGCTGTACATATATCATTATATACAGGAGATCCCCAGGTTATACCGGCTGTACATATATCATTATATACAGGAGATCCCCAGGTTATACCAGCTGTACATATATCATTATATACAGGAGATCCCCAGGTTATACCGGCTGTACATATATCATTATATACAGGAGATCCCCAGGTTATGCCGGCTGTACATATATCATTATATACAGGAGATCCCCAGGTTATACCAGCTGTACATATATCATTATATACAGGAGATCCCCAGGTTATACCGGCTGTACATACATCATTATATACAGGAGATCCCCAGGTTATACCGGCTGTACATACATCATTATATACAGGAGACCCCCAGGTTATACCAGCTGTACATAAATCATATACAGGAGATCCCCAGGTTATACCGGCTGTACATATATCATTATATACAGGAGATCCCCAGGTTATACCGGCTATACATATATCATTATATACAGGAGATCCCCAGGTTATACCGGCTGTACATATATCATTATATACAGGAGATCCCCAGGTTATACCGGCTGTACATATATCACTATATACAGGAGATCCCCAGGTTATACCGGCTGTACATATATCATTATATACAGGAGATCCCCAGGTTATACCGGCTGTACATATATCATTATATACAGGAGATCCCCAGGTTATACCAGCTGTACATATATCACTATATACAGGAGATCCCCAGGTTATACCAGCTGTACATATAGCATTATATACAGGAGATCCCCAGGTTATACCGGCTGTACATATATCATTATATACAGGAGATCCCCAGGTTATACCAGCTGTACATATATCATTATATACAGGAGATCCCCAGGTTATACCAGCTGTACATATATCATTACATACAGGAGATCCCCAGGTTATACCGGCTGTACATATATCATTATATACAGGAGATCCCCAGGTTATACCAGCTGTACATATATCACTATATACAGGAGATCCCCAGGTTATACCAGCTGTACATATAGCATTATATACAGGAGATCCCCAGGTTATACCGGCTGTACATATATCACTATATACAGGAGATCCCCAGGTTATACCGGCTGTACATATATCATTATATACAGGAGATCCCCAGGTTATACCGGCTGTACATATATCATTATATACAGGAGATCCCCAGGTTATACCAGCTGTACATATATCACTATATACAGGAGATCCCCAGGTTATACCGGCTGTACATATATCATTATATACAGGAGATCCCCAGGTTATACCGGCTGTACATATATCATTATATACAGGAGATCCCCAGGTTATACCAGCTGTACATATATCATTATATACAGGAGATCCCAGGTTAAACCAGCTGTACATATATCATTATATACAGGAGATCCCCAGGTTATACCAGCTGTACATATATCATTATATACAGGAGATCCCCAGGTTATACCGGCTGTACATATATCATTATATACAGGAGATCCCCAGGTTATACCGGCTGTACATATATCATTATATACAGGAGATCCCCAGGTTATACCAGCTGTACATATATCATTATATACAGGAGATCTCCAGGTTATAGCGGCTGTACATATATCATTATATACAGGAGATCCCCAGGTTAAACCAGCTGTACATATATCATTATATACAGGAGATCCCCAGGTTATACCGGCTGTACATATATCATTATATACATGAGATCCCCAGGTTATACCGGCTATACATATATCATTATATACAGGAGACCCCCAGGTTATAGCGGCTGTACATATATCATTATATACAGGAGATCCCCAGGTTATACCGACTGTACATATATCATTATATACAGGAGATCCCCAGGTTATACCGGCTGTACATATATCATTATATACAGGAGATCCCCAGGTTATACCGGCTGTACATATATCATTATATACAGGAGATCCCCAGGTTATACAGGCTGTACATATATCATTATATACAGGAGATCCCCAGGTTATAACGGCTGTACATATATCATTATATACAGGAGATCCCCAGGTTATACCGGCTGTACATATATCATTATATACAGGAGATCCCCAGGTTATACCGGCTGTACATATATCATTATATACAGGAGATCCCCAGGTTATACAGGCTGTACATATATCATTATATACAGGAGATCCCCAGGTTATAACGGCTGTACATATATCATTATATACAGGAGAACCCCAGGTTATAGCGGCTGTACATATATCATTATATACAGGAGATCCCCAGGTTATACCGGCTGTACATATATCATTATATACAGGAGATCCCCAGGTTATACAGGCTGTACATATATCATTATATACAGGAGATCCCCAGGTTATACCAGCTGTACATATATCATTATATACAGGAGATCTCCAGGTTATACCGGCTGTACATATATCATTATATACAGGAGATCCCCAGGTTATACCGGCTGTACATATATCATTATATACAGGAGAACCCCAGGTTATAGCGGCTGTACATATATCATTATATACAGGAGATCCCCATGTTATAGCGGCTGTACATATATCATTATATACAGGAGATCCCCAGGTTATACCGGCTGTACATATATCATTATATACAGGAGATCCCCAGGTTATACCAGCTGTACATATATCATTATATACAGGAGATCCCCAGGTTATACCGGCTGTACATATATCATTATATACAGGAGATCCCCAGGTTATAACGGCTGTACATATATCATTATATACAGGAGATCCCCAGGTTATACCGGCTGTACATATATCATTATATACAGGGGTTCCCAGGTTATAGCGGCTGTACATATATCATTATATACAGGAGATCCCCAGGTTATACCGGCTGTACATATATCATTATATACAGGAGGTCCCCAGGTTATACCGGCTGTACATATATCATTATATACAGGAGATCCCCAGGTTATACCGGCTGTACATATATCATTATATACAGGACATCCCCAGGTTATACCGGCTGTACATATATCATTATATACAGGAGATCCCCAGGTTATACCGGCTGTACATATATCATTATATACAGGAGATCCCCAGGTTATACCAGCTGTACATATATCATTATATACAGGGGATCCCCAGGTTATACCGGCTGTACATATATCATTATATACAGGGGATCCCCAGGTTATACCGGTTGTACATATATCATTATATACAGGAGATCCCCAGGTTATACCAGCTGTACATATATCATTATATACAGGAGATCCCCAGGTTATACCAGCTGTACATATATCATTATATACAGGAGATCCCCAGGTTATACCGGCTGTACATATATCACTATATACAGGAGACCCCCAGGTTATACCGGCTGTACATATATCATTATATACAGGAGATCCCCAGGTTATACCTGCTGTACATATATCATTATATACAGGAGATCCCCAGGTTATACCGGCTGTACATATATCATTATATACAGGAGATCCCCAGGTTATACCGGCTGTACATATATCATTATATACAGGAGATGCCCAGGTTATACCAGCTGTACATATATCATTATATACAGGAGATCCCCAGGTTATACCGGCTGTACATATATCATTATATACAGGAGATGCCCAGGTTATACCAGCTGTACATATATCATTATATACAGGAGATCCCCAGGTTATACCGGCTGTACATATATCATTATATACAGGGGATCCCCAGGTTATAGCGGCTGTACATATATCATTATATACAGGAGATCCCCAGGTTATACCGGCTGTACATATATCATTATATACAGGAGATCCCAGGTTATACCGGCTGTACATATATCATTATATACAGGAGATCCCCAGCTTATACCGGCTGTACATATATCATTATATACAGGAGATCCCCAGGTTATACCAACTGTACATATATCATTATATACAGGAGATCCCCAGGTTATACCGGCTGTACATATATAATTATATACAGGAGATCCCCAGGTTATACCGGCTATACATATATCATTATAAACTGGAGATCCCCAGGTTATACCGGCTGTACATATATCATTATATACAGGAGATCCCCAGGTTATACCGGCTGTACATATATCATTATATACAGGAGATCCCCAGGTTATACCGGCTGTACATATATCATTATATACAGGAGATCCCCAGGTTATACCAGCTGTACATATATCACTATATACAGGAGATCCCCAGGTTATACCAGCTGTACATATAGCATTATATACAGGAGATCCCCAGGTTATACCGGCTGTACATATATCACTATATACAGGAGATCCCCAGGTTATACCGGCTGTACATATATCATTATATACAGGAGATCCCCAGGTTATACCGGCTGTACATATATCATTATATACAGGAGATCCCCAGGTTATACCAGCTGTACATATATCACTATATACAGGAGATCCCCAGGTTATACCGGCTGTACATATATCATTATATACAGGAGATCCCCAGGTTATACCGGCTGTACATATATCATTATATACAGGAGATCCCCAGGTTATACCAGCTGTACATATATCATTATATACAGGAGATCCCAGGTTAAACCAGCTGTACATATATCATTATATACAGGAGATCCCCAGGTTATACCAGCTGTACATATATCATTATATACAGGAGATCCCCAGGTTATACCGGCTGTACATATATCATTATATACAGGAGATCCCCAGGTTATACCGGCTGTACATATATCATTATATACAGGAGATCCCCAGGTTATACCAGCTGTACATATATCATTATATACAGGAGATCTCCAGGTTATAGCGGCTGTACATATATCATTATATACAGGAGATCCCCAGGTTAAACCAGCTGTACATATATCATTATATACAGGAGATCCCCAGGTTATACCGGCTGTACATATATCATTATATACATGAGATCCCCAGGTTATACCGGCTATACATATATCATTATATACAGGAGACCCCCAGGTTATAGCGGCTGTACATATATCATTATATACAGGAGATCCCCAGGTTATACCGACTGTACATATATCATTATATACAGGAGATCCCCAGGTTATACCGGCTGTACATATATCATTATATACAGGAGATCCCCAGGTTATACCGGCTGTACATATATCATTATATACAGGAGATCCCCAGGTTATACAGGCTGTACATATATCATTATATACAGGAGATCCCCAGGTTATAACGGCTGTACATATATCATTATATACAGGAGATCCCCAGGTTATACCGGCTGTACATATATCATTATATACAGGAGATCCCCAGGTTATACCGGCTGTACATATATCATTATATACAGGAGATCCCCAGGTTATACAGGCTGTACATATATCATTATATACAGGAGATCCCCAGGTTATAACGGCTGTACATATATCATTATATACAGGAGAACCCCAGGTTATAGCGGCTGTACATATATCATTATATACAGGAGATCCCCAGGTTATACCGGCTGTACATATATCATTATATACAGGAGATCCCCAGGTTATACAGGCTGTACATATATCATTATATACAGGAGATCCCCAGGTTATACCAGCTGTACATATATCATTATATACAGGAGATCTCCAGGTTATACCGGCTGTACATATATCATTATATACAGGAGATCCCCAGGTTATACCGGCTGTACATATATCATTATATACAGGAGAACCCCAGGTTATAGCGGCTGTACATATATCATTATATACAGGAGATCCCCATGTTATAGCGGCTGTACATATATCATTATATACAGGAGATCCCCAGGTTATACCGGCTGTACATATATCATTATATACAGGAGATCCCCAGGTTATACCAGCTGTACATATATCATTATATACAGGAGATCCCCAGGTTATACCGGCTGTACATATATCATTATATACAGGAGATCCCCAGGTTATAACGGCTGTACATATATCATTATATACAGGAGATCCCCAGGTTATACCGGCTGTACATATATCATTATATACAGGGGTTCCCAGGTTATAGCGGCTGTACATATATCATTATATACAGGAGATCCCCAGGTTATACCGGCTGTACATATATCATTATATACAGGAGGTCCCCAGGTTATACCGGCTGTACATATATCATTATATACAGGAGATCCCCAGGTTATACCGGCTGTACATATATCATTATATACAGGACATCCCCAGGTTATACCGGCTGTACATATATCATTATATACAGGAGATCCCCAGGTTATACCGGCTGTACATATATCATTATATACAGGAGATCCCCAGGTTATACCAGCTGTACATATATCATTATATACAGGGGATCCCCAGGTTATACCGGCTGTACATATATCATTATATACAGGGGATCCCCAGGTTATACCGGTTGTACATATATCATTATATACAGGAGATCCCCAGGTTATACCAGCTGTACATATATCATTATATACAGGAGATCCCCAGGTTATACCAGCTGTACATATATCATTATATACAGGAGATCCCCAGGTTATACCGGCTGTACATATATCACTATATACAGGAGACCCCCAGGTTATACCGGCTGTACATATATCATTATATACAGGAGATCCCCAGGTTATACCTGCTGTACATATATCATTATATACAGGAGATCCCCAGGTTATACCGGCTGTACATATATCATTATATACAGGAGATCCCCAGGTTATACCGGCTGTACATATATCATTATATACAGGAGATGCCCAGGTTATACCAGCTGTACATATATCATTATATACAGGAGATCCCCAGGTTATACCGGCTGTACATATATCATTATATACAGGAGATGCCCAGGTTATACCAGCTGTACATATATCATTATATACAGGAGATCCCCAGGTTATACCGGCTGTACATATATCATTATATACAGGGGATCCCCAGGTTATAGCGGCTGTACATATATCATTATATACAGGAGATCCCCAGGTTATACCGGCTGTACATATATCATTATATACAGGAGATCCCAGGTTATACCGGCTGTACATATATCATTATATACAGGAGATCCCCAGCTTATACCGGCTGTACATATATCATTATATACAGGAGATCCCCAGGTTATACCAACTGTACATATATCATTATATACAGGAGATCCCCAGGTTATACCGGCTGTACATATATAATTATATACAGGAGATCCCCAGGTTATACCGGCTATACATATATCATTATAAACTGGAGATCCCCAGGTTATACCGGCTGTACATATATCATTATATACAGGAGATCCCCAGGTTATACCGGCTGTACATATATCATTATATACAGGAGATCCCCAGGTTATACCGGCTGTACATATATCATTATATACAGGAGATCCCCAGGTTATACCAGCTGTACATATATCATTATATACAGGAGATCCCCAGCTTATACCGGCTGTACATATATCATTATATACAGGAGATCCCCAGGTTATACCAACTGTACATATATCATTATATACAGGAGATCCCCAGGTTATACCGGCTGTACATATATCATTATATACAGGAGATCCCCAGGTTATACCGGCTGCACATATTTCATTATATACAGGAGATCCCCAGGTTATAGCGGCTGTACATATATCATTATATACAGGAGATCCCCAGGTTATACCGGCTGTACATATATCATTATATACAGGAGATCCCCAGGTTATACCGGCTGTACATATATCATTATATACAGGAGATCCCCAGGTTATACCAGCTGTACATATATCATTATATACAGGAGATCCCCAGGTTATACCGGCTGTACATACATCATTATATACAGGAGATCCCCAGGTTATACCGGCTGTACATACATCATTATATACAGGAGACCCCCAGGTTATACCAGCTGTACATAAATCATATACAGGAGATCCCCAGGTTATACCGGCTGTACATATATCATTATATACAGGAGATCCCCAGGTTATACCGGCTATACATATATCATTATATACAGGAGATCCCCAGGTTATACCGGCTGTACATATATCATTATATACAGGAGATCCCCAGGTTATACCGGCTGTACATATATCACTATATACAGGAGATCCCCAGGTTATACCGGCTGTACATATATCATTATATACAGGAGATCCCCAGGTTATACCGGCTGTACATATATCATTATATACAGGAGATCCCCAGGTTATACCAGCTGTACATATATCACTATATACAGGAGATCCCCAGGTTATACCAGCTGTACATATAGCATTATATACAGGAGATCCCCAGGTTATACCGGCTGTACATATATCATTATATACAGGAGATCCCCAGGTTATACCAGCTGTACATATATCATTATATACAGGAGATCCCCAGGTTATACCAGCTGTACATATATCATTACATACAGGAGATCCCCAGGTTATACCGGCTGTACATATATCATTATATACAGGAGATCCCCAGGTTATACCAGCTGTACATATATCACTATATACAGGAGATCCCCAGGTTATACCAGCTGTACATATAGCATTATATACAGGAGATCCCCAGGTTATACCGGCTGTACATATATCACTATATACAGGAGATCCCCAGGTTATACCGGCTGTACATATATCATTATATACAGGAGATCCCCAGGTTATACCGGCTGTACATATATCATTATATACAGGAGATCCCCAGGTTATACCAGCTGTACATATATCACTATATACAGGAGATCCCCAGGTTATACCGGCTGTACATATATCATTATATACAGGAGATCCCCAGGTTATACCGGCTGTACATATATCATTATATACAGGAGATCCCCAGGTTATACCAGCTGTACATATATCATTATATACAGGAGATCCCAGGTTAAACCAGCTGTACATATATCATTATATACAGGAGATCCCCAGGTTATACCAGCTGTACATATATCATTATATACAGGAGATCCCCAGGTTATACCGGCTGTACATATATCATTATATACAGGAGATCCCCAGGTTATACCGGCTGTACATATATCATTATATACAGGAGATCCCCAGGTTATACCAGCTGTACATATATCATTATATACAGGAGATCTCCAGGTTATAGCGGCTGTACATATATCATTATATACAGGAGATCCCCAGGTTAAACCAGCTGTACATATATCATTATATACAGGAGATCCCCAGGTTATACCGACTGTACATATATTATTATATACAGGAGATCCCCAGGTTATACCGGCTGTACATATATCATTATATACAGGAGATCCCCAGGTTATACCGGCTGTACATATATCATTATATACAGGAGATCCCCAGGTTATACAGGCTGTACATATATCATTATATACAGGAGATCCCCAGGTTATAACGGCTGTACATATATCATTATATACAGGAGATCCCCAGGTTATACCGGCTGTACATATATCATTATATACAGGAGATCCCCAGGTTATACCGGCTGTACATATATCATTATATACAGGAGATCCCCAGGTTATACAGGCTGTACATATATCATTATATACAGGAGATCCCCAGGTTATAACGGCTGTACATATATCATTATATACAGGGGAACCCCAGGTTATAGCGGCTGTACATATATCATTATATACAGGAGATCCCCAGGTTATACCGGCTGTACATATATCATTATATACAGGAGATCCCCAGGTTATACAGGCTGTACATATATCATTATATACAGGAGATCCCCAGGTTATACCAGCTGTACATATATCATTATATACAGGAGATCTCCAGGTTATACCGGCTGTACATATATCATTATATACAGGAGATCCCCAGGTTATACCGGCTGTACATATATCATTATATACAGGAGAACCCCAGGTTATAGCGGCTGTACATATATCATTATATACAGGAGATCCCCATGTTATAGCGGCTGTACATATATCATTATATACAGGAGATCCCCAGGTTATACCGGCTGTACATATATCATTATATACAGGAGATCCCCAGGTTATACCAGCTGTACATATATCATTATATACAGGAGATGCCCAGGTTATACCAGCTGTACATATATCATTATATACAGGAGATCCCCAGGTTATACCGGCTGTACATATATCATTATATACAGGAGATCCCCAGGTTATAACGGCTGTACATATATCATTATATACAGGAGATCCCCAGGTTATACCGGCTGTACATATATCATTATATACAGGGGTTCCCAGGTTATAGCGGCTGTACATATATCATTATATACAGGAGATCCCCAGGTTATACCGGCTGTACATATATCATTATATACAGGAGGTCCCCAGGTTATACCGGCTGTACATATATCATTATATACAGGAGATCCCCAGGTTATACCGGCTGTACATATATCATTATATACAGGACATCCCCAGGTTATACCGGCTGTACATATATCATTATATACAGGAGATCCCCAGGTTATACCGGCTGTACATATATCATTATATACAGGAGATCCCCAGGTTATACCAGCTGTACATATATCATTATATACAGGGGATCCCCAGGTTATACCGGCTGTACATATATCATTATATACAGGGGATCCCCAGGTTATACCGGCTGTACATATATCATTATATACAGGAGATCCCCAGGTTATACCAGCTGTACATATATCATTATATACAGGAGATCCCCAGGTTATACCAGCTGTACATATATCATTATATACAGGAGATCCCCAGGTTATACCGGCTGTACATATATCACTATATACAGGAGACCCCCAGGTTATACCGGCTGTACATATATCATTATATACAGGAGATCCCCAGGTTATACCTGCTGTACATATATCATTATATACAGGAGATCCCCAGGTTATACCGGCTGTACATATATCATTATATACAGGAGATCCCCAGGTTATACCGGCTGTACATATATCATTATATACAGGAGATGCCCAGGTTATACCAGCTGTACATATATCATTATATACAGGAGATCCCCAGGTTATACCGGCTGTACATATATCATTATATACAGGAGATGCCCAGGTTATACCAGCTGTACATATATCATTATATACAGGAGATCCCCAGGTTATACCGGCTGTACATATATCATTATATACAGGGGATCCCCAGGTTATAGCGGCTGTACATATATCATTATATACAGGAGATCCCCAGGTTATACCGGCTGTACATATATCATTATATACAGGAGATCCCAGGTTATACCGGCTGTACATATATCATTATATACAGGAGATCCCCAGCTTATACCGGCTGTACATATATCATTATATACAGGAGATCCCCAGGTTATACCAACTGTACATATATCATTATATACAGGAGATCCCCAGGTTATACCGGCTGTACATATATCATTATATACAGGAGATCCCCAGGTTATACCGGCTATACATATATCATTATATACTGGAGATCCCCAGGTTATACCGGCTGTACATATATCATTATATACAGGAGATCCCCAGGTTATACCGGCTGTACATATATCATTATATACAGGAGATCCCCAGGTTATACCGGCTGTACATATATCATTATATACAGGAGATCCCCAGGTTATACCGGCTGTACATATATCATTATATACAGGAGATCCCCAGGTTATACCGGCTGCACATATTTCATTATATACAGGAGATCCCCAGGTTATAGCGGCTGTACATATATCATTATATACAGGAGATCCCCAGGTTATACCGGCTGTACATATATCATTATATACAGGAGATCCCCAGGTTATACCGGCTGTACATATATCATTATATACAGGAGATCCCCAGGTTATACCGGCTGTACATATATCATTATATACAGGAGATCCCCAGGTTATACCAGCTGTACATATATCATTATATACAGGAGATCCCCAGGTTATACCGGCTGTACATATATCATTATATACAGGAGATTCCCAGGTTATAGCGGCTGTACATATATCATTATATACAGGAGATCCCCAGGTTATACCGGCTGTACATATATCATTATATACAGGAGATCCCCAGGTTATACCGGCTGTACATATATCATTATATACAGGAGATCCCCAGGTTATACCAGCTGTACATATATCATTATATACAGGAGATCCCCAGGTTATACCGGCTGTACATATATCATTATATACAGGAGATCCCCAGGTTATACCGGCTGTACATATATCATTATATACAGGAGATCCCCAGGTTATACCAGCTGTACATATATCATTATATACAGGAGATCCCCAGGTTATACCGGCTGTACATATATCATTATATACAGGAGATCCCCAGGTTATACCGGCTGCACATATTTCATTATATACAGGAGATCCCCAGGTTATAGCGGCTGTACATATATCATTATATACAGGAGATCCCCAGGTTATAGCGGCTGTACATATATCATTATATACAGGAGATCCCCAGGTTATAGCGGCATGCTGTATATGACTATATGTGACTATACGGATGATAGTATCACATCCTATGTAATGTCTGTACAGGCGTGTTACAGCCTCTCATAAAATCTTGTTACATTTTTAATGACTCTCCATTTTTACGAGGCGCTCGGACCAAAAAAAAAAATCCCTCTGTTTGCTTTTCGTTATCTGCTTAAACTCTGGATTTTATGTAAACAAATACAAAGGGTCAAACGTTACAAGTGTTACTGGCGGCCTTGACCTTGTGCTGCTGCAGCGGGGGCAGAGGTCGCAGCCGTTCAGTTCTGGTAAACACACGAGAGATGGCGCTGATTGGACTACAAGGAAAAACGACTCGATTCTGAATTAATTAAATTTTTTTCTCCTCTGTTGCCAATGTGTTACTTTTCTAATTCTTCCTGTGTCGGGGCTTGTTTTTTGTGGGATGAGTCCTACTTTTTATAGTAATAATTGAGTATGAAAACGAGGAATTACTTGTCGACCTTAATTAGTAAATAGAACCTTTTAATCTTATTTTTTTAGGTTTTTGTTTCTACATCATTCACAGGGGAAACAGATTATGTTATTCTGGCATGTAATGGCTTGTTTTTTGTGGGTCGAGCTGTGGTTTTACTTTTAAATTTCCTTAATATTTGGGGGTTTTTTAATCTGGAAAGTGAAATGACTAATAAACCCTTTCACTTTTAATTACAAATAGTAAATGGAAAGATATTTTTAATATTTGGGTACTTCTTTATCACATTAGGGAACATGATGTACTTTACACCCATAGGCTTGCTTGCTTGCAGAGAGCTGAGAGCACAGCAGTGTGAGGACACCCCCCAGTGGATTGACACTGGAATGTCAATCCATATTTCACAGTCCTGCTGTTACTAACATACACAAAGGCATGATTACATGTCTTCCACCATTAAAAACTACTAAAACAATGCCTGCAGTGAGATTAGAGAACAGCAGTGTGAGGACAAGCCACCAGTAGACTTGGAGAAATCCTGTAATATAAATACGTATATCACAGTCCTGCTTCTACTAACATACACAAGGGTAGGAATATACGTCTCTCCACTAAAAATACCTAACACTGCCTGCAGTGAGATAAGAGCACAGCAGTGTGAGGACAAGCCACCAGTAGACTTGGAGAAATCCTGGAATATAAATCCGTATATCACAGTCCTGCTTCTACTAACTTACACAAGGGTATGAATATACGTCTCTCCAGTGAAAATACCTAACACTTTCTGCAGTGAGATTAGAGAACAGCAGTGTGAGGACAAGCCACCAGTACACTTGGAGAAATCCTGGAATATAAATCCGTATATCACAGTCCTGCTTCTACTAACATACACAAAGGTCTGATTACATGTCTCTCCAGTGAAAATACCTAACACTGACGGCATTGAGATAAGAGCACAGCAGTGTGAGGACAAGCAACCAGTACATTGGTATGATTGCATGTATCTCCAGGGATAAAAACTAACGCTGGCTGCTGAGAGCACAGAGCACAGCAGTGTGAGGACAAATTCCCAGTGCACTTGGAGAAGCTACAATCCTGGAATATAGATCTACATATCACATTCCTTCTGCTGCTATAACATACGCAAAGGTCCAGGGACATTTCTCCAGGGACAATACCTGACACTGGCTGCAGAGAGCTAAGAGCACAGCAGTGTGAGGACACCCCCCCAGAGCTACAATCCTGGAATATAAATCTATACCGCAGTCCTGCTGCTATAGGAATGATTACACATCTATCTAATGCTGCAGAGAGCACAGAGGACAGCAGGGGATGGATTGTAGGTGATGTAGATGTATCAAGGCCTCGCTACATTGTATCCGGCACGTTCTCCCTGCACCTGAAGATAAAAGCAGGTATAATCCCTGCATGTAATCTGCTCCGTTTCTGAAGTTGGCTCTTTGTGGGATGAAGTTTGTCAAACACGGGCTAAGCGTGAGTGACGGGGTGATATGCAAATCCACTCCGACAATGGCGGCTTGTTCCCCTGTATGTAGAGAAGCTGTGCAAACAGCTGGGGAGGCCGCCCATATCAAAAGCCCAAGATATGTATCCCCGGAGGGCGTCTTCCCAGAGGAGGCTGCACGAGGGTGCGATCAGGTTACACAATGCTCCTGTCATGCACTCCCAGCGCCCGCCATGACTTATGGGAGACATGAAAGCCGCAAAAGATCTAAAGGGGAATTCAAACCCCAGTGATCTCACTTGAAAGGAATACGCTCATTTATTTACGCTGCGGCCAATCAGTTTGCGGCAATGGCTACACGCATCGTGCGAAAACAAAAAATGAAAAATAGTTACAACTTATCAAACTAATCAAAATCCATCCTGATAAAGCAGGGACATTACTCATAGATCCAGGCACCGGGACTGTGCACATCTTCTTATATGTGTTATCCACGGCCTCCTTCCTTCTAATATCAACTTTAATAATTATGCTAATAAGCCAGAAGTGCTCCAAAGTTATTACCAGAGTCCCCTAATGCTGTAGTTTCACAGGCTGATACACTGAGCTCCCCCTTCCCTCCCGCTGCCTAATGTAATCTCGCACATTGGGAGGGGGAAGTGCAGCTGCACAATGTAACAGCCAGTGAAGCTACAGCACAGAGGGGCTCTGGGAACACCCCAAAAAGCTCATAATGGACATCTACCAACAGGATGAAGGATTGTAAACCACGCACGATGACATGCTGGGGTGTGCCCCCCTCTTCTTTTAGCTTCTTATACACTGGTTTTCACAAATGAGCAAAAAATATGCAAATGAGCCTGAGGGGCTCCGAGCCGCATAGGTGTTAATAGAACCTGGAGACCCTCATGCTCATTTGCATAATTTATAAAGCCTTTTTCTCTTAAAAATAACTACATAGGGAGCATAAAGAAGAGCGGACCCTGCTAGAGGTGGCACACAACACCAGGTAAGTGTGCTTAGATTACAATCCTTGACTTTAGGGGTAGATATCCTTTAAGGTTAATTAGCATAATTTTAAAAAGTGATTTTAAAAGGACGGAGGCAATGGATAACTAATATTAGAATATTACCACAGTCCCGGTGCCTGGATCTATGAGTGAGTGCCCCTGGATTATCATGATGGATTCTGATGGTAGATTTCCTTTAAGGTTTTAAAACTCTGCTTTCTGTCAATGAATGGAAACTTTCACTTTATGTATAGAAAAGTTAATGGAACTCAAATTACATTGCAAATCAAGGGCCTTATTTCTCACAGCTGAGGGTTTGTTACAGTTTTATTCCGTGTGTACAATAATCCTCCTTGAAAACACTTTCGTATACAATGTTTTTGGACTGATCCAGAAAAGGTCGGACACATTTGTGTTGATGTTGTCTGTCCCTCCACACGGCTGCCTGGATTTGGATACTTTGGTAACAAACCCTCTGCTGTGAGAAGTACAGGGTTTTACCTCCCATTAACTGACAGCTAGCAGAGATCCTACAGGTGCTGGAACATGAAAGAGTAGAAAGTGTAGGGAAATCTTGCAGAACACTATGAAGCACAAATCGGAAGCGGAATCCATGAGTTACATGAGAATTCCCAGCGGATTTTCCAGCTTCTTGAAAGTTTTGATGTTTATGATGAAAATTTGAAGCAGAAAGTTAGTTTCCATGGCAGAATTTTTTTTTAGCAATGTGAATGAGACTATACTACTCCTACTGAGCGCTGGTCATCACGTCCATCTGTCACGTGGTACCACTTTAGTGAGTGCGGCTGAGCTGCAATACCAAACACTGCCACTACACAATGTGTGGCGCTGTGTGTCTCCGGAAACAGCTGATTGGTGGGTGTGCTGGGTTATTATATTATTGCTACTATATTACTGATCGGGATTTGTTATTGGGGTGTTGCTGACTCCCCCTATAATGCAGCCTCCTGACGTGTGGACGTGACCTGCTAACATCCAGCATCCCCAACCCAAATTTTAGGGATTGGGGGATGGACTGCCATAGTACAAGAGGATCCTCTAAGTTCTGACACATAGTAATGGGCCCCCAATAACCAGCAGTAGACGAGCTCTTGTGGGGGCGACATTTGTAGGAGGATTCCCCTATTGTTACACTTCAGTGAGTGCGGCTGAGCTGCAATACCAAACACTGCCACTGCACAATGTATGGCGCTGTGTGTCTCCGGAAACAGCTGATTGGTGGGTGTGGGTGTGATGGAGGTGACACCTATACAGTGACGTCCAGGGCAGGGGAACACTATGTAACAATTCCATGTCACATGTTACATTGTATAATCACAGAATCCTTGTGTCTCATTAGGCTCTGCACTGACCTCACCGCCGAGGATGATGGGAAGTAGTGATAACGAGCCGGGATCCATTAGCGGCCCTGTCCCTATAAATACGCGGCTGTGTATGTGATATCATCTGCTTGTACTCAGGACATATAAATATTAGGAGAAACTTGGCCTCGTTCTCCCCATAAACTTGTTATTTGTGTAATTGTAAGGAATGTAGTAATAAGGGAGGACGATGCAAGGATCCGGCTGCTCTGGTGGATGGGGGCAGGACAGATAACACGGGGTCCTGCTTGTCTGTAGGATTTAATTGGGATAATTAATGGAGAGCGATCAGTGTTACCACATACACAGAGGAGAGAAGGGGCTTTATCTCTGCCGCCCCAGTGCCTGATGGGTCATTCCCCCAGCGCATGTTTGTAGTGGGATGGGGTCAGCAAACACGACCTCTACCATGTCCTACACACAGCCCACTATGAGGAAAGAGCAGCTACTATCATGTATCCCGCTACAACCCGGGCATCTCCTGTATGTACTTATATATGTACAGCCGCTATAACCTGGGGATCTCCTGTATATAATGATATATGTACAGCCGGTATAACCTGGGGATCTCCTGTATATAATGATATATGTACAGCCGCTATAACCTGTGGGTCTCCTGTATATAATGGTATATGTACAGCCGCTATAACCTGGGGATCTCCTGTATATAATGGTATATGTACAGCTGGTATAACCTGGGGATCTCCTGTATATAATGATATATGTACAGCCGGTATAACCTGGGGATCTCCTGTATATAATGATATATGTACAGCCGGTATAACCTGGGGATCTCCTGTATATAATGATATATGTACAGCCGGTATAACCTGGGGATCTCCTGTATATAATGATATATGTACAGCCGCTATAACCTGGGGATCTCCTGTATATAATGATATATGTACAGCTGGTATAACCTGGGGATCTCCTGTATATAATGATATATGTACAGCCGGTATAACCTGGGGATCTCCTGTATATAATGATATATGTACAGCCGGTATAACCTGGGGATCTCCTGTATATAATGATATATGTACAGCCGGTATAACCTGGGGATCTCCTGTATATAATGATATATGTACAGCCGGTATAACCTGGGCATCTCCTGTATATAATGATATATGTACAGCCGGTATAACCTGGGGATCTCCTGTATATAATGATATATGTACAGCCGGTATAACCTGGGGATCTCCTGTATATAATGATATATGTACAGCCGGTATAACCTGGGGATCTCCTGTATATAATGGTATATGTACAGCCGGTATAACCTGGGGATCTCCTGTATATAATGATATATGTACAGCCGGTATAACCTGGGGGTCTCCTGTATATAATGATATATGTACAGCTGGCATAACCTGGGGATCTCCTGTATATAATGATATATGTACAGCCGCTATAACCTGGGGATCTCCTGTATATAATGATATATGTACAGCCGGTATAACCTGGGGATCTCCTGTATATAATGATATATGTACAGCTGGTATAACCTGGGGATCTCCTGTATATAATGATATATGTACAGCCGCTATAACCTGGGGATCTCCTGTATATAATGATATATGTACAGCCGGTATAACCTGGGGATCTCCTGTATATAATGATATATGTACAGCCGCTATAACCTGGGGATCTCCTGTATATAATGATATATATACAGCCGGTATAACCTGGGGATCTCCTGTATATAATGATATATGTACAGCCGGTATAACCTGGGGATGTCCTGTATATAGTGATATATGTACAGCTGGTATAACCTGGAGATCTCCTGTATATAATGATATATGTACAGCCGGTATAACCTGGGGATCTCCTGTATATAATGATATATGTACAGCTGCTACAACCCGGGCATCTCCTGTATATAATGAAATATGTACAGCCGGTATAACCTGGGGATCTCCTGTATATTATGATATATGTACAGCCGGTATAACCTGGGGATCTCCTGTATATAAGGATATATGTACAGCCGCTACAACCCGGGCATCTCCTGTATATAATGATATATGTACAGCCGGTATAACCTGGGGATCTCCTGTATATTATGATATATGTACAGCCGGTATAACCTGGGGATCTCCTGTATATAATGATATATGTACAGCCGGTATAACCTGGGGATCTCCTGTATATAATGATATATGTACAGCCGCTATAACCTGGGGATCTCCTGTATATAATGATATATGTACAGCCGGTATAACCTGGGGATCGCCTGTATATAATGATATATGTACAGCCGGTATAACCTGGGGATCTCCTGTATATAATGGTATATGTACAGCCGGTATAACCTGGGGATCTCCTGTATATAATGATATATGTACAGCCGGTATATCCTGGGGATCTCCTGTATATAATGATATATGTACAGCTGGTATAACCTGGGGATCTCCTGTATATAATGATATATGTACAGCTGGTATAATCTGGGAATCTCCTGTATATAATGATATATGTACAGCCGGTATAACCTGGGGATCTCCTGTATATAATGATATATGTACAGCTGGTATAACCTGGGGATCTCCTGTATATAATGATATATGTACAGCCGGTATAACCTGGGGATCTCCTGTATATAATGATATATGTACAGCCGCTACAACCCGGGCATCTCCTGTATATAGTGATATATGTACAGCCGTTATAACCTGGGGATCTCCTGTATATAATGATATATGTACAGCCGGTATAACCTGGGGATCTCCTGTATATAATGATATATGTACAGCCGGTATAACCTGGGGAGCTCCTGTATATAATGATATATGTACAGCCGGTATAACCTGGGGATCTCCTGTATATAATGATATATGTACAGCCGGCATAACCTGGGGATCTCCTGTATATAATGATATATGTACAGCCGGTATAACCTGGAGATCTCCTGTATATAATAATATATGTACAGCCGGTATAACCTGGAGATCTCCTGTATATAATGATATATGTACAGCCGGTATAACCTGGGGATCTCCTGTATATAATGATATATGTACAGCCGGTATAACCTGGGGATCTCCTGTATATAATGATATATGTACAGCCGGTATAACCTGGGGATCTCCTGTATATAATGATATATGTACAGCCGGTATAACCTGGGGATCTCCTGTATATAATGATATATGTACAGCTGGTATAACCTGGGGATCTCCTGTATATAATGATATATGTACAGCCGGTATAACCTGGGGATCTCCTGTATATAATGATATATGTACAGCCGGTATAACCTGGGGATCTCCTGTATATAATGATATATGTACAGCCGGTATAACCTGGGGATCTCCTGTATATAATGATTTATGTACAGCCGGTATAACCTGGGGATCTCCTGTATATAATGATATATGTACAGCCGGTATAACCTGGAGATCTCCTGTATATAATGATATATGTACAGCCGGTATAACCTGGGGATCTCCTGTATATAATGATATATGTACAGCCAGTATAACCTGGGGATCTCCTGTATATAATGATATATGTACAGCCGGTATAACCTGGGGATCTCCTGTATATAATGATATATGTACAGCCGCTATAACCTGGGGATCTCCTGTATATAATGATATATGTACAGCTGGTATAACCTGGGGATCTCCTGTATATAATGATATATATACAGCTGGTATAACCTGGGGATCTCCTGAATATAATGATATATGTACAGCTGCTATAACCTGGGGATCTCCTGTGTATAATAATATATGTACAGCCGGTATAACCTGGGGATCTCCTGTATATAATGATATATGTACAGCCGGTATAACCTGGGGATCTCCTGTATATAATGATATATGTACAGCCGCTATAACCTGGGGATCTCCTGTATATAATGATATATGTACAGCCGCTATAACCTGGGGATCTCCTGTATATAATGATATATGTACAGCCGGTATAACCTGGGGATCTCCTGTATATAATGATATATGTACAGCCGGTATAACCCGGGGATCTCCTGTATATAATGATATATGTACAGCTGGTATAACCTGGGGATCTCCTGTATATAATGATATATGTACAGCTGGTATAACCTGGGGATCTTCTGTATATAATGATATATGTACAGCTGGTATAACCTGGGGATCTCCTGTATATAATGATATATGTACAGCCGGTATAACCTGGGGATCTCCTGTATATAATGATATATGTACAGCTGGTATAACCTGGGGATCTCCTGTATATAATGATATATGTACAGCCGGTATAACCTGGGGATCTCCTGTATATAATGATATATGTACAGCCGGTATAACCTGGGGATCTCCTGTATATAATGATATATGTACAGCTGGTATAACCTGGGGATCTCCTGTATATAATGATATATGTACAGCCGGTATAACCTGGGGATCTCCTGTATATAATGATATATGTACAGCCGGTATAACCTGGGGATCTCCTGTATATAATGATATATGTACAGCCGCTATAACCTGGGGATCTCCTGTATATAATGATATATGTACAGCTGGTATAACCTGGGGATCTCCTGTATATAATGATATATGTACAGCCGGTATAACCTGGGGATCTCCTGTATATAATGATATAGGTACAGCCGGTATAACCTGGGGATCTCCTGTATATAATGATATATGTACAGCCGCTATAACCTGGGGATCTCCTGTATATAATGATATATGTACAGCCGCTATAACCTGGGGATCTCCTGTATATAATGATATATGTACAGCTGGTATAACCTGGGGATCTCCTGTATATAATGATATATGTACAGCCGGTATAACCTGGGGATCTCCTGTATATAATGATATATGTACAGCCGGTATAACCTGGGGATCTCCTGTATATAATGATATATGTACAGCCGGTATAACCTGGGGATCTCCTGTATATAATGATATATGTACAGCCGGTATAACCTGGGCATCTCCTGTATATAATGATATATGTACAGCCGGTATAACCTGGGGATCTCCTGTATATAATGATATATGTACAGCCGGTATAACCTGGGGATCTCCTGTATATAATGATATATGTACAGCCGGTATAACCTGGGGATCTCCTGTATATAATGGTATATGTACAGCCGGTATAACCTGGGGATCTCCTGTATATAATGATATATGTACAGCCGGTATAACCTGGGGGTCTCCTGTATATAATGATATATGTACAGCTGGCATAACCTGGGGATCTCCTGTATATAATGATATATGTACAGCCGCTATAACCTGGGGATCTCCTGTATATAATGATATATGTACAGCCGGTATAACCTGGGGATCTCCTGTATATAATGATATATGTACAGCTGGTATAACCTGGGGATCTCCTGTATATAATGATATATGTACAGCCGCTATAACCTGGGGATCTCCTGTATATAATGATATATGTACAGCCGGTATAACCTGGGGATCTCCTGTATATAATGATATATGTACAGCCGCTATAACCTGGGGATCTCCTGTATATAATGATATATATACAGCCGGTATAACCTGGGGATCTCCTGTATATAATGATATATGTACAGCCGGTATAACCTGGGGATGTCCTGTATATAGTGATATATGTACAGCTGGTATAACCTGGAGATCTCCTGTATATAATGATATATGTACAGCCGGTATAACCTGGGGATCTCCTGTATATAATGATATATGTACAGCTGCTACAACCCGGGCATCTCCTGTATATAATGAAATATGTACAGCCGGTATAACCTGGGGATCTCCTGTATATTATGATATATGTACAGCCGGTATAACCTGGGGATCTCCTGTATATAAGGATATATGTACAGCCGCTACAACCCGGGCATCTCCTGTATATAATGATATATGTACAGCCGGTATAACCTGGGGATCTCCTGTATATTATGATATATGTACAGCCGGTATAACCTGGGGATCTCCTGTATATAATGATATATGTACAGCCGCTATAACCTGGGGATCTCCTGTATATAATGATATATGTACAGCCGGTATAACCTGGGGATCGCCTGTATATAATGATATATGTACAGCCGGTATAACCTGGGGATCTCCTGTATATAATGATATATGTACAGCTGGTATAACCTGGGGATCTCCTGTATATAATGATATATGTACAGCCGGTATAACCTGGGGATCTCCTGTATATAATGATATATGTACAGCCGGTATAACCTGGGGATCTCCTGTATATAATGATATATGTACAGCTGGTATAACCTGGGGATCTCCTGTATATAATGATATATGTACAGCCGGTATAACCTGGGGATCTCCTGTATATAATGATATATGTACAGCCGGTATAACCTGGGGATCTCCTGTATATAATGATATATGTACAGCCGGTATAACCTGGGGATCTCCTGTATATAATGATATATGTACAGCCGGTATAACCTGGGGATCTCCTGTATATAATGATATATGTACAGCCGGTATAACCTGGGATCTCCTGTATATAATGATATATGTACAGACGGTATAACCTGGGGATCTCCTGTATATAATGATATATGTACAGCCGGTATAACCTGGGGATCTCCTGTATATAATGATATATGTACAGCCGGTATAACCTGGGGATCTCCTGTATATAATGATATATGTACAGCCGGTATATCCTGGGGATCTCCTGTATATAATGATATATGTACAGCTGGTATAACCTGGGGATCTCCTGTATATAATGATATATGTACAGCTGGTATAATCTGGGAATCTCCTGTATATAATGATATATGTACAGCCGGTATAACCTGGGGATCTCCTGTATATAATGATATATGTACAGCTGGTATAACCTGGGGATCTCCTGTATATAATGATATATGTACAGCCGGTATAACCTGGGGATCTCCTGTATATAATGATATATGTACAGCCGCTACAACCCGGGCATCTCCTGTATATAGTGATATATGTACAGCCTGTATAACCTGGGGATCTCCTGTATATAATGATATATGTACAGCCGGTATAACCTGGGGATCTCCTGTATATAATGATATATGTACAGCCGGTATAACCTGGGGAGCTCCTGTATATAATGATATATGTACAGCCGGTATAACCTGGGGATCTCCTGTATATAATGATATATGTACAGCCGGCATAACCTGGGGATCTCCTGTATATAATGATATATGTACAGCCGGTATAACCTGGAGATCTCCTGTATATAATAATATATGTACAGCCGGTATAACCTGGAGATCTCCTGTATATAATGATATATGTACAGCCGGTATAACCTGGGGATCTCCTGTATATAATGATTTATGTACAGCCGGTATAACCTGGGGATCTCCTGTATATAATGATATATGTACAGCCGGTATAACCTGGAGATCTCCTGTATATAATGATATATGTACAGCCGGTATAACCTGGGGATCTCCTGTATATAATGATATATGTACAGCCAGTATAACCTGGGGATCTCCTGTATATAATGATATATGTACAGCCGGTATAACCTGGGGATCTCCTGTATATAATGATATATGTACAGCCGCTATAACCTGGGGATCTCCTGTATATAATGATATATGTACAGCTGGTATAACCTGGGGATCTCCTGTATATAATGATATATATACAGCTGGTATAACCTGGGGATCTCCTGAATATAATGATATATGTACAGCTGCTATAACCTGGGGATCTCCTGTGTATAATAATATATGTACAGCCGGTATAACCTGGGGATCTCCTGTATATAATGATATATGTACAGCCGGTATAACCTGGGGATCTCCTGTATATAATGATATATGTACAGCCGCTATAACCTGGGGATCTCCTGTATATAATGATATATGTACAGCCGCTATAACCTGGGGATCTCCTGTATATAATGATATATGTACAGCCGGTATAACCTGGGGATCTCCTGTATATAATGATATATGTACAGCCGGTATAACCCGGGGATCTCCTGTATATAATGATATATGTACAGCTGGTATAACCTGGGGATCTCCTGTATATAATGATATATGTACAGCTGGTATAACCTGGGGATCTCCTGTATATAATGATATATGTACAGCTGGTATAACCTGGGGATCTCCTGTATATAATGATATATGTACAGCCGGTATAACCTGGGGATCTCCTGTATATAATGATATATGTACAGCTGGTATAACCTGGGGATCTCCTGTATATAATGATATATGTGCAGCCGGTATAACCTGGGGATCTCCTGTATATAATGATATATGTACAGCCGGTATAACCTGGGGATCTCCTGTATATAATGATATATGTACAGCTGGTATAACCTGGGGATCTCCTGTATATAATGATATATGTACAGCCGGTATAACCTGGGGATCTCCTGTATATAATGATATATGTACAGCCTGTATAACCTGGGGATCTCCTGTATATAATGATATATGTACAGCTGGTATAACCTGGGGATCTCCTGTATATAATGATATATGTACAGCCGGCATAACCTGGGGATCTCCTGTATATAATGATATATGTAAAGCCGGTATAACCTGGGGATCTCCTGTATATAATGATATATGTACAGCCGGTATAACCTGGGGATCTCCTGTATATAATGATATATGTACAGCCGGTATAACCTGGGGATCTCCTGTATATAGTAATATATGTACAGCCGGTATAACCCTGGGATCTCCTGTATATAGTGATATATGTACAGCCAGTATAACCTGGGGATCTCCTGTATATAATGATATATGTACAGCCGGTATAACCTGGGGATCTCCTGTATATAATGATATATGTACAGCTGGTATAACCTGGGCATCTCCTGTATGTACTTATATATGTACAGCTGGTATAACCTGGGGATCTCCTGTATATAATGATATATGTACAGCCGGTATAACCTGGGGATCTCCTGTATATAATGATATATGTACAGCCGGTATAACCTGGGGATCTCCTGTATATAATGATATATATACAGCCGCTATAACCTGGGGATCTCCTGTATATAATGATATATGTACAGCCGGTATAACCTGGGGATCTCCTGTATATAATGATATATGTACAGCTGGTATAACCTGGGGATCTCCTGTATATAATGATATATGTACAGCCGCTATAACCTGGGGATCTCCTGTATATAATGATATATGTACAGCCGCTATAACCTGGGGATCTCCTGTATATAATGATATATGTACAGCCGGTATAACCTGGGGATCTCCTGTATATAATGATATATGTACAGCCGCTATAACCTGGGGATCTCCTGTATATAATGATATATGTACAGCCGCTATAACCTGGGGATCTCCTGTATACAATGATATATGTACAGCTGGTATAACCTGGGGATCTCCTGTATATAATGATATATGTACAGCCGGTATAACCTGGGGATCTCCTGTATATAATGATATATGTACAGCTGGTATAACCTGGGCATCTCCTGTATGTACTTATATATGTACAGCTGGTATAACCTGGGGATCTCCTGTATATAATGATATATGTACAGCCGGTATAACCTGGGGATCTCCTGTATATAATGATATATGTACAGCCGCTATAACCTGGGGATCTCCTGTATATAATGATAAATGTACAGCTGGTATAACCTGGGGATCTCCTGTATATAATGATATATGTACAGCTGGTATAACCTGGGGATCTCCTGTATATAATGATATAGGTACAGCCGCTATAACCTGGGGATCTCCTGTATATAATGATATATGTACAGCTGGTATAACCTGGGGATCTCCTGTATATAATGATATATGTACAGCCGGTATAACCTGGGGATCTCCTGTATATAATGATATATGTACAGCCGGTATAACCTGGGGATCTCCTGTATATAATGATATATATACAGCCGCTATAACCTGGGGATCTCCTGTATATAATGATATATGTACAGCCGGTATAACCTGGGGATCTCCTGTATATAATGATATATGTACAGCTGGTATAACCTGGGGATCTCCTGTATATAATGATATATGTACAGCCGCTATAACCTGGGGATCTCCTGTATATAATGATATATGTACAGCCGCTATAACCTGGGGATCTCCTGTATATAATGATATATGTACAGCCGGTATAACCTGGGGATCTCCTGTATATAATGATATATGTACAGCCGCTATATCCTGGGGATCTCCTGTATATAATGATATATGTACAGCCGCTATAACCTGGGGATCTCCTGTATATAATGATATATGTACAGCCGGTATAACCTGGGGATCTCCTGTATATAATGATATATGTACAGCCGGTATAACCTGGGGATCTCCTGTATATAATGATATATGTACAGCCGGTATAACCTGGGGGTCTCCTGTATATAATGATATATGTACAGCCTGTATAACCTGGGGATCTCCTGTATATAATGATATATGTACAGCCGGTATAACCTGGGGATCTCCTGGATATAATGATATATGTACAGCCGGTATAACCTGGGGATCTCCTGTATATAATGATATATGTACAGCCGGTATAACCTGGGTATCTCCTGTATATAATGATATATGTACAGCTGGTATAACCTGGGGATCTCCTGTATATAATGATATATGTACAGCTGGTATAACCTGGGGATCTCCTGTATATAATGATATATGTACAGCTGGTATAACCTGGGGATCTCCTGTATGTAATGATATATGTACAGCTGGTATAACCTGGGGATCTCCTGTATATAATGATATATGTACAGCCATTATAACCTGGGGATCTCTTGTATATAATGATATATGTACAGCTGGTATAACCTGGGGATCTCCTGTATATAATGATATATGTACAGCCGCTATAACCTGGGGATCTCCTGTATGTAATGATATATGTACAGCCAGTATAACCTGGGGATCTCCTGTATATAATGATATATGTACAGCCGGTATAACCTGGGGATCGCCTGTATATAATGATATATGTACAGCCGGTATAACCTGGGGATCTCCTGTATATAATGATATATGTACAGCCGGTATAACCTGGGGATCTCCTGTATATAATGATATATGTACAGCCGGTATAACCTGAGGATCTCCTGTATATAATGATATATGTACAGCCGGTATAACCTGGGGATCTTCTGTATATAATGATATATGTACAGCCGGTATAACCTGGGGATCTCCTGTATATAATGATATATGTACAGCCGGTATAACCTGGGGATGTCCTGTATATAATGATATATGTACAGCTGGTATAACCTGGGGATCTCCTGTATATAATGATATATGTACAGCCGGTATAACCTGGGGATCTCCTGTATATAATGATATATGTACAGCCGGTATAACCTGGAGATCTCCTGTATATAATGATATATGTACAGCTGGTATAACCTGGGGATCTCCTGTATATAATGATATATGTACAGCCGCTATAACCTGGGGATCTCCTGTATATAATGATATATGTACAGCCGGTATAACCTGGGGATCTCCTGTATATAATGATATATGTACAGCCGGTATAACCTGGGGATCTCCTGTATATAATGATATATGTACAGCTGGTATAACCTGGGGATCTCCTGTATATAATGATATATGTACAGCCGCTATAACCTGGGGATCTCCTGTATATAATGATATATGTACAGCCGGTATAACCTGGGGATCTCCTGTATATAATGATATATGTACAGCCGGTATAACCTGGGGATCTCCTGTATATAATGATATATGTACAGCTGGTATAACCTGGGGATCTCCTGTATATAGTGATATATGTACAGCTGGTATAACCTGGGGATCTCCTGTATATAATGATATATGTACAGCCGGTATAACCTGGGGATCTCCTGTATATAATGATATATGTACAGCTGGTATAACCTGGGGATCTCCTGTATATAATGATATAGGTACAGCCGGTATAACCTGGGGATCTCCTGTATATAATGATATAGGTACAGCCGGTATAACCTGGGGATCTCCTGTATATAATGATATATGTACAGCCGGTATAACCTGGGGATCTCCTGTATATAATGATATATGTACAGCCGGTATAACCTGGGGATCTCCTGTATATACTGTTATCATGCTGCATTTCTATAGACATAATATATATTTCTTCTTACACATTTCCCCGGATAAGAAATCTATGAGGTTCCTAGAATTGTCCTTGGGGATTAGACAGAAGTGACAGCTTTGAGCTACTGATATGTTAATCTGTAAATGTTCTCGATGTTTCCTCGGCTCTTCTAGGTTGAGTGAAATTCCTTGTAACCACTAATCGATGACTTTACATAGCGGAGAACAATGGACGACTTTCTCTCCTTTGTTTTGGATTAACATAAAAGCGATGGAAAACACCTGGTCCTTTGTTGCTGGGAGCCCCGGATCTAGGAGACGGCTCATTCAGGTCCCTGGTCCTCCTCACGTGACCGTCCTCTCGAGACTCCACTTCCTTTTGGACCACTTTAAAGTGACAGTTTCATTGAGCGCGCACCTTCACGTTACAGCCGAGGAATTTGTGTGATCTTCCCAGTCCGGGCTTGTGAGCGCTCAGTCTCCTGACAATACATCAGTCCGTGACTTGTTTGTTTTAGGCTTTTCTAAGCCACCGATATGTGCCACTAATCAGCCTCAAGTGGCACATAATAGCGTGTGGTGGGGGGAGGCAGCCTCACCTGCCGGGCAAAGGACTGCTGGGGGCTCAGGGGTTTGTGATCTGATACTTTCCTAAATGAGGGCGATACATTACACTGCACGATCCCCGAGGAGCGTTGTCCGACGATAATGCCCTGTGCTGCGATTCACTAAGATCGTGCGCCCGATATCCTGCATGTGTCGCTTCCCCGCTCAGGTTCGCCGGAGTTCACCCTCTTCTTTCTGGTGCATGTAAGTGCATTGGATGTGACACAATTTTAAAGTTGAATCCCGAGCTCAGTCCGAATCCATCGGATCATCCAACGGCACGCCCCCCCGATTTCTGTCGCAGGAAAGCGGGCATGATTGTGCCAAAATCCGATCGGGTACGATGCAATCCCCAGTTTAATACCTGTCACAGCGACGCAAATCCCAAAAGTTTAGAAAATCTGACAAAAGTGGGTTCTGCGGACCCTTAGTAAATAAGCCCCATTGTTTTTCAGGGAGGGTTGTCACAGCAGTTGAGTTCATATTAAAAGCCCCAACAAAATATTAACCACAAGTTTCTCCAACAGAATTCTGCATCGTTTTCACCATTCCACCAGTCATCAGTCGCTCTCCATCTCCCTCGGGCAGCTCTATATTCCAGTCTCCTTACTTTGACAGCTAAACATGTAAGTCCCCCATTAAGTCTCTGTCCACCTCTGGAAGCTGTAAACGCTAAATTCCCAATCCACTTTTCTTCCACCGCTTCCAAGAGTAAAGACAGTCTTAAGTAAGTTTCCCATTCAGACTCCTTCACCTTATGACAGCTACTAATATAGCCCATAATAGGTTCCAAATTCAGTCTCCTTCTCCATCTGGCAGCTATTTATATAGTCTCCAGTAAGTTCATCATGCAGTCTCCTTCCCCTTCAGGCAGCTATTAATATAGTCCTTAATAAGTTCCAAATTCAGTCTCTTTCCCCTTCTGGCAACTACTAATATAGTCCCTAGTAAGTTCCCCATTCAGTCTCCTTCCCATTCTGTCAGACATTATTATACACCCCAATAAGTTCCCCATTCAGTCTCCTTCCCCTTCTGCCAGATACTAATATAATCCACAATAAATTCCCCATTCAGTCTCCTGCCCCTTCTGGCAGCTATTAATATAGTCTTTTCTATTAGTATAGTGGAGTGAATGAGACCCCTGTGCTCATGATCAGGGGGGGGGGGTCCTAAATGAGAAGTTATCTCCTATGGAATAATAAGGGGATCATGTTATAATACTGGAAAACCCCTTGAAGTCTAATACTTCTATCCTGGGAGGTACCTCCACCTTCAACACCAACCCCTTGCACGTGATGATCTTTGCATTTGGCTTTCATTAATCCTGAAGGCTACAACATCCTCATTTTGGCTCTGGATATTTCCCCATTGAGATGCAGCAGATCTATCCTTCAGTGTGACTGTCTGGCCCTCTTACTGTATGTAGACATAGAGTGAGCCTCTGGCAGGTCTAGCAGTCTCGGCCCCTGGCAGGTCTAGCAGTGTCGGCTCCTGGCAGGTCTAGCAGTCTCGGCCTCTGGCAGGTCTAGCAGTCTCGGCCCCCGGCAGGTCTAGCAGTCACGGCCCCTGGCAGGTCTAGCAGTCTCGGCCCCTGGCAGGTCTAGCAGTCTCGGCTCCTGGCAGGTCTAGCAGTCTCGGCCTCTGGCAGGTCTAGCAGTCTCGGCCCCTGGCAGGTCTAGCAGTCTCGGCCTCTGGCAGGTCTAGCAGTCTCGGCCTCTGGCAGGTCTAGCAGTCTCGGCCTCTGGCAGGTCTAGCAGTCTCGGCCCCTGGCAGGTCTAGCAGTCTCGGCTCCTGGCAGGTCTAGCAGTCTCGGCTCCTGGCAGGTCTAGCAGTCTCGGCTCCTGGCAGGTCTAGCAGTCTCGGCTCCTGGCAGGTCTAGCAGTCTCGGCCCCTGGCAGGTCTAGCAGTCTCGGCCCCTGGCAGGTCTAGCAGTCTCGGCCCCGGCAGGTCTAGCAGTCTCGGCCCCGGCAGGTCTAGCAGTCTCGGCTCCTGGCAGGTCTAGCAGTCTCGGTTCCTGGCAGGTCTAGCAGTCTCGGCCCCTGGCAGGTCTAGCAGTCTCGGCCCCTGGCAGGTCTAGCAGTCTCGGCCCCTGGCAGGTCTAGCAGTCTCGGCCCCTGGCAGGTCTAGCAGTCACGGCCCCTGGCAGGTCTAGCAGTCTCGGCCCCTGGCAGGTCTAGCAGCGGCCCCTGGCAGGTCTAGCAGTCTCGGCCCCTGGCAGGTCTAGCAGTCTCGGCCCCTGGCAGGTCTAGCAGTCTCGGCCTCTGGCAGGTCTAGCAGTCTCGGCCCCTGGCAGGTCTAGCAGTCTCGGCTCCTGGCAGGTCTAGCAGTCTCGGTTCCTGGCAGGTCTAGCAGTCTCATGTTCCTGGCAGGTCTAGCAGTCTCGGCCCCTGGCAGGTCTAGCAGTCTCGGCCCCTGGCAGGTCTAGCAGTCTCGGCCCCTGGCAGGTCTAGCAGTCTCGGCCCCTGGCAGGTCTAGCAGTCTCAGCCCTGGCAGGTCTAGCAGTCTCGGCCCCTGGCAGGTCTAGCAGTCTCGGCCCCTGGCAGGTCTAGCAGTCACGGCCCCTGGCAGGTCTAGCAGTCTCGGCCCCTGGCAGGTCTAGCAGTCTCGGCCCCTGACAGGTCTAGCAGTCTCGGCCCCTGGCAGGTCTAGCAGTCTCGGCCCCTGGCAGGTCTAGCAGTCTCGGCCCCTGGCAGGTCTAGCAGTCTCGGCCCCTGGCAGGTCTAGCAGTCTCGGCCCCTGGCAGGTCTAGCAGTCTCGGCCTCTGGCAGGTCTAGCAGTCTCGGCCCCTGGCAGGTCTAGCAGTCTCGGCCTCTGGCAGGTCTAGCAGTCTCGGCCTCTGGCAGGTCTAGCAGTCTCGGCCTCTGGCAGGTCTAGCAGTCTCGGCCCCTGGCAGGTCTAGCAGTCTCAGCTCCTGGCAGGTCTAGCAGTCTCGGCTCCTGGCAGGTCTAGCAGTCTCGGCTCCTGGCAGGTCTAGCAGTCTCGGCCCCTGGCAGGTCTAGCAGTCTCGGCCCCTGGCAGGTCTAGCAGTCTCGGCCCCGGCAGGTCTAGCAGTCTCGGCCCCGGCAGGTCTAGCAGTCTCAGCTCCTGGCAGGTCTAGCAGTCTCGGTTCCTGGCAGGTCTAGCAGTCTCGGCCCCTGGCAGGTCTAGCAGTCTCGGCCCCTGGCAGGTCTAGCAGTCTCGGCCCCTGGCAGGTCTAGCAGTCTCGGCCCCTGGCAGGTCTAGCAGTCACGGCCCCTGGCAGGTCTAGCAGTCTCGGCCCCTGGCAGGTCTAGCAGTCTCGGCCCCTGGCAGGTCTAGCAGTCTCGGCCCCTGGCAGGTCTAGCAGTCTCGGCCCCTGGCAGGTCTAGCAGTCTCGGCCCCTGGCAGGTCTAGCAGTCTCGGCCTCTGGCAGGTCTAGCATTCTCGGCCCCTGGCAGGTCTAGCAGTCTCGGCCCCTGGCAGGTCTAGCAGTCTCGGTTCCTGGCAGGTCTAGCAGTCTCGGTTCCTGGCAGGTCTAGCAGTCTCGGCCCCTGGCAGGTCTAGCAGTCTCGGCCCCTGGCAGGTCTAGCAGTCTCGGCCCCTGGCAGGTCTAGCAGTCTCGGCCCCTGGCAGGTCTAGCAGTCTCAGCCCTGGCAGGTCTAGCAGTCTCAGTTCCTGGCAGGTCTAGCAGTCTCGGTTCCTGGCAGGTCTAGCAGTCTCGGCCCCTGGCAGGTCTAGCAGTCTCGGCCCCTGGCAGGTCTAGCAGTCTCGGCCCCTGGCAGGTCTAGCAGTCTCGGCCCCTGGCAGGTCTAGCAGTCTCAGCCCTGGCAGGTCTAGCAGTCTCGGCCCCTGGCAGGTCTAGCAGTCTCGGCCCCTGGCAGGTCTAGCAGTCACGGCCCCTGGCAGGTCTAGCAGTCTCGGCCCCTGGCAGGTCTAGCAGTCTCGGCCCCTGACAGGTCTAGCAGTCTCGGCCCCTGGCAGGTCTAGCAGTCTCGGCCCCTGGCAGGTCTAGCAGTCTCGGCCCCTGGCAGGTCTAGCAGTCTCGGCCCCTGGCAGGTCTAGCAGTCTCGGCCCCTGGCAGGTCTAGCAGTCTCGGCCTCTGGCAGGTCTAGCAGTCTCGGCCCCTGGCAGGTCTAGCAGTCTCGGCCTCTGGCAGGTCTAGCAGTCTCGGCCTCTGGCAGGTCTAGCAGTCTCGGCCTCTGGCAGGTCTAGCAGTCTCGGCCCCTGGCAGGTCTAGCAGTCTCAGCTCCTGGCAGGTCTAGCAGTCTCGGCTCCTGGCAGGTCTAGCAGTCTCGGCTCCTGGCAGGTCTAGCAGTCTCGGCCCCTGGCAGGTCTAGCAGTCTCGGCCCCTGGCAGGTCTAGCAGTCTCGGCCCCGGCAGGTCTAGCAGTCTCGGCCCCGGCAGGTCTAGCAGTCTCAGCTCCTGGCAGGTCTAGCAGTCTCGGTTCCTGGCAGGTCTAGCAGTCTCGGCCCCTGGCAGGTCTAGCAGTCTCGGCCCCTGGCAGGTCTAGCAGTCTCGGCCCCTGGCAGGTCTAGCAGTCTCGGCCCCTGGCAGGTCTAGCAGTCACGGCCCCTGGCAGGTCTAGCAGTCTCGGCCCCTGGCAGGTCTAGCAGTCTCGGCCCCTGGCAGGTCTAGCAGTCTCGGCCCCTGGCAGGTCTAGCAGTCTCGGCCCCTGGCAGGTCTAGCAGTCTCGGCCCCTGGCAGGTCTAGCAGTCTCGGCCTCTGGCAGGTCTAGCAGTCTCGGCCCCTGGCAGGTCTAGCAGTCTCGGCCCCTGGCAGGTCTAGCAGTCTCGGCTCCTGGCAGGTCTAGCAGTCTCGGTTCCTGGCAGGTCTAGCAGTCTCGGCCCCTGGCAGGTCTAGCAGTCTCGGCCCCTGGCAGGTCTAGCAGTCTCGGCCCCTGGCAGGTCTAGCAGTCTCGGCCCCTGGCAGGTCTAGCAGTCTCAGCCCTGGCAGGTCTAGCAGTCTCGGCCCCTGGCAGGTCTAGCAGTCTCGGCCCCTGGCAGGTCTAGCAGTCACGGCCCCTGGCAGGTCTAGCAGTCTCGGCCCCTGGCAGGTCTAGCAGTCTCGGCCCCTGACAGGTCTAGCAGTCTCGGCCCCTGGCAGGTCTAGCAGTCTCGGCCCCTGGCAGGTCTAGCAGTCTCGGCCCCTGGCAGGTCTAGCAGTCTCGGCCCCTGGCAGGTCTAGCAGTCTCGGCCCCTGGCAGGTCTAGCAGTCTCGGCCCCTGGCAGGTCTAGCAGTCTCGGCCCCTGGCAGGTCTAGCAGTCTCGGCTCCTGGCATGTCTAGCAGTCTCGGCCCCTGGCAGGTCTAGCAGTCTCGGCTTCTGGCAGGTCTAGCAGTCTCGGCCGCCGTCGTGGAGCAGTCACACCCGCTGTCACTCGCTGTGATTCATTACTTATTATCAGGGCTGTTATTATGTATCATCCTCCATGGGAGGTCGGGCAGCGCCAGGTCTCACCCTAATAACCCGTTACCTTCATGTGTCCATACAGGTAATAACTGCAGGTGGGAGGGAGGGAGGGGTGCTGCCCTGGTGTATCTAAGCCAGCATCCTGTGTCATACTGTACCCCATTATGTTTCATCCTATGAAAACCCATACTGTATGCTGAGCTGTGTATCTAATCCTATCCTGTGTGATACTGAGTGCTGAGCTGTGTATCTAATCTTTTCCTGTGTGATACTTTCTACTGAAACAACATATCTAAACCTATAATGTGTGATAGTGCCTGGAGTATCTCAGCCTGTCATGTCTGATACTATCTGGTGTATCTAACTCTATAGTGGGGTCTCTGCGGATACAGACCACCTGTCCGGCTCCCCCCTCAGGACAATGATAACATCTCTGGACACAGGAGACGATTCCTGGGACTGATGTAAATCCACATAAAGCTGCAATAACAACACATTTGTGCGCTGGATGTTTTCTTAGGGAAGAGATTACACAGATGAGCGGAGGACTCGCATCCCTCGCTGCAGCCCGCGGTCCGATCCAGGCGCCAGGACCAGGAGGCTTCAGCACCAGTGATCGGGAGGACTACGCCCATACATGTAGGCTAAAGGGGCAGGAAATCTTAAATATTTCTCTATTTTTTTACTGCTTATTGGAGTGGGTCGCCTACTACATGGTTCCACTGTACATACCAAATATTTCTTAGTTCTATGCTATTTAATATTTTTAAACATTAAAAAAAAAAATTGAAAAATCCATGTATTTTTTTGTGTAACCATAGTCTGAGATCTGGCTGAATGGGGGCTTGTTTTTTTGTTATTGGTAACACTTTCTGATACATACTGGGATCTTACAGAGGATATGATATTATTTCATATACAGTACTTAAAATTTAAAGAACATCTACCACCAGGATGAAGGATTGTAAACCCAGCACACGGACATACTGGTGTGCGCCCACATCTGGCAGGATCAGCTCTTATTTTGGCTTCTTCTGTCCTTGTTTATAAGAAAAATAAAGCTCTACAAATTATGCAAATGAAACGAAGGGTCTCTGGATTCCATAGGTCTCATTTGCATAATTTTAAATGCCTTTTTTTTTGTAAAACACAGGGCACGAGAAGCTAAAAGATGAGCAGATCCTGGCAGACGGGGCACGCACCAGTATGTCAGTGTGCTGGGTTTACAGTCCTTCATCCTGTTGGTTGATGTCCTTTAATGTTTGTGACTGTTTTTGCTTTTCTTTTCTAGTTTTATGTTACACTGATGGCTGGTCTGTAATACGCAGAAATGTCTTCGGATAGGCTTGCAGTGTATTAAATTGTTAATTAATTACCAATCCTGTGGAGAAGTCATTCCTATTTTTTGGGTCCGAAATTCCCCTTTAAATCTAGCAATCTATTTTGCTGACAAATAGAGAACTTCATGTGGATATGGAAGAACTAGCAGTTGTTGTAGTGGACTGATAGGTGACAGTACAAACCTCATACTCTTTATATGTTGCAGTAGATATATATAATAACGTATGTTGTTACTGGATATCATTTGGGGATAACCAACATCATAAATCTGGATGAAAAAAGTAGTGAAAAAAGTCCCACGGGTCATCATATTAATCTTATACATTGTCACATATGTGGATGATACATTGTATCATCTCCTGTGTCTGTTGATGAAACACAAATTTGATCTTTCCAAATAAAAATTAGATACTTAGCGATATTCCAGAATGTGACTCATCGCTGCACACGTGGAAGAGGACTTGTTTTTTTGCTTGAAATTACGAGGGTGTTTTTCTTGTTTGTGTTCTGTGGAAGCAAAACACAATTCTCCCCCTGCCCAACAGTTTTGCTGCTTCCACGACCCAAACGCCACTTTGGGTGTGATGGGGTGGGCGGAGGACGGGCAGGGGCATGAACGCTCGACCTGGCAAATTTACTAAAGTCTCTACCGGAAAGATTATAGCAGTCTACAGGGATCGGGTCTATAGGGCTACCGTATTTACAAAGAGGGCGGAGCCTCTTGGTGGACATTGGCGCCAACTGGCAGAATTTTAAGACTGGAGTGTAAAACATCAGTCCTAATGAATTACCCCCAATGTCTTAACTTCAATATTTCAGCATAGTGAGGAGCATTTATTAAATTTAGAGCAGGGTGGTGCTGGAACCGTGCAATATTTTTGGTGGGATGTAGTTTGTGGCCCAAGGGATTAATGAATTGGCGCAGGGACTAAAATATTTAGAACCCCCTGAACCAGTTTTTAGCGTTTGTGGATTCACAAAATTTTGCGCCCAAACAAAGAACAAGTCAAGAGTGTCGGAAAACACCAATATTATGGTGCCGACACTTCAGAAACTCAGGTGCAAGAGGCGCAGAAAGGAAAAATAAAATAAAAAACTCCAGTTTCCGTTTGAAAGGCCATAATAAATGTATTTCAGGAGGGTTATGGGTGAAAGAGGCAATTCCATAGTCACATACAAAATTCCTAGCCCGCAGGCTTTTTAAGCCTGGGGGTGGCAGGACTGGCAGTGCTCGCCTCCCTCCCCCTTTACACCCCCCCTTTTTGGTTTGTTTAATCCCTCCCCCACTGTTTCCCGTCCCCTGCTTGTGCATTTTAGCCATCAGGTGGCCAGGAAGTGCGCCTGGCCACTTGATGGCGCTAGTCTTGGGCTATTTAGCCCCGAGCGCTGAGCTAGTCCAGCCTCTTTGGACTGCTCAGCGCTCAAGAGATTCCCACCCGCCCGCCCTTTGATAATGTCTTTTTGGTTTTTGTTAGGTATTTTGCTAGGTGAACTTTTTGTTATGTATATTCTTTGCACAGTTTTTGTTTGTATACTTTTGGTGTTTGTTAATGTTTTTCACTGTTGTTTTGTTGGTAGTCACAGCTTGGCCTGTGGTGGAATCTGGACCCTCTCGGTTTAGGTCGAAATCCCCTGTCGGACCAACAAGGACATGCCCCCGCGTAGGCGGGGCCAGGCATGCGAGGTGAACAATTCCGGAAGGGTCTGGGTCTTCCCACAGGTCAGGTAAATTTTTTGTAATTATTGTTAATTGATAAAGCTGTGGCCGACCTCCACATTTTTTCCATCCAGACAGCCTCATGTTTAGTTTTTTGTTCAGGGGACGGGTGGGGGTTATGACAATGGGTTGGTTTTTTATTGATACTGCCAGTCTTGCAGATTATTTCAGGCGAGGGATACACTGATCTTGTGGGAGGTTAAGAGTAACATAATACAAAGAGTATTGACCACCAGAGTATTTAATAAGCAGTTACCTGTCTCTTTGTATCATGATATTAGAGTAATATCTAAACTGGGGAAGAAAAATATTTCCCGGAACAAATTGTTAAGATTTTGGAGCGATCTCCGCCACGTTTCCCATCATGCACCACCTCCTTCCTCTTCCCAAAATGAAGCGAGCCACGTGAAGACGCCCAACATGAGCAGCTAACCGCACAACTGGAGCCTCCTGATTGCCGTGTACTTATAGTTAGAGCGGTGGGTCATATAAATAGCTGACACTGAGCAATTCCACGTATCGTCTTCCAATCCTGATGGAAACATTTCAGGCCTGATGTCATCACTTGTGTCTCATCATGGCGGAGGAGCTGTAATCGTCTTGTCGGCACCGGGCACGGGGCCGAGCCGGTCTTGAGATGCGGCATGGAATGTGAAGCCGGGATACCATGTGTCATATCTGATGAGGTCGCTGAGTGCTGGTGACGGCGCTGGGAGGGAGGACTTTTCCTTTATCCTAATAATATCCCCTCAATAGCTGCACTCCGCCTAATGATTTCTAAGTGTTTTCTTTTCAGCTTAGAGCAAATTCTCTCAATTTGTCTTTGGAACTTAAGTTTGTTGCTTTGGATCAAGAGATGTTCCATATGAACAAACATTTGATTCCGCCAAAACCATAGAAAGCCTGGGAAATGACATGAGGATACTTGAGTGGAGCAGACAATGCTTCTCATATGTCCTTCTAATCCCTTCTTCCCGACTGTCAAAGAACTGATGTGTCGGGATGCCAAACCGCGCTGCAAATGAGACCAAGGCAAAGGAAAAAGCTTCTTCTGCTTGATGAAACAATCGAGGAATGAGGCTCCTTGTTGGATGTGGACACGTCCCAAGTCAGATTAAAAAGTAACAATAGACTAGATATAGCGAAAGAGTCCATGGTAATGGGGTCTCCACTGGACAATTCTTCTTCTCTGCCCCACGTTCCGGTACATCATATGCAGTTCGTTTCTTGTACTACTTTGTAACCAGATCGATAAGGTTATAGATTTATGCACAGATACATTACAGATACACAAACTGAGGCTCAATGACCAAACGGGAAGAGAAGAAACACTAACAAAATCAAAGAAGCCGATGAGTAGGAGGGATAGTGGTCATCCAGTCTGTTTCATATGTTTCTGTCTTAACTTCCCACATTTCAAGATATTCCAAAATAAGTGGTTCAAGAAGACCAGCCAATGAGATTAAGGGTTCTGGTGAATCATTCCATAGAAGAATAAGGGATTGAATAGAGGTTCCTAGAAGACACATTAGTTGGATGTAGATACTACAGGAAAAGTCACAAAGTAAATTATGGAAGTCATGTTTGATTGGACCTGAAGATGTAAGGGTAATAGGGTGTCATCTGGTCAACACTTCTATTCAAGAAAGTCAGCAATGAAAGTAGAGATATAATGGCTTCTGACCATGAACGGGCCGGAACTAAAACCACTGATCCAATGTAACCAATGGTAGAATGTTGGATATTGGTTATTATTTGTGGATCAGATTCCTTCCTTCTTTACCCTTACACCTATTTCAGCGTTGCAAGTAGACTAGCAAATGAGATGAGACCTGCCCAAACTTCTGCCGGATAACACAATATAAGAAGACAGTTATAATACAGACAGATTGGATGGATGTGGACACAGGTGAAATGTCGGGGGTTATTATGTTGTAGAAGTCATCAGTAAACAATCTTGTAGAAAACAACAGACTTAGGACTAGAAGGGTTGGGTTCTCAACCAAATGTCTTGTGATATTATTACATGTGTAACCAAAGCCATGGGAAGTCTGGATACAACGAGTAATGTCCAACATCTGTGGGCCAGTGAAGGGCCAGCAGCTATAGTGTGTGGCCCTTTAAGACCATGAAACGGTGAGAATATTTTTAAGGATTTGCTCCTCTGCTTAATAACTGGAGTGGAATGAATTGAGGAGTGGCGGATAATTGCCGGCATCGGAGCTCGGTCTTGTATCATTACCTGGATACTGAGCATAAGAATGGCCGCACCTTACAGATAAATGACCTTATTAATGACTCCTTCTATTGAATATGAAAACGAGCTGGGTTGATAATTACCCTAAATCCACTAATATGTGAGCTAAGACTGGTGTGACCCCCTGCGGGCGCTGAGGTGGCCGGAGCAATCAACAAACAAATGAAAACAACAAATTTCCTCATTAAATGGACAGATGACAACATTCTTGGCCAATTGGAAGAAAAACCTTGAAGAACAATAAAGAATCTTCAGTCTTACATTTAAGAAAGTTCCCAGAAGATCCTCCGGTCCTCGGCCAGTGACTTGACCATGGACAACCAGTTGAACAAATGGAAGAGCCAATATGGACTAAAACGAGTCCAACATTCATTCCCCAGTTCCTTTGACCATGATCTTATTATAAGATAATTTGCGTGGAAATCTCTATGACGTCCTAGTGATGTGCCCGTGCACTTGTCCAAATCCCATCAGGCCAACCCTCCAGGTCCCCCAAAGACATGCTCAGCTCAGTTCAGCCAAATAACTCCATATTCTGAACATTGTCGGGCGAGGAATCCGCTGCCTGGTACTTCTTATTGAGAAGAAAATCATCAGAATAAGGAATGAGGGGACCTGATTGTTGGGTTCGGCCACCTGACCTGGACATTTTGCCAGATTGTTGGCCTAACAGCTAAGGAGTGTCCCCCTGGCCAATCATACCCCTGGCTAGTTGCTGGGGGCGTCAATTTATTGGATTGGCTGTTTGGCTGACAATCCGGCAATATGTCCGTGTCAGGTGACCGAACAGCCAACCATCAGATCCGCTCATCTCTAATCAGAATGTTAAAATTGTCTTCTACTTCCAGAGGGTTCCTGCAAGTCCTTCCATCTGTGTTGTGCCACTATGTACACTCATGCCCAATCCACAAGTAAAGGGTTAAATTGTCTGATGTCTGGTGGTCCGATAAATGCCCCCAGGAGCGCCGTATAGATGGATCGCTGGTGAGCATGTAACTGTGCTCCATACGAGAATGGAAATCACCTACAACCACATAGGGGTGCATGAGGAGCATCTCGGAGAAGCCTCTGGTGACTGCACCCGAGTAATGAGGCACTGGTTCCCTAAAACGATGGCAAATCCCTTTAATCAAACATGTGTGGCCAAGCGTCTGGCTCAGATCAACAACCGAGGAGTATGTGGGTGCCAGTGTGTCTGGGGCAGAGCGTATCGCACCATAGGCTTAGATACATCGGCTCATTAGATCACAGCACATGTTTCGATGTAACAAGACGGTGCGGTAACACTAGAGGATCTCCTTCCACCCTGATCCTGTATACTGGATGATAATGGCACGCAGCAGGTCCTGGGAGTATCTTGTGGCTTCATGTGCTCCTCTCCCCTTACCCCGGGCATGTGGCTCTCGTTATGGAAGGAGACACAGATCTCGCAGCTTGTCTCGAGTGGCAGAGCCGAGAACATGGAGCTGCCAAAACAGCCGTCACCCCGAGGGAGATGATAACAAGAATATTCTCATCGGTGTCATACCTCGGCCGGTGGTGAGAGTCACAGGAATGACAATGTGATTGTAGCCGTTATATCAACTGAACACTGCTCTGTAACTTTGTGATACCCCGGGGGTGGTGCAAGCCTCCAACTTCACCGACATGCAAAGATTTAGAAGTCAGTGGCTCTGCATGGGTGGGATCTCAGGATTCATGGGAGTCTAGACAGTCCCGCCCCCGAAGATTCAATAAATAGAACAAAAATATCAGTAATGTGAATACAACAAATATACACAAAGGGCTGATTACACAGCTCTCCAGGGACAATACCTAAGACTAACTGAATGCAGAGAGCTAAGCTTACAGCAGTGTGAGGACACGCTCCCAGTACACTTTGAAGAGCTACAAACCTGGAATTTAAATCCATATATCACAGTCCTGCTGCTACTACCGGCAACATAAACAAAGGTCTGATTACACATCTCTCCAGGGACAATACCTAACACTGGCTGCAGTTGAAGGCAGAGAGCACAGCAGTGTGAGGTCTGATTACACATCTCTCCAGGGACAATACCTAACACTGGCTGCAGTTGAAGGCAGAGAGCACAGCAGTGTGTATCAGCCCTGCTACTACTTACAACATAAAAAAAGGTTGGATTTACCAATTTACGACTGCCATACGGGTATAAGCGTCCTAACTGTGCATAGAGCATGTGTATAGACATCTTGGCAGGGGTTCACTTCAAACGGCTTTATCTTCTGGAACCATGGCACCTAGAAACACAGTACTGGTGTCATTTTAAAGAGTTTATAGGTACCACAGAACCGAAGATATCCACTGTTAAAGTTGTAATCAGAGATGTGATTTTTATACACAGATCCCACTCCCGACTGTAAATTAAACAGTGGATATATCTTGTTTCATGGCACCTAGATCCATAACCATGGAGATTCCCCCCTTTAAAATGACACCAGAACTGTGTTTCTGGATATATATATATATATATATATATATATATATATATACACATAACCATTTTAAGTGTCCTTTCCCTCTTCCAATGTCTTCCACAGGGAAGTTGCTGGGAGTTTCAGAAGTACGTGCACCCTCTGCATCTGTAGCTGAACCTGGGGAAGGGGAACAGATTGAGGCATTTAATATGTTTAACATATTTTGGTAAAGTGTTATTCAATTTTACTTGAAAAATGTGAAAAATGACAAAGAAGCAAAAAACTTACCCAGGATATTCAGGTACAAAAGGGACAATCGTGACCACTGTCTGCATGGTCCATACGATGGATTAGAGGTGCAGAGAGATGGTTGTAGCCAGTGTGACTATATATAATACTTATAGCTGCTATAAGCACCTGGTACCTGGGGTGCTGTGTATATAACGGTAGATGTGTCACACCATGCAGCACAGTGCTGACCTGGGGCCTGAGGACAAGGTAACGCGGTGTCTGCCGATCTGGCATTGACTTCCATTGTGCTGTTATATTTCGGGAGGTGATATCTCGCTGCTGATTATATTCACAGGGGGCGCAGGCTGTGCGGAGCAGCGCTGCATTAATCACAGCTACACTCTGCAATAATGGATCTATAAGGAAGCTGGTTAACCCCTGACCTCCCAGGGTCAGAAAATGAAAAGGTTCTCACAAGATGCTGCCCCAATAAGATGATTTTACTTGACATAAAGACGTCCCCATTGTAAATCACGAAACATAATAAAACCTGTAGAGGTTGTCTCCATCTCTTTCCACTGGTTTATGTGCAGAAGGTTCGTTGTAGACCCGACCGTTCCTGAGCAGATCACATTCCACAGCCAATGGGGCTCATTTACTAAGGGTCTGAACGCCGCACTTTCGTCGGGTTTCACGAATATTTCCGAATTGCGCCCCAATTGGATTGTGGCTTTCACACGACAGAAATCGGGGGCGTGGCTGTCGGGCAATTCAACGGATTCGGGAAAAAGCGTGGAATTTAAAAAAGAATTTGTGTCGCAAGATCAGCACTCAGATACACTGGGACGAAGAAGGTGAACTCCGGCGGACCTCGGCGCAGCAGCGACACCTGCTGGATATCGGGCGCACGACCTTAGTGAATCTCGGCAGACCCGAATCAGCGTCAGAGAACGCGCCTCGGGATCGCGACTGGACCGGGTAAGTAAATGTGCCCCATCTGTACAGATGTGGTTTTAACCTGATGAAGGCACTGGTCCAATGCCGAAACGCGTTGTTTTTATATACCCATTGATTGAAAAAATAAATATTTGATGCGCTACCATGAGGAATATACCATCAGATGTAGATGTGATGGTAGATTCCTCCTCCTGCCTCTGCCCTAATCTGTAATGTAATAATCCTGGAACCTAACTTGTTACAACCTTTATTTTAGTTACATGTAACATGTAAAGGTTCCAGGATTATTACATTACAGATTAGGGCAGAGGCAGGAGGAGGAATCCACCATGACATCTACTTGTGATCCTGCAGGTTATTGTTCTGCTTGGGAAGCATCAGGTAAGTCTTGTTCTAGATCTGAAGAATGCTTCTAGGTGATACAAGTGTGTGAAGTCTGAGAACCTGCAGAGTGATCTGCTCCATGATGTCAGGTGGATACGGGATACTATAGGGGCCGGATGTATCCTCAGCCGCTCAGGAGCAGCAGGAAGAACATTAATATAACAAAATACAGAGCGTCTCCATATTATTGTCAGTCACCGCTCGGGTCATTGGCTGCTCCGCACTTAATTCCCTTTTAATCAAATGTCTCGTAGGATTCCAGCGCTCGATTCTGTCGCCTGCCAAACCGCTGTATGAATATATTTCTATATCCACCAGAGAGGAGACAGGAGCACCCGAGCTCAACGAATGACAGCCAAAATCTTCTGTGTGACAATGGAGGTTCACCAAGGTCACCGCTTACAATGGGGCCATCATCGCAAGACAAGCCGCCTCTATTATATTATAGGCTCCGCTGGGCAGGACCGTCCTACATGTCACCCGACTATCCTGCTTCCCTGTGTATCTACATATACCCCCCCCCCCCACTACCCACTGACTAGTATAACCATACAGCCCTCTACACTATATATTACATACACAGAGACATCAATAAGAGACAGAGCCCTCTCTTAGCACAGGCTCCCGGGCTCCGCTAAGCACTTCAGACCTGACAACCTATAAAAGTAAACTATAAGTAGTAAACTACTTCTTATCCAGAAAGGCAAAAAATGCCCCCACAGTAGCCAATATAGTAACAAAGTCCCCATAGTAAGTAATATAGTAATGGTGCCCGTACAGTAGCCTAGTCACCGCGCCCCCACTGTAGCCAATAACTAAATTGCCATACACAGTAGCTAAGTTACAGCATACCCCCACAGTAGTCACATTGCTCTCCACAGTAGCCAACTCATAGTCCCCTAAAGTAGCAAATAGACATATTTCCAAATGCCAATGCCAGAGCCCCCACAGTAGCTTCTTTTTTGGGAAAAGAAAAAGAAGCGTTGTTGCCCTCGCAGAAGGGTGTTCCGTGCCTTGTCGGGTTTTCCATGAGGGTTGAGGTGAGCTGGACTATCTATAATTTTCCCCCACAGTAGCCGGTAGTCACATTGCTCTCCACAGTAGCCAAGTCACAGTCCCCCAAAGTAGCAAATAGACATATTTCCCCACAAAGAAGCCAAATCATAGAGCCCCCACAGTAGCCAAGTCAGTGTCCCCTACACTAGCCAAGTCACAGTGCCCCCCACAGCAGCCAATAATCACAGTGCCCCCCACAGCAGCCAATAGTCACAGTGCCCCCCCCACAGCAGCCAATAGTCACAGTGCCCCCCCCCCACAGCAGCCAATAGTCACAGTGCCCCCCACAGCAGCCAATAATCACAGTGCCCCCCACAGCAGCCAATAGTCACAGTGCCCCCCACAGCAGCCAATAGTCACAGTGCCCCCCACAGCAGCCAATAGTCACAGTGCCCCCCACAGCAGCCAATAGTTGCAGTGCCCCCAACAGTATCCAAGTCATAATTCCCTGATGTAGACAATAGTCATATTGCCCCACACAGTAGTAAAAATTGCAGTGCCCCAAACAGTAACTATGGTGACATTGCCATACACAGTAGCCAAATCACAGTCTCCAACAGTAGCCCATAGTCACATTGCCCCACAAAACAGCAAAATAAATGTTTCCCCTGAGTAGCCTAGTCACAGTGTCCATGCTGTAGCCAAATTACAGTGTTCATGTTAGTAGCCAAGTCACAGACACCTCACAGTAGCCAAATCACAGTGCCCCCCAAATTAACATAGTCACAGTGCCCGCCATAATAGCAACTTGTCACTGTGTCCCCCACAGGAAGCAACGGTAATATTGCTCCCCACAGTAGCCAAATTGCAGTAATCCCACAGTAGATCAAGTCACAAGTCCCCACAGTAACCAATACAGTAACTAAGTCACTGTCCCTCCCCTTTAGAGTAACCAAGTTGGCGTACCCCCATTGTCTACCCCCTGAAAGTAACAAGACCCCCATAGTTTAATAAAATAATACTTACCTGGCTCCACTTCTTCTTCTTGGCGCCTTCTGGTCTCCGAAGCAATGCAGTAGTTGGGGCAGGCGACGGCAGGTGATGACGTGTCCACCGGTGCCAAGTTCAGCTCTGGTATCAGCCGATATATGGACCCAGCGCCGTTGGACGCATCATCGCACGTTGCCTGTGCCGAGTCTACCATCTCGAAGGCTGCACCCAGCTACCTGGGAGATGGATGTGGAGCAGCAAAGCAGGCAACAGAAAGTCTAAAAATTAGTACAATCAAGCAGGAAGGAGGGGGAATAGTGGAGCCTGGGCCCCCTCTCCTATCTGGACCTGTGGCTGGAGTCCCATTATGCCCCCCCTGATGGCGGCCCTTGATTTATAGACCTCCAGTGATGTCATGAAGGATCTTTCATAGGGCTCTGTCCACAATCCAGCATCATCAGATCTTGCAGTAAATTGCATAAAAAGCAATAAGAAAATATGCCGTATAGCCCCCCAAGAGCGTTAGAAGAGTTCGATTTCCCACCAACTCATCCTATACCATAATGGCCCGGAAGTTCACACACTACAGAGCCCTGACATCGCTTTGTTACCGCTCAGAGATATCCATCACTAGAAATACACAAAAAGTGTCATTCAATGAGTGGAGCTCAGATTAGAGTGTAAAGGGGTAACCGAGACCCCTGGAGCAGCGCCAGTGGGGGGGGGGGGGCACTTTATTGAAAGCCGCAGACCCTTTGATTTGGTAATCAGTGGAGTTCTGAGCTCATAGACCCCATTCATGTGATCCTATATCTTATGACATGGGATAAGATCATTTTGTATGGGGGTTTTTGGGGGGTTTTCCACCTTTTGGGCGCCTGTACATGGAGTAGAGCCGCCACATGTGACTGCGGGATTATGCAGGGTTCACATTATAGTTCAGGTAAAATCAGCCTTTCCCACACACATTAGATTGGTGGTCTTGATCCTCAAAGTTTTGTAAAACTGTCCCCCTTTAAAGGGATATGACCAAGGAAAAGAGGGAAAAGTGGTCCCTTCACACTATGAACCCTCAGAAATCCAGGCTTCATCCTTGGGGATAGGAAGGAGGATATGCCACAAAGTTATTAACCCAAATATTTGGGAAGCTCCATCTAAGCTGAGACTGAATGAGCGATGGACATGCTAGGTAACATGTTATCTTAAAAAAAACCTACCATTTGATTTGATGCATTATGAAGCGAACATAGCGAATGCTGTGCAGGATGATATCTTGGTTAATCCCTGAGCTGAGTGGTTTTGCTGAAAAAGCAATTAGTATAACATTCAGGACCTTGGGAAAGCTGGGTCAGCATGGCTGCCTTGATCAACACATTACACAAGGGAGCTTGGAATTACAAATGGTGGATAGTCAAGCATGACTAATCAACCTGAGCTGGATCACTCATGCACAGCAGCTGGGGGATGGTGCAGCAATTGATTATTTTGTCTGGCAGGGAGAACAGTGATTACATCATCTCCTGCAGAGAAAAACTCACCTGCTAGGAGAAGCATAGAAGCAGCTATAGAAGGGACAGAGCTTCATTATGATAATGTTATATCTGTTTTATCAGAGAAACCTCTCAGCTCAGGGATTATACAAGATATGTTCCTGCATCAGTGTAGCTACAGCATTCTCAAGGTAAGTTTGTTTCATACTGCATCAAATCAAATGGTAGGTTTCCTTTAAGTCCTTCCCCACCCGTGTGGGGAGCGACTGGACAGAGAGGGCTCACGGGCATATTGCAGCAAACAACTCCCGGTAACAACCACGGTCGGTGCTGGCATCACTTGCGGGTATTAACCATACAAATGCATCCGGCAAAGCTATCACCTGCGGGGTCATCGGAGGGCAGCAATCGGTTAATATTGCAGCTGAGAGTCTATACAGACTCCCAGACCTGCCTGATCTCTACTGAAGGCATGTATATGGGGTCCCTACTTAAGAACACCCGACTTACAGACGAGCCCTAGTTACAAACGGACCTCTGGATGTTGGTAATTATTTGTACTTTAGTCCTAGGCTACAATAATCAGCTGTAACAGTTATCACCGGTGTCTGTAATGAAGCTTTATTGTTAATCCTGGTTCTTATGACAATCCAACATTTTTAAAATCCAATTGTCACAGAGACCAAAAAAAATCTTGTCTGGGGGTTACAATTATAAAACATACAGCTCCGACATACAGCACACAATTCAACAAACCTACAGACCCTATCTTGTACGTAACCCGGGCACTGGCTGTACTGAAATACTCGAAGTAATCAGGGTTAAAGTACCATTGGAGGTCTAAAAAATAGTAAAAAATAATATAAAAACCCAAAAGTTCAAATCACCCCCCCCCCTCTTTCTCTAGAACAGATATAAAAATAAACAACAAAAAATCATAAACATGTCAGGTATTACCACATCCAAAAATGTCCAATCTATAAAAAAAAAAAGGGTTATTCCCGGAAAATAGAGCCCAATCGTCCGAATTGTCACTTTTTCCGTCACCATTTCGCAACTCATAAAAATTTTGCTCAAAAGCTCAGAGTCGACGAAAGAATACCAATGAAAACGTCATCTCATTCCACAAAAAACAAGACCCTGCACACATCGCTGTAGTACGAGAAAGTTATTCGCGCCAGAAGATGGCAAATCGAAGAAATCATTTTCATTCTAAAGGTTTTTATTTTTACAGAGCCTACGAGAACGCGCCATAAACATGGGGTTTTTTTTCGCCAATTTCACCACATTTGGAATTTTTTTCCCGCTTCCATGGAATATCAGAGACAATCATTGGAAAGTACAATTTGTCACACAGAAAACCATCACACAGTTATGTACATGGAAAAATAAAGAATTTCTGGATTTTTGAAAGTGGGGAGCAAAAAAAAAAAAAGGAAATACTAAAATAAAAAAGGGCCAAGTCGTTAAGGGGTTAAAAGGGTTGGTTTTACCTACAGGAACTACAGAAGGGACTCCATACTCCATATAAATGCTGCATTGCTGTACCATGTATCAGTATTGGGACTGATAAATGGGCTCTAGTTGCCCCTGGAAACCAATCACAGTCCAGCTTTAATTTTTAAACAGCTGTGGGAAAATGAAAGCTGAACTCTGATTGGCTGCCATGGGCAACTACTACTTCTAATAAATCTCCCCCAAGTTTTTTGTGTCATATTAAAGATAAGGATCTCATCTTTAAAATCACATCAGGCTTGGGGTTCTCTGAGCTACAGAACTGGACATACAGGCAGTTAGAAAATAGGCAGGAACTGGATCTTTATCTGTATCTCGCATTTCCACCTACATCTATAGCTGCCTGCATCTCTGGTTCTGTCGCTCTCTAAGCCATAAGCCTGATGTGATCTGAAAGATGAGATTTGTATCTTTAATATAACACAGGAAGCATGTATGTAGGTGCTATAGAACCAAAGACACTCCATCTGCCACCACTAAATTTGACTCATCTCATATGAAAATAGGGTCATATTTGAATGACTTTGGGGGAGAAATGGATGGAATTTCCTCCCTTACTGGAGGGGGCTGGTAGATTAGTAGGTTCCCTTTGAAGGGATCTGCCAGTACTACACAGGACATACAGGAGCAGCTCACTTACAGTCCTGTGTAGTATGCACAGATTAGGGAGACCTGTTCAGCTGATAGCGGGCGTCCCCCTTGTCGGATCCCCCCATGATGAATATATATTAAACCCCTTTAATGTCAGCCATGTGTGGATGAGGGGTGGATTAGTAAGGGTTAACAGTGTGCAGTGAGGGGGGGGGGGGGCCTGGCGCAGGTAAGTGGCAGGAGGTAGGTCAGTCGCTTTATTGCTTTGTCTTGTATTAGTTTGTGCTAATGAATTTTCTCATATCCGGTGACTGCAGAAATCTCCCCAATCTGGTAGTGGTGTGCGAGGCTGCGGACCCCGCAGAGCGAGGCCGGGGCGGAGGTCAGACCCTGCGCTTTATGAATCCTGCAGCAATAAAACGCAGAGACATGGCAGAAAGACAAATAAATCAGCTCCAACCTTTCATCTCCGCACCGCCAGATCCCTGCGCCCAAACCCAAAAACTACAGAATTCATGTCAAATGCACGTAAAAAACACTTTCTGTGTGTTCTGTGTAATTAGCGTGCACGATAGCCCCCCCCCTATAGCCAAGCATGGGGTCTTCAGAGTCACATCTAGCACATCAGGGTCTGAAATCCTCTGTGCTGCTGGGGAGCCGACTCATTACACTACATCACTCTCACACTGTGACATCCAGAGATTAGCTCCTCCCTCTGCTGTAACACTCTGTGCTGCTGGGGATCCGGCTCATTACACTACATCACTCTCACACTGTGACATCCAGAGATTAGCTCCTCCCTCTGCTGTAACACTCTGTGCTGCTGGGGATCCGGCTCATTACACTACATCACTCTCACACTGTGACATCCAGAGATTAGCTCCTCCCTCTGCTGTAACACTCTGTGCTGCTGGGGATCCGGCTCATTACACTACATCACTCTCACACTGTGACACCCAGAGATTAGCTCCTCCCTCTGCTGTAACACTCTGTGCTGCTGGGGAGCCGGCTCATTATACTACATCACTCTCACACTGTGACACCCAGAGATTAGCTCCTCCCTCTGCTGTAACACTCTGTGCTGCTGGGGAGCCGGCTCATTACACTACATCACTCTCACACTGTGACATCCAGAGATTAGCTCCTCCCTCTGCTGTAACACTCTGTGCTGCTGGGGAGCCGGCTCATTACACTACATCACTCTCACACTGTGACATCCAGAGATTAGCTCCTCCCTCTGCTGTAACACTCTGTGCTGCTGGGGAGCCGGCTCATTACACTACATCACTCTCACACTGTGACACCCAGAGATTAGCTCCTCCCTCTGCTGTAACACTCTGTGCTGCTGGGGAGCCGGCTCATTACACTACATCACTCTCACACTGTGACATCCAGAGATTAGCTCCTCCCCCTGCTGTAACACTCTGTGCTGCTGGGGATCCGGCTCATTACACTACATCACTCTCACACTGTGACATCCAGAGATTAGCTCCTCCCTCTGCTGTAACACTCTGTGCTGCTGGGGAGCCGGCTCATTACACTACATCACTCTCACACTGTGACATCCAGAGATTAGCTCCTCCCCCTGCTGTAACACTCTGTGCTGCTGGGGATCCGGCTCATTACACTACATCACTCTCACACTGTGACATCCAGAGATTAGCTCCTCCCCCTGCTGTAACACTCTGTGCTGCTGGGGATCCGGCTCATTACACTACATCACTCTCACACTGTGACACCCAGAGATTAGCTCCTCCCTCTGCTGTAACACTCTGTGCTGCTGGGGAGCCGGCTCATTACACTACATCACTCTCACACTGTGACATCCAGAGATTAGCTCCTCCCCCTGCTGTAACACTCTGTGCTGCTGGGGATCCGGCTCATTACACTACATCACTCTCACACTGTGACATCCAGAGATTAGCTCCTCCCCCTGCTGTAACACTCTGTGCTGCTGGGGATCCGGCTCATTACACTACATCACTCTCACACTGTGACACCCAGAGATTAGCTCCTCCCTCTGCTGTAACACTCTGTGCTGCTGGGGAGCCGGCTCATCACACTACATCACTCTCACACTGTGACATCCAGAGATTAGCTCCTCCCCCTGCTGTAACACTCTGTGCTGCTGGGGATCCGGCTCATTACACTACATCACTCTCACACTGTGACACCCAGAGATTAGCTCCTCCCTCTGCTGTAACACTCTGTGCTGCTGGGGAGCCGGCTCATTACACTACATCACTCTCACACTGTGACATCCAGAGATTAGCTCCTCCCCCTGCTGTAACACTCTGTGCTGCTGGGGAGCCGGCTCATTACACTACATCACTCTCACACTGTGACATCCAGAGATTAGCTCCTCCCCCTGCTGTAACACTCTGTGCTGCTGGGGATCCGGCTCATTACACTACATCACTCTCACACTGTGACATCCAGAGATTAGCTCCTCCCCCTGCTGTAACACTCTGTGCTGCTGGGGATCCGGCTCATTACACTACATCACTCTCACACTGTGACATCCAGAGATTAGCTCCTCCCCCTGCTGTAACACTCTGTGCTGCTGGGGATCCGGCTCATTACACTACATCACTCTCATACTGTGACATCCAGAGATTAGCTCCTCCCTCTGCTGTAACACTCTGTGCTGCTGGGGATCCGGCTCATTACACTACATCACTCTCACACTGTGACATCCAGAGATTAGCTCCTCCCTCTGCTGTAACACTCTGTGCTGCTGGGGAGCCGGCTCATTACACTACATCACTCTCATACTGTGACATCCAGAGATTAGCTCCTCCCTCTGCTGTAACACTCTGTGCTGCTGGGGATCCGGCTCATTACACTACATCACTCTCACACTGTGACATCCAGAGATTAGCTCCTCCCTCTGCTGTAACACTCTGTGCTGCTGGGGAGCCGGCTCATTACACTACATCACTCTCACACTGTGACACCCAGAGATTAGCTCCTCCCTCTGCTGTAACACTCTGTGCTGCTGGGGAGCCGGCTCATTACACTACATCACTCTCACACTGTGACACCCAGAGATTAGCTCCTCCCTCTGCTGTAACACTCTGTGCTGCTGGGGAGCCGGCTCATTACACTACATCACTCTCACACTGTGACACCCAGAGATTAGCTCCTCCCTCTGCTGTAATACTCTGTGCTGCTGGGGATCCGGCTCATTACACTACATCACTCTCACACTGTGACATCCAGAGATTAGCTCCTCCCTCTGCTGTAACACTCTGTGCTGCTGGGGATCCGGCTCATTACACTACATCACTCTCACACTGTGACATCCAGAGATTAGCTCCTCCCTCTGCTGTAACACTCTGTGCTGCTGGGGATCCGGCTCATTACACTACATCACTCTCACACTGTGACACCCAGAGATTAGCTCCTCCCTCTGCTGTAACACTCTGTGCTGCTGGGGATCCGCTCATTACACTACATCACTCTCACACTGTGACATCCAGAGATTAGCTCCTCCCTCTGCTGTAACACTCTGTGCTGCTGGGGATCCGGCTCATTACACTACATCACTCCCACACTGTGACATCCAGAGATTAGCTCCTCCCCCTGCTGTAACACTCTGTGCTGCTGGGGAGCCGGCTCATTACACTACATCACTCTCACACTGTGACATCCAGAGATTAGCTCCTCCCCCTGCTGTAACACTCTGTGCTGCTGGGGATCCGCTCATTACACTACATCACTCTCACACTGTGACATCCAGAGATTAGCTCCTCCCCCTGCTGTAACACTCTGTGCTGCTGGGGATCCGGCTCATTACACTACATCACTCTCACACTGTGACATCCAGAGATTAGCTCCTCCCCCTGCTGTAACACTCTGTGCTGCTGGGGACCCGGCTCATTACACTACATCACTCTCACACTGTGACATCCAGAGATTAGCTCCTCCCTCTGCTGTAACACTCTGTGCTGCTGGGGATCCGGCTCCTACCACTACATCACTCTCACACTGTGACACCCAGAGATTAGCTCCTCCCTCTGCTGTAATACTCTGTGCTGCTGGGGATCCGGCTCATTACACTACATCACTCTCACACTGTGACATCCAGAGATTAGCTCCTCCCTCTGCTGTAACACTCTGTGCTGCTGGGGAGCCGGCTCATTACACTACATCACTCTCACACTGTGACACCCAGAGATTAGCTCCTCCCTCTGCTGTAACACTCTGTGCTGCTGGGGAGCCGGCTCATTACACTACATCACTCTCACACTGTGACATCCAGAGATTAGCTCCTCCCCCTGCTGTAACACTCTGTGCTGCTGGGGATCCGGCTCATTACACTACATCACTCTCACACTGTGACATCCAGAGATTAGCTCCTCCCTCTGCTGTAACACTCTGTGCTGCTGGGGAGCCGGCTCATTACACTACATCACTCTCACACTGTGACATCCAGAGATTAGCTCCTCCCTCTGCTGTAACACTCTGTGCTGCTGGGGAGCCGGCTCATTACACTACATCACTCTCACACTGTGACATCCAGAGATTAGCTCCTCCCCCTGCTGTAACACTCTGTGCTGCTGGGGAGCCGGCTCATTACACTACATCACTCTCACACTGTGACACCCAGAGATTAGCTCCTCCCTCTGCTGTAACACTCTGTGCTGCTGGGGATCCGGCTCATTACACTACATCACTCTCACACTGTGACATCCAGAGATTAGCTCCTCCCTCTGCTGTAACACTCTGTGCTGCTGGGGATCCGGCTCATTACACTACATCACTCTCACACTGTGACATCCAGAGATTAGCTCCTCCCTCTGCTGTAACACTCTGTGCTGCTGGGGAGCCGGCTCATTACACTACATCACTCTCACACTGTGACATCCAGAGATTAGCTCCTCCCTCTGCTGTAACACTCTGTGCTGCTGGGGAGCCGGCTCATTACACTACATCACTCTCACACTGTGACATCCAGAGATTAGCTCCTCCCTCTGCTGTAACACTCTGTGCTGCTGGGGAGCCGGCTCATTACACTACATCACTCTCACACTGTGACATCCAGAGATTAGCTCCTCCCTCTGCTGTAACACTCTGTGCTGCTGGGGATCCGGCTCATTACACTACATCACTCTCACACTGTGACATCCAGAGATTAGCTCCTCCCTCTGCTGTAACACTCTGTGCTGCTGGGGATCCGGCTCATTACACTACATCACTCTCACACTGTGACATCCAGAGATTAGCTCCTCCCCCTGCTGTAACACTCTGTGCTGCTGGGGATCCGGCTCATTACACTACATCACTCTCACACTGTGACACCCAGAGATTAGCTCCTCCCCCTGCTGTAACACTCTGTGCTGCTGGGGATCCGGCTCATTACACTACATCACTCTCATACTGTGACACCCAGAGATTAGCTCCTCCCTCTGCTGTAACACTCTGTGCTGCTGGGGAGCCGGCTCATTACACTACATCACTCTCACACTGTGACATCCAGAGATTAGCTCCTCCCTCTGCTGTAACACTCTGTGCTGCTGGGGATCCGGCTCATTACACTACATCACTCTCACACTGTGACACCCAGAGATTAGCTCCTCCCTCTGCTGTAACACTCTGTGCTGCTGGGGATCCGGCTCATTACACTACATCACTCTCACACTGTGACATCCAGAGATTAGCTCCTCCCTCTGCTGTAACACTCTGTGCTGCTGGGGATCCGGCTCATTACACTACATCACTCTCACACTGTGACATCCAGAGATTAGCTCCTCCCTCTGCTGTAACACTCTGTGCTGCTGGGGAGCCGGCTCATTACACTACATCACTCTCACACTGTGACATCCAGAGATTAGCTCCTCCCTCTGCTGTAACACTCTGTGCTGCTGGGGAGCCGGCTCATCACACTACATCACTCTCACACTGTGACATCCAGAGATTAGCTTCTCCCCCTGCTGTAACACTCTGTGCTGCTGGGGATCCGGCTCATTACACTACATCACTCTCACACTGTGACATCCAGAGATTAGCTCCTCCCTCTGCTGTAACACTCTGTGCTGCTGGGGAGCCGGCTCATTACGCTACATCACTCTCACACTGTGACATCCAGAGATTAGCTCCTCCCCCTGCTGTAACACTCTGTGCTGCTGGGGATCCGGCTCATTACACTACATCACTCTCACACTGTGACATCCAGAGATTAGCTCCTCCCTCTGCTGTAACACTCTGTGCTGCTGGGGAGCCGGCTCATTACACTACATCACTCCCACACTGTGACATCCAGAGATTAGCTCCTCCCTCTGCTGTAACACTCTGTGCTGCTGGGGATCCGGCTCATTACACTACATCACTCTCACACTGTGACATCCAGAGATTAGCTCCTCCCCCTGCTGTAACACTCTGTGCTGCTGGGGATCCGGCTCATTACACTACATCACTCTCACACTGTGACACCCAGAGATTAGCTCCTCCCTCTGCTGTAACACTCTGTGCTGCTGGGGAGCCGGCTCATTACACTACATCACTCTCACACTGTGACATCCAGAGATTAGCTCCTCCCTCTGCTGTAACACTCTGTGCTGCTGGGGAGCCGGCTCATTACACTACATCACTCTCACACTGTGACATCCAGAGATTAGCTCCTCCCTCTGCTGTAACACTCTGTGCTGCTGGGGAGCCGGCTCATTACACTACATCACTCTCACACTGTGACACCCAGAGATTAGCTCCTCCCTCTGCTGTAACACTCTGTGCTGCTGGGGAGCCGGCTCATTACACTACATCACTCTCACACTGTGACATCCAGAGATTAGCTCCTCCCCCTGCTGTAACACTCTGTGCTGCTGGGGAGCCGGCTCATTACACTACATCACTCTCACACTGTGACATCCAGAGATTAGCTCCTCCCTCTGCTGTAACACTCTGTGCTACTGGGGAGCCGGCTCATTACACTACATCACTCTCACACTGTGACATCCAGAGATTAGCTCCTCCCTCTGCTGTAACACTCTGTGCTGCTGGGGAGCCGGCTCATTACACTACATCACTCTCACACTGTGACATCCAGAGATTAGCTCCTCCCCCTGCTGTAACACTCTGTGCTGCTGGGGATCCGCTCATTACACTACATCACTCTCACACTGTGACATCCAGAGATTAGCTCCTCCCTCTGCTGTAACACTCTGTGCTGCTGGGGAGCCGGCTCATCACACTACATCACTCTCACACTGTGACATCCAGAGATTAGCTCCTCCCCCTGCTGTAACACTCTGTGCTGCTGGGGAGCCGGCTCATTACACTACATCACTCTCACACTGTGACATCCAGAGATTAGCTCCTCCCTCTGCTGTAACACTCTGTGCTGCTGGGGATCCGGCTCATTACACTACATCACTCTCACACTGTGACATCCAGAGATTAGCTCCTCCCTCTGCTGTAACACTCTGTGCTGCTGGGGATCCGGCTCATTACACTACATCACTCTCACACTGTGACATCCAGAGATTAGCTCCTCCCCCTGCTGTAACACTCTGTGCTGCTGGGGATCCGGCTCATTACACTACATCACTCTCACACTGTGACACCCAGAGATTAGCTCCTCCCTCTGCTGTAACACTCTGTGCTGCTGGGGAGCCGGCTCATTATACTACATCACTCTCACACTGTGACATCCAGAGATTAGCTCCTCCCTCTGCTGTAACACTCTGTGCTGCTGGGGAGCCGGCTCATTACACTACATCACTCTCACACTGTGACATCCAGAGATTAGCTCCTCCCCCTGCTGTAACACTCTGTGCTGCTGGGGAGCCGGCTCATTACACTACATCACTCTCACACTGTGACACCCAGAGATTAGCTCCTCCCTCTGCTGTAATACTCTGTGCTGCTGGGGATCCGGCTCATTACACTACATCACTCTCACACTGTGACATCCAGAGATTAGCTTCTCCCCCTGCTGTAACACTCTGTGCTGCTGGGGATTAGTATGTCCATTCTGAGAGCTGCTGAAATACTCTGTGCTGCTGGGGAGCCGGCTCATTACACTACATCTCTCTCACACTGTGACATCCAGAGATTAGCTCCTCCCTCTGCTGTAACACTCTGTGCTGCTGGGGAGCCGGCTCATTACACTACATCACTCTCACACTGTGACATCCAGAGATTAGCTCCTCCCTCTGCTGTAACACTCTGTGCTGCTGGGGATCCGGCTCATTACACTACATCACTCTCACACTGTGACACCCAGAGATTAGCTCCTCCCCCTGCTGTAACACTCTGTGCTGCTGGGGATCCGGCTCATTACACTACATCACTCTCACACTGTGACATCCAGAGATTAGCTCCTCCCCCTGCTGTAACACTCTGTGCTGCTGGGGATCCGGCTCATTACACTACATCACTCTCACACTGTGACATCCAGAGATTAGCTCCTCCCTCTGCTGTAACACTCTGTGCTGCTGGGGAGCCGGCTCATTATACTACATCACTCTCACACTGTGACATCCAGAGATTAGCTCCTCCCCCTGCTGTAACACTCTGTGCTGCTGGGGATCCGGCTCATTACACTACATCACTCTCACACTGTGACATCCAGAGATTAGCTCCTCCCTCTGCTGTAACACTCTGTGCTGCTGGGGAGCCGGCTCATTATACTACATCACTCTCACACTGTGACATCCAGAGATTAGCTCCTCCCTCTGCTGTAACACTCTGTGCTGCTGGGGAGCCGGCTCATTACACTACATCACTCTCACACTGTGACACCCAGAGATTAGCTCCTCCCTCTGCTGTAACACTCTGTGCTGCTGGGGATTAGTATGTCCATTCTGAGAGCTGCTGAAATACTCTGTGCTGCTCTATGTAACTAGATCCCATCCCATAGCTGTTCCATGTATTCCTCTCCTCCGTGATACTATTACAAGAGTCACTTGTGATGATGATGGTCACTGACTCCGCTGAGATCCCATGACCCCATTAGTCACTTGGTTGTGGAGGAGTCTTCGGCGCTGATGTCACTGCTCCCCCGGACTTGTATCCCAGGACCCCGAGACGTCCGGCACTAGTCATCACACCCTTAGTCATTCAAAGGGAATCTGTCAGCAGATCTGATCATGTAAGGTAATTATATTCCAGGATAGTAGGTCCTCCAAGTGCACTGGGGTCGTATACTAACACTGCTGTGCACTGAGCTCTCTGCAGACAGTGCAAGGTATTGTCCCTGGATAGATCAGATCTTTGCAGGACTGTGATGTATGGATTTATATTTCAGGATTGTAACTTCTCCAAGTGTCCTCACACTGCTGTGCTCACTATAGACAGTGTAAGGTAAGAAGTGTAATCAGACCTTTGTGTATGCTGTTATTAGCAGCAGGACTGTGATATATGGATTTATATTCCACAATTGTACCTTGCCCAAGAGCACTGGTAACATGTCCTCACACTGCTGTGCTCTCTATAGACAGTGTAAGGTAAGAAGTGTAATCAGACCTTTGTGTATACTGTTATTAGCTGCAGGACTGTGATATATGGATTTATATTCCACAATTGTACCTTCCCCAAGAGCACTGGTAACATGTCCTCACACTGCTGTGCTCTCTATAGACAGTGTAAGGTAAGAAGTGTAATCAGACCTTTGTGTATACTGTTATTAGCTGCAGGACTGTGATATATGGATTTATATTCCACAATTGTACTTTGCCCAAGAGCACTGGTAACATGTCCTCACACTGTTGTGCGCTGTGCTCCCAGCAGACAGTGTTAGGTATTGTCCCTGGAGAGAGGTGTGATAATACCCTTGAGTATGTAAGTAGCAGCAGGACTATGGATTTATATTCCAGGATTGTAGCTTCACCAATTGCACTGTGGGTGTGTCCTCACACTGCTGTGCTCTGTGCAATTACCTGCACCACAGCCTCTTACTTATGCTTTCAATGACTGCTATGGTATTCATTCAGAAGCCTGCATTGCCTTTAACTCGCAGCTGAGCAAAGCGGATGCAGAGCAGATTAGAGCCCAGAGCACAGCAGTGTCAGGAAACAACCCCTTGTATTATACAGATGACCATTCATAGGCTGCAATCAATCTTTTCCATTATAAAAATACTGTTTGCCCAAAGGTGCACAATTTGGGCAATTTGTCGACTGGGGCTTCTATGTCAATAAAGTTTATTCATTAAAGGGGCACTCCATAATTTATTTATAGATATACCTACCCTTAGGACTGGTGATCACTATCAGATCGGTGGTAGAACCTCTACCAAAATACTGTTTGAAGAGAGGGATTAATGCTGAAGCTGCTTCGAAGTACAGCCATTCCCCGGGTTACGTACAGGATCAATTCTTTAGGTTTGTTCTTAAGTTGAACCTGTCTGTAAGTCAGAACTGGTATATTTTATGATTGTAGCTCCAGACAAAAATTCTTTTTGGATTTTCACAATTTTGTACTGTCATGGAAACAAGGATTATCATTAAAACTTCATTACAGCCGGGGACTAAAGTGAAGCATCCAGAGAGGTCACCAGAGTTCAGAGAGGTCTGTCTGTAACAATGGGTCGTCTGTAAGTCGGGGACCGCCTGTATATTAAGCACAGCGCCGTACACTTGGATGTGGCTGATTGACGCGATAGCACAGGCCCAGAAGTGAATGTGGTGCTCGTGTTTTGGAGCAGATGCCGAGGGTCCTGCCGCACAGACATTAGACCCCTGGCTGATCTCTCCATGACGGCCAATGAATCTACATCAATGACACATGTGATTTGGCTTCCAGGTTGGCGAAAGGCGTCTGTCCTGCTGCCAGGAAACCCCCAAAACTGAGCAAACAGGCACCAGCCCTGAGGCGGGGGGGATCAGCCGAAACCACGGACTCTACCAAATGGAAAGTGGATGTGTCTGAGCCGCGGTGAGCGTATTGTCTCATTATAACAAGGTCCTGGCTCTCGTGAGTCATCTCCGAGCCTCGTCTACATCCAGAAGAGTGTGCAACCGCCCAGTAATCCCTCATTACACGGGGAGGGGGCCGAAGAACCTGGCTATAGGGGCCAATGGGGCGGAGTTTAGGATGACTTTCTGGTATCATTTTAGGTCAAACGACAAAGTAAAAATCTGCCATTTCTGGTAAATGTGAGACGTGGCCACGTTAACTCCTCCAGAGCTGCAGCTCGCTGGTCTGACTACACGCCGGGGGCTCCTATGGGTTGTCCCGCAGTGATCCTAACTAGGAGATCTGTTCCTATCTCCAGGATATCCGTGAAGAACAAGCTATTATGTGCTGCGGCCAGGTGTAGCTCCCTAATTATACCAGGTGAAGAGGGCACAGCTGGCGCACCGCTCTGTGTAATTAAGGCACACCTGGCCGGGCATCACTATGGGGGGATTGTGAATGAGGCAGGCGATGACTGGGGGCCGCACACATCCCTCGCCTGACATTAGTGCACATTCATTGTGATCATATGTATAAGACTAAACTAATAGAAGGGGATTATGTGACCCCCATTATATAACATCAGGCTGTCCCTCTGTTATTCTTCCTAAAATGATTACATACATACAGGGTTGGGGGTGCGCTCCAGTCTAATCCCTGCTCCCTGTATCAGTCTATACGTGGAGACTCTCTAAGATACTTTGGGGCACATTTACTTACCCGGTCCAGTCGCGATCCTGCGGCGCAATGTCCGACAAGGATTCGGGTCTGCCGGGATTCACTAAGATCGTGCGCCCGATATCCAGCAGGTGTCGCTGCTGCGCCGAGGTCCGCCGGAGTTCATCTTCTTCTTCCAGGTGCATGTAAGTGTTTTAAATGGTTTTATAAATTCCGCGGTTTTTCCAAAACCATCGGGTTGCGTGACGGCCACGCCCCCCCCCCCCCCCGATTTCTGTCGCGTGAAAGCCGGCGCTGATCCGATCGTGTGCCCCAAAATCCTGGGGCAATTTGCCACAAAACGGAAATATAAGGGAAACCCGAAAGTGTGGGGTTCGGACCCTTAGTAAATGAGCCCCCTGACTGGGGAGGGGGCTTAAACATCTAAATAAAGGGGTCCAACTGATGGGACCCCGAGTTATGAGAGATCTGCAGGTGCCCAACAGCGTGAAATACTTCACCAAAATTCAATTCACATATACAGTAATTACCATCCGACCCCATAAAAGCAGATAAGCTGGGGGCATCTCTATCATGTGGGGTACTGCAGACCCCCATTATCAGAGCCGCTGGGTATAAGCCTCCGTTGTCAGAAATCCCCTTTAAGGAGATGTAGCCGGGTACTTAGACCCACATCAGGAATCTGATGGAAAATGTGTTTCTGATGCGGATTTTGATACAAAGTTGCAACATTAAGAACAGATTTCGTTAACATATATCATTTACATTTTAGGCATGAAATCCGAGACCACATCAAGAACAGCTCCATCATTTCTGATGTGGTGTGATGTGTGAGTGCACCCTTAGGGTGGGTGTCAGGTACGGCTGGGGTATAGGGTTGGGAGTGTATAGTAATCCGGGCTGCCCGGCTCGGCTGTGGGAGGCTTTGACATGCGCTGGAGCAGAAAAGCTTCCAGGCTTTGTTTCCTTTGTTGGGATCGGCAGCGTTACGGCTCCTTGCATCGTAAGGACTCCTTGTCTCCTGTTTGGGCCACAAAACATGAAACTTTACCTCTTGCACTGCGGCTTGGAGCATGGACTTGTATCGATGTCTAGCTATACATTTGTCATGGTCAACAGAGAAGAGCCACATGTCCCCAACATGTCCAAGGCGGTGGGAAAACTGGAACGGTCTCTTTGACGAGGTGGAGATCCCAGGGTTGAAACCTTGTCAAAGAAGTGATTACCCTGTCTAAACATCTTATTGGGGTACACTGACATTGTAGAGGGTTGTCCCCAATTTAGGACCATGACTGCCAGACAAGGAAGCGGCAGGTTTTCTTGAAGTATCATTGAGCCATGTATTAAGTCATTATATTACGCCCCATCATTTAGTACTGGGTCCTCTGTCAGAGAAAAGGAGGAACCCCGTACTCATGCACCATTATTAGGGAGTTAAAGGGGCTGTCCACTCATTCCAGCAGCTAATTAATATTGTCTGTGTAATGTAAAGTTATAAAAATTTCCATTATACTTTCTAGATCGCTGTCATGCAACAGGAAACTTCATTATTTACTGCCTGTTATATATCCCTGGTCATGTGATGTCACACAGGTGCAGGGCTCGTTATATCCCTGCTCATGTGGTCACACAGGTGCACGGCTCATTATATCCCTGCTCATGTGATGTCACACAGGTGCACGGCTCGTTATATCCCTGGTCATGTGATGTCACACAGGTGCACGGCTCATTATATCCCTGGTCATGTGATGTCACACAGGTGCATGGCTCGTTATATCCCTGGTCATGTGATGTCACACAGGTGCACGGCTCATTATATCCCTGCTCATGTGATGTCACACAGGTGCACGGCTCGTTATATCCCTGGTCATGTGATGTCACACAGGTGCACGGCTCATTATATCCCTGGTCATGTGATGTCACACAGGTGGATGGCTCATTATATCCCTGGTCATGTGATGTCACACAGGTGCACGGCTCGTTATATCCCTGGTCATGTGATGTTACACAGGTGCACGGCTTGCAATTTACCGGGTCATGTGATGTCACTCAGATGCACGGCTTGTTATATCCCTGGTCATGTGATGTCACACAGGTGCACGGCTTGTTATATCCCTGGTCATGTGATGTCACACAGGTGCATAGCTCGTTATATCCCTGCTCATGTGATGTCACACAGGTGCACGGCTTGTTATATCCCTGGTCATGTGATGTCACACAGGTGCATGGCTTGTTATATCCCTGGTCATGTGATGTCACACAGGTGCATGGCTTGTACTTTACCGGGACGTGTGATGTCACACAGATGCAGGGCTCGTTATATCCCTGGTCATGTGATATTACACAGGTGCATGGCTTGTTATATCCCTGGTCATGTGATGTCACACAGGTGCATGGCTCGTTATATCCCTGGTCATGTGATGTCACACAGGTGCACTGCTCGTTATATCCCTGGTCATGTGATGTCACACAGGTGCACAGCTCATTATATCCCTGGTCATGTGATGTCATACAGGTGCATGGCTTGTTATATACCTGGTCATATGATGTCACACAGGTGCATGGATTGTTATATCCCTGGTCATGTGATGTCACACAGGTGCACGGCTCGTTATATTCCTGGTCATGTGATGTCACACAGGTGCACGGCTCGTTATATCCCTGGTCATTTGATGTTACACAGGTGCATGGCTTGTTATATACCTGGTCATATGATGTCACACAGGTGCATGGATTGTTATATCCCTGGTCATGTGATGTCACACAGGTGCACGGCTCGTTATATCCCTGGTCATGTGATGTTACACAGGTGCACGGCTCGTTATATCCCTGGTCATGTGATGTCACACAGGTGCACAGCTCGTTATATCCCTTGTCATGTGATGTCACACAGGTGCACAACTCGTTATATCCCTGGTCATGTGATGTTACACAGGTGCAAGTCTCGTTATATCCCTGGTCATGTGATGTCACACAGGTGCATGGCTCATTATACCCCTGGTCATGTGATGTCACACAGGTGCACGGCTCGTTATATCCCTGGTCATGTGATGTCACACAGGTGCACGGCTCGTTATATTCCTGGTCATGTGATGTCACACAGGTGCACGGCTCGTTATATCCCTGGTCATTTGATGTTACACAGGTGTATGGCTCGTTATATCCCTGGTCATGTGATGTCACACAGGTGCACAGCTCATTATACCCCTGGTCATGTGATGTCACACAGGTGCACGGCTCATTATACCCCTGGTCATGTGATGTCACACAGGTGCACGGCTCGTTATATCCCTGGTCATTTGATATTACACGGGTGTATGGCTCGTTATATCCCTGGTCATGTGATGTCACACAGGTGCACGGCTCGTTATACCCCTGAAAAAATAAGAGAAAAGACAGAAACCTCGGTAATGTAGGTGGTGCACGCAGCCTGAGATCCTGGCGTGCAAGATCCACGGACAGTACAAAAATAGAGGAGGCCACAGCATCCAATGAGGGGAAGAAGGCAAACACCTTTATTCACACGAGCACAAAATAAGCAACGTTTCGTTTTTGCCCGGAATCTTTGTCAAGCCTGCAGAAGGGACATTTCTGGAATATAAATCCATATATCACAGTCCTGCTGCTACTAACAACTTAAACAAAGGTCTGATTAATGGCATGCACTGTCTCCACAGAGCAGTGTGAGGACACAACCCCCAGTTTACCTCGAAACGTTACACTCCTGGACTATTAATCCATATTTCACAGTCCTGCTGCTACTAACATACACACAGGTGTAATCACACATCTCTCCATTGGTTTGTGCTTTATTCCTTTACACTCTCTGCACTTTTGGATGCTGCTGCTGATACGTTCCCTTTGAGGATAAAGCTGTGGATGTGATCTGTGGATAAGCTGTACCGTTGTAGGATATCGGGTAGATCTTGGCCGGCCATGAAGCAGTTAATGTTGTGCCTTGGCACGGGATAAACGACATTCCTTCGTCAGACCTCTCACCTTGGTGTCATCAGATCCAGGCCAAGGCGGGCACAGTGCAGCCATTCAGGGAGCGCGGTAATTGGAGCGAGGCTGCAGGACCAGTCACTGATCCTGCACAGCCATGGCACCTCCATGTTCCCCGCACAGACAGACGTGTTCCTGAGAGCCGGGATTACCGCGGGCGAGGGGGGGGGGGCAGATCTGCCGGATAATGCGCCCCCTCTCCCCTCTGATACTAGGTGCCGGGGGGCCACTTATCCAGCCCTTCATCCATTTAGCGTAAGATTTGGAGAGCCTTTCAGGGGGGCCGGAGAAATTAGCTCACGCCATTTCTCATATTCTGTACCCCAGCGGGGAGCGGGTGGCTCCTGTCCAAGATACCAGCACATTCATTTCTGAGCGGCCGCGCCGGGTAACTGTATAAACAGTCATTAAAGGGGCGCTACGGCCAACGCTAATCTCCATCCACACGGTGACCCGCTGGGGGGGCCAGGGGTAAGCCGAGATGTTAATACGCCTCCGACAGCTGAGGGTCTTACCAACATTGATGTCATAGGTGGGAGGACGCCGGGGTCTTATTCATATCCCTGCCATAAGGTGAAGGTTTACTTTGTAACATACACTTTAACTTCTTAAAGGGAACCTGTCACCGGGTTTTACCCCACCAAACTCCCAGCCCCCTCAGGTGGGGAGATGAAATGTCCTTTCTGAAATTCCCTCTTTCATGTGAAATCACATAATATCTTCCCCAAAGTCAGGCAAATATGACTCTTCTCACCTCATTTTCACCAGAGATGAGTCAAGTTTAGTGGTTGCAGGAGTAGTGTCCATTCAGAAATCCCTATCTTCTGTTCTATAGCACCTGTAGACGTGCTGCTGGTGTCATATAAAAGATAAGAATCTCATCTGTCGGATCACATGTCATGGCTTACGTCTTTGGTATTATTTATAGCACTAGGAGCTCTGAGACCTGGGACTCTGGCCGTATCCTCTGCACCCCCTGCCCATAGACCTTCCATTTATGTCAGCTGAACAATTATTGAGCACTAACTGCTATTCCTCTAAACCCCCGCATACACATGCAGGCTCAGTCGGCCATGTGTGCATAAATTATCAATGGAAAGATGGGAGTAGGGTGTTTAGAGACACCTCCGGCGGTGGCTTATCATCTCTACGGCTGGCGGGACACGATCTGTAAGTCATGGACGGAGCTGGCTGGATCTTATGGACCAACCACAGTACATCCTAGTGATATATAATCATGATCACAGTTCTTCGCTGCTGTTTTGTGGAAAATAAGGGACTCCTTGCATCATTTATCCGATATATATCACTATGATGTATGGAGTCCCATCCTCAACACGGGGTTCGCATATTTAGATTCACAGACCAATTACGGTTGTGTCACAAAAGGATCAGACACTGAAATTTGGAAAAAGTATAGGAAAGCTGCGCCAAGTCGTTTGCTTTTGGATCTCTCCATTTGTACCGGGATGTAATGTCTCCGGCGGTGGTGATAGTGCTGTACTTATAGAAGTATCTGCTATATTGAATGTCTTATGCTGATACTTTGTTGCAGTAAGTGAGATGTCTAGCGATAGCTTCCCCCATCCGGTTTGATAGACAGCGCACACACTGGCTTCCCCGCCGCAGCCGGCTCGGATCCCTTCTTTTATTTGACATATGATTAAATAGGTAAGCAAACAATCCGTCCTTCCCTGGGCCAATAAAACCGTCTTTATCTGCCGCCTTTCAAACTTCATTCAATCACTTCATTTACTAGACAGGTGATAAAACATCCCTGGCAACAAACAAACCTGCAGCGGCAGATGGCGGCTGAAAGCGCGAGCCGTTCCATCTACATATCAATTCTGCAGTAAGACGCCGCGCGCTGCCGCTACATACGAAACCGGCGCTTGTTTTATGAGATCACAGGGCCTGGCGGGATAAAAGACGCAGCGTAATACATCACAGGGATAAAAGTGCCTGTGCTCCGGCAGACGTAACCTGTCGTCGTGTTTGAAGCCAGATGGGTGCGGATGTCGCACTTGGCACCATGTGGGATTGGACGCTTCATGTCGACATCCAGATTCAAACCCGTTTACTCGTAGATTGATATATTGTCCATATCCCGCAATCAGCTAGAAAACATGTCTTACAGAGGGTCAGGGATGGTGGCAGATGATGTAAGTCGCTCATGAACAGTGATAGGTGCCACAAGGGGATACAAGTCGCTATTTCTTCATGATGTAGACACAAAAGACATAGCGGAGAATCTCCAATGGTCGTACAGTTTTATAGGAAATAACTCAAATCTTCAGCACATTCATCCCATCACATCACGCCAAAGTGGTGCTCAACTTCCAGGGGATGCCAAATAGTTTAGGACAGGTCCAATGTACCATATTCCTCAAAAAGTGGGTGCTCCTTGTGGCCCCTTATGAATATGGAGCTGATACCAATAGACGTTCTATCACTTTTGGTAAATCCAACCCATTAAGCCCAACAGATCTGTCTACTCTTCTAGTGCTGGACATGGGTGACACACAGCTGGGATACTGGATGTAGAAGCCCCAGTCTTTATAAGAGTTTGTCACAGAAATTGGAATTTCCTCAAGATCTTTGGGTTTCCACAAAAGCCTAGTAGAATCATACAAAGTCTAGTAGAGTTACAATGTTGCAATCTCCAGCCAAATCATTAACAATCAACATCTGGTGACAATGGACCAGGACGGGGAGGGGGATGGGGGTTTATATGTAATTGTAAAAGGGAATGTATTGTTAGTAGGAAAAATTAACAAGCCTAAGGGTCTTAAAGGTGTTGTCCATAAATGAACATTTTTTTATACATGGCTGGGGGGGTGTAAAATAAACAAGGGGCATATACTTACCTCCACTGGCGCTCCCGTTCTCCTGTTGTGCCACCCATCATTCACGTCCCGACCCCTGCCAGGGGACTACACCAGTGTGTCCTGAAAAATGTTTCATTCCTGGACAACTGTGGACAGAGATGGATTATCATTGGAGCTCCTGCTCTGGGCCCCACCATCCTTCTTGTTCGGGGGGCCCTGGAGGGAAGCTACAACGATACACTCTATTTCTCCACTTTACTGTATTGGTGTCCCTAGGACAACGATACGATTGAAAGCTGTGACAGAGCAGGGAACAAAAAGTAACTCCTTAAATCACCAGTTTGGCACTGTGCAATAAATAAGTGGTTTTTGGTTGTTGTCTCTAAAAAGTTCACCATCGGTGTCCTAGGTGGTTAAAGAAAGGACAACCTGAGAACCAGTGATATGGCTGTGGATTCACTGGGGCTCACTGTATGGGGTGTAAACCGCCTGGATGGACTTGCTCCCAAAATACATGTATACAAGAGCCCTAGGAGAACCTTTGAAGATCCTCAAATTGTCCTTGAATTGCACAACGGAAAACCAAAGAGCTTGGTTCTGGTACTTTATGTTGGCAGTAATTGTTACACCATTACAATGATCTGACTGGCGTTGGACCCATAATAGTCTCACGGCCGGTGGCAGCCGTCATACACCCCATAGGATGAGTTTGTAGTGTATTTGTATATGTGTCAGGCCTTCAAAATGTCAGAGGATTGGAGACAGAGATCTTTCCATCACCAGATGTGGATACAGTCTCACTCCACACGTAAAGTAATCATCAGAGAGTGTTTTTTGGGTGCTGTACGCCCATCGGGAGTCATTATTTTCTAACATCTCTCAGGGTCATTAGAGTTTATTACTCTCAAGGACAATGCAAATCTTGTAATTACGAGGAAACAGCGTAAAACTCTGGCACTCGTCAGCTAATGCAGCACTTTGTATATGCTGAGCGTGTCCGACAGAGTAACGACCTCCATTCATTATGGTAAAACACAAGACTTCGGGGCACTTGACCATCTCTTTTTCCAACTCCCAGTTTCTTCCGATTAATATTCTGAAATTTTTGCTCGGTGAGCAGAGGTGGAATCATAAAAGTGAGGTTTATAGTCCCTGACCATTTCCCTTAATCGGAGCTCCGTTTTCCGGTAGCTGTCACGCTCCAGATGATGCGGGGTGGAACGAGGGGAGATCTGGATGGTTGTGGAGCTACCGGCATAGACGTAAGGAGAATAAATCTACCGGTGACCTCTGATCGGCCCGAGTGAAATGTGACGACTGCGGTTCTCTCTGAATAACACGGAATCATCACTTTGTGAAATTTACATTTCGGGGATAATTAAGAAGGAAATGGAAATTCTGAGAAATATGTAAAGTTATGACTTGTTAATGTAGAGTCTGAATTTACTGACGCCAAGACCAAGGGGGAAAACATATGACGATGGGGCAGGGGAGGTGACAAGGGAACAGTCAGTTCTTGACGTTGGCAGCGAGTGTAAGGAACGGAGTGATTGAGACAAAGGACAAAAGCTGAATGAATGAAATAATGAAAGGTGGTCTGCACCCACCACAAGAGATTCAGGGAAGGGACACCTGCAGAATAGTGAGTGCAGCTCTGAAACATAACATAAGATGGAACATGTGCAGGTAAGCAGGGCTGTGGAGTTGGAGAACATTTTGGTGGAGTCAGAGTCAAAATAAAATGGACCGACTCCGACTCCAAAAATATATAATGAATTGTTACAAATAGTTCACTGCGGGATGTGCTGAATATGTTTTTCATGAAGATTTGGGGAAATTTTGGAATGTCCTATAAATGTCTTTTCTATTCCTGATTTAAGGATGTAGGCTTGCAGTTGAGATGAATGTGGATGCACATTATGTACATGCTCAGTAGTGAAGCTCCTCCCCTACAGATCAGAGGGGAAGGAATGTATACGATTATCTAAGATCCGCTAGAGTGGACTAAATAAGGCAGGATTGTGTATGTTCTCTCTCTGTATACTGCTTTATGTGTACGTTCTCTATGTATACTGTTTAATGTATATGTTCTCTCTGTATACTGTTTAATGTATATGTTCTCTCTATATACTGCTTTATGTGTACGTTCTCTATGTATACTGTTTAATGTATATGTTCTCTCTGTATACTGCTAATGTGTACGTTCTCTATGTATACTGTTTAATGTATATGTTCTCTCTGTATACTGCTTTATGTGTACGTTCTCTATGTATACTGTTTAATGTATATGTTCTCTCTGTATACTGCTTTATGTGTACGTTCTCTATGTATACTGTTTAATGTATATGTTCTCTCTGTATACTGCTTTATGTGTATTTTCTCTCTGTATACTGCTTCTAGTATATGCTCTCTCTGTATACTGCTTTATGTGTGTGTTCTATCTCTGTATACTGCTTTATGTGTATTTTCTCTCTGTATACTGCTTTATGTGTATGTTCTATCTCTGTATACTGCTATATGTGTATTTTCTCTCTGTATACTGCTTCTAGTATATGCTCTCTCTGTATACTGCTTTATGTGTGTGTTCTATCTCTGTATACTGCTTTATGTGTATTTTCTCTCTGTATACTGCTTTATGTGTATGTTCTATCTCTGTATACTGCTATATGTGTATTTTCTCTCTGTATACTGCTTCTAGTATATGCTCTCTCTGTATACTGCTTCATATGTATGTTCTCTCTCTGTATACTGCTTTATGTTTTAGTTTGCTTTCATGTATGATTTCTAAGGTTGTATTTCAATAAATATTTTGTTCTACCTAAATGACTAGGTTATTGTATGATAATGTTGAGTGTATGTGGGAGTCGGAGGTTTGGTTTACAGACTCCACAGTCCTGTAGGTAAGTGATGTATGTTATGTCTGACTAGTGTATATGATGGTCTACCACTTATTAGGCATAGGGCTGTATTTTCAGTTTTTTTCTGTAATGGTATCTGGTAAGCAGCTAGCACATGGCCACCATAGAGGACTATTGTGCACGTCACCGTGACCACGGCGTGTGGCTGCACTGCAGACGATAGAGCGGGTCCTATTTCTGCCGGTATTAATAGTGCGGCCACTCAGCTTACTATAGAGAGGGAAGGGGTGAGGAGCGCTCATCCCTCCCATCTCCACCTGGATGAAAATGGGCCTCAAGCCCAGCCTGGCCCATTTTTGCACACACATGACCTACCCCACCCCCCCATAATGACTCCTCTCCTTCAGTTTACCTTCTGTCTATGGCAGTATTCTGGTTGAGTACAAAATAAAAACAAATATATGCAGGGAAAAAAACTAACGCTCCCGAGGACGCCTCTCCTTATCTGTACGCCCTAGGTCAGTGATGGCGAACCTATGGCACGGGTGCCAGAGGTGGCACTCAGAGCCTTCTCAGTGGGCACCCAAGCTATCAACCCAGCACAGAGTTCACCAGACAGGACTCAAATAATCTTCCCAGGCAACTTAAGAGACGATCCTTGGCTGTTTGGGACTGGGGGAAGATTGAGAAGGTGTGGACGGAGCTGGATTATCTTTGAAGGCCCTCTTTATATACAGACCCTGTAGAGAAGCTTCAATGATAGTCTGAATTTGCTATCCTTCTTTGTATTGGTGGCCTCAGGGAGCCGATACAATTTTGAAAGTTGTGGCAGAACAGAGAGCGATAACTTACGGGAGCCTTGGCACTTGATGATAAATCAGAGGGATTTGGTTGTAGTTTGGGCACTCAATCTCTAAAAGGTTCACCATCGCTGCCCTAGGTCCTCAAGTGCTTGCTGACAAATACAGCCCTAACTGGTCAGTGTGGATATAGCTGTACATTGGAGGGATCCTGCTACATATACAACTCAAGGTCCTGTGTATCAGAGTAATAACAGGAGGCTTCTCCTTAAAATTTCGAGTTGCAATTTCTGCCCCAGGTCCCTAAACATAAATACGACTGGACACAATTACCTGGGTCCATAGTAATGAAATTAGATTGCTAGCTCCTCTGGGACGCTCGCTGATACTTTGTTGCACACTGATATAATGTGCTGCTTCTCTACAAATAATCATGATGATGAGAAGCGAAGCCATTGTTCGTCAATGAATTACTGCCAAGTTTCCCTCCGCGGGGGGAGAAAAGCAATTAAGAAATGTTCAGATTACGGCATCAAAATGAAATTGATTGTATCTGCTCAGTGTCAGGACAGAAATGTATTTCCAGGCGGTGACAATTCCTAATGGAGAGAAGCAAACGCCGCTCCAGGAATGAGGGAACCTTCCCCTTGTAGCCGGGGCTGCTGACCCCCATCATAGGGCGAGCGCTCTCCTCCTGACCCGCGCTGCTGGGAGCCGAGGATTTAAGGGGTCTCCAAACTATTAAAATGAATGAATTAGGATCAGCCTAATAATGTCAGATTATTATGAGTATTATTAAGAGTATTTAATGTTCCTGGGGTCTAACAGCGAAAGCCTAATCAGCACAGGCTGCATGAGGGAAGGTTTCATTTAAGTGATCCAATAAGAAGCTTTTCCTAATTTATATAATTTTACTTTATCAACAGCCTGGTATTAATAGTGTAGAGCAAGAGGAGCAACGTAAGGTGACAACAAGTCTGGCATTGCTACATTTTATAACAATAACAACCAATCAGATTCCAGAATTATTAGGAGGATCATCAACACATTTCCACTTCTCAGGATCAGTACAGGATAAGTAATGTCATGTATGTACACAGTGACTGCACCAGCAGCAGAATAGTGAGTGCAGCTCTGGTGTATAATACAGGATGTAACTCGGGATCAGTACAGGATAAGTAATGTCATGTATGTACACAGTGACTGCACCAGCAGCAGAATAGTGAGTGCAGCTCTGGTGTATAATACAGGATGTAACTCGGGATCAGTACAGGATAAGTAATGTCATGTATGTACACAGTGACTGCACCAGCAGCAGAATAGTGAGTGCAGCTCTGGGGTATAATACAGGATGTAACTCAGGATCAGTACAGGATAAGTAATGTCATGTATGTACACAGTGACTGCACCAGCAGCAGAATAGTGAGTGCAGCTCTGGAGTATAATACAGGATGTAACTCAGGATCAGTACAGGATAAGTAATGTCATGTATGTACACAGTGACTGCACCAGCAGCAGAATAGTGAGTGCAGCTCTGGGGTATAATACAGGATGTAACTCAGGATCAGTACAGGATAAGTAATGTCATGTATGTACACAGTGACTGCACCAGCAGCAGAATAGTGAGTGCAGCTCTGGAGTATAATACAGGATGTAACTCAGGATCAGTACAGGATAAGTAATGTCATGTATGTACACAGTGACTGCACCAGCAGCAGAATAGTGAGTGCAGCTCTGGGGTATAATACAGGATGTAACTAAGGATCAGTACAGGATAAGTAATGTCATGTATGTACACAGTGACTGCACCAGCAGCAGAATAGTGAGTGCAGCTCTGAAGTATAATACAGGATGTAACTCAGGATCAGTACAGGATAAGTAATGTCATGTATGTACACAGTGACTGCACCAGCAGCAGAATAGTGAGTGCAGCTCTGGGGTATAATACAGGATGTAACTCAGGGTCAGTACAGGATAAGTAATGTCATGTATGTACACAGTGACTGCACCAGCAGCAGAATAGTGAGTGCAGCTCTGGGGTATAATACAGGATGTAACTAAGGATCAGTACAGGATAAGTAATGTCATGTATGTACACAGTGACTGCACCAGCAGCAGAATAGTGAGTGCAGCTCTGGGTATAATACAGGATGTAACTCAGGATCAGTACAGGATAAGTAATGTCATGTATGTACACAGTGACTGCACCAGCAGCAGAATAGTGAGTGCAGCTCTGGAGTATAATACAGGATGTAACTCAGGATCAGTACAGGATAAGTAATGTCATGTATGTACACAGTGACTGCACCAGCAGCAGAATAGTGAGTGCAGCTCTGGGGTATAATACAGGATGTAACTCAGGATCAGTACAGGATAAGTAATGTCATGTATGTACACAGTGACTGCACCAGCAGCAGAATAGTGAGTGCAGCTCTGGGGTATAATACAGGATGTAACTCAGGATCAGTACAGGATAAGTAATGTCATGTATGTACACAGTGACTGCACCAGCAGCAGAATAGTGAGTGCAGCTCTGGAGTATAATACAGGATGTAACTCGGGATCAGTACAGGATAAGTAATGTCATGTATGTACACAGTGACTGCACCAGCAGCAGAATAGTGAGTGCAGCTCTGGTGTATAATACAGGATGTAACTCGGGATCAGTACAGGATAAGTAATGTCATGTATGTACACAGTGACTGCACCAGCAGCAGAATAGTGAGTGCAGCTCTGGGGTATAATACAGGATGTAACTCAGGATCAGTACAGGATAAGTAATGTCATGTATGTACACAGTGACTGCACCAGCAGCAGAATAGTGAGTGCAGCTCTGGAGTATAATACAGGATGTAACTCAGGATCAGTACAGGATAAGTAATGTCATGTATGTACACAGTGACTGCACCAGCAGCAGAATAGTGAGTGCAGCTCTGGGGTATAATACAGGATGTAACTCAGGATCAGTACAGGATAAGTAATGTCATGTATGTACACAGTGACTGCACCAGCAGCAGAATAGTGAGTGCAGCTCTGGAGTATAATACAGGATGTAACTCAGGATCAGTACAGGATAAGTAATGTCATGTATGTACACAGTGACTGCACCAGCAGCAGAATAGTGAGTGCAGCTCTGGGGTATAATACAGGATGTAACTCGGGATCAGTACAGGATAAGTAATGTCATGTATGTACACAGTGACTGCACCAGCAGCAGAATAGTGAGTGCAGCTCTGGGGTATAATACAGGATGTAACTCAGGATCAGTACAGGATAAGTAATGTCATGTATGTACACAGTGACTGCACCAGCAGCAGAATAGTGAGTGCAGCTCTGGAGTATAATACAGGATGTAACTCAGGATCAGTACAGGATAAGTAATGTCATGTATGTACACAGTGACTGCACCAGCAGCAGAATAGTGAGTGCAGCTCTGGGGTATAATACAGGATGTAACTCAGGATCAGTACAGGATAAGTAATGTCATGTATGTACACAGTGACTGCACCAGCAGCAGAATAGTGAGTGCAGCTCTGGAGTATAATACAGGATGTAACTCAGGATCAGTACAGGATAAGTAATGTCATGTATGTACACAGTGACTGCACCAGCAGCAGAATAGTGAGTGCAGCTCTGGGGTATAATACAGGATGTAACTAAGGATCAGTACAGGATAAGTAATGTCATGTATGTACACAGTGACTGCACCAGCAGCAGAATAGTGAGTGCAGCTCTGAAGTATAATACAGGATGTAACTCAGGATCAGTACAGGATAAGTAATGTCATGTATGTACACAGTGACTGCACCAGCAGCAGAATAGTGAGTGCAGCTCTGGGGTATAATACAGGATGTAACTCAGGGTCAGTACAGGATAAGTAATGTCATGTATGTACACAGTGACTGCACCAGCAGCAGAATAGTGAGTGCAGCTCTGGGGTATAATACAGGATGTAACTAAGGATCAGTACAGGATAAGTAATGTCATGTATGTACACAGTGACTGCACCAGCAGCAGAATAGTGAGTGCAGCTCTGGAGTATAATACAGGATGTAACTCAGGATCAGTACAGGATAAGTAATGTCATGTATGTACACAGTGACTGCACCAGCAGCAGAATAGTGAGTGCAGCTCTGGGGTATAATACAGGATGTAACTCAGGATCAGTACAGGATAAGTAATGTCATGTATGTACACAGTGACTGCACCAGCAGCAGAATAGTGAGTGCAGCTCTGGGGTATAATACAGGATGTAACTCAGGATCAGTACAGGATAAGTAATGTCATGTATGTACACAGTGACTGCACCAGCAGCAGAATAGTGAGTGCAGCTCTGGGGTATAATACAGGATGTAACTCAGGATCAGTACAGGATAAGTAATGTCATGTATGTACACAGTGACTGCACCAGCAGCAGAATAGTGAGTGCAGCTCTGGAGTATAATACAGGATGTAACTCAGGATCAGTACAGGATAAGTAATGTCATGTATGTACACAGTGACTGCACCAGCAGAATAGTGAGTGCAGCTCTGGGGTATAATACAGGATGTAACTCAGGATCAGTACAGGATAAGTAATGTCATGTATGTACACAGTGACTGCACCAGCAGCAGAATAGTGAGTGCAGCTCTGGAGTATAATACAGGATGTAACTCAGGATCAGTACAGGATAAGTAATGTCATGTATGTACACAGTGACTGCACCAGCAGAATAGTGAGTGCAGCTCTGGGGTATAATACAGGATGTAACTCAGGATCAGTACAGGATAAGTAATGTCATGTATGTACACAGTGACTGCACCAGCAGCAGAATAGTGAGTGCAGCTCTGGGGTATAATGCAGGATATAACTCAGGATCAGTACAGGATAAGTAATGTCATGTATGTACACAGTGACTGCACCAGCAGCAGAATAGTGAGTGCAGCTCTGGAGTATAATACAGGATGTAACTCAGGATCAGTACAGGATAAGTAATATCATGTATGTACAGTGACTGCACCAGCAGCAGAATAGTGAGTGCAGCTCTGGAGTATAATACAGGATGTAACTCGGGATCAGTACAGGATAAGTAATGTCATGTATGTACACAGTGACTGCACCAGCAGCAGAATAGTGAGTGCAGCTCTGGAGTATAATACAGGATGTAACTCAGGATCAGTACAGGATAAGTAATGTCATGTATGTACACAGTGACTGCACCAGCAGCAGAATAGTGAGTGCAGCTCTGGGGTATAATACAGGATGTAACTCAGGATCAGTACAGGATAAGTAATGTCATGTATGTACACAGTGACTGCACCAGCAGCAGAATAGTGAGTGCAGCTCTGGAGTATAATACAGGATGTAACTCAGGATCAGTACAGGATAAGTAACGTCATGTATGTACACAGTGACTGCACCAGCAGCAGAATAGTGAGTACAGCTCTGGAGTATAATACAGGATGTAACTCAGGATCAGTACAGGATAAGTAATGTCATGTATGTACACAGTGACTGCACCAGCAGCAGAATAGTGAGTGCAGCTCTGGAGTATAATACAGGATGTAACTCAGGATCAGTACAGGATAAGTAATGTCATGTATGTACACAGTGACTGCACCAGCAGCAGAATAGTGAGTACAGCTCTGGGGTATAATACAAGATGTAACTCAGGATCAGTACAGGATAAGTAATGTCATGTATGTACACAGTGACTGCACCAGCAGCAGAATAGTGAGTACAGCTCTGGAGTATAATACAGGATGTAGCTCAGGATCAGTACAGGATAAGTAATGTCATGTATGTACACAGTGACTGCACCAGCAGCAGAATAGTGAGTGCTGCTCTGGAGTATAATACAGGATGTAACTCAGGATCAGTACAGGATAAGTAATGTCATGTATGTACACAGTGACTGCACCAGCAGCAGAATAGTGAGTGCAGCTCTGGGGTATAATACAGGATGTAACTCAGGATCAGTACAGGATAAGTAATGTCATGTATGTACACAGTGACTGCACCAGCAGCAGAATAGTGAGTGCAGCTCTGGAGTATAATACAGGATGTAACTCAGGATTAGTACAGGATAAGTAATGTCATGTATGTACACAGTGACTGCACCAGCAGCAGAATAGTGAGTGCAGCTCTGGAGTATAATACAGGATGTAACTCAGGATCAGTACAGGATAAGTAATGTCAGGTATGTACACAGTGACTGCACCAGCAGCAGAATAGTGAGTGCAGCTCTGGGGTATAATACAGGATGTAACTCAGGATCAGTACAGGATAAGTAATGTCATGTATGTACACAGTGACTGCACCAGCAGCAGGATAGTGAGTGCAGCTCTGGGGTATAATACAGGATGTAACTCAGGATCAGTACAGGATAAGTAATGTCATGTATGTACACAGTGACTGCACCAGCAGCAGAATAGTGAGTGCAGCTCTGGAGTATAATACAGGATGTAACTCAGGATCAGTACAGGATAAGTAATGTCATGTATGTACACAGTGACTGCACCAGCAGAATAGTGAGTGCAGCTCTGGGGTATAATACAGGATGTAACTCAGGATCAGTACAGGATAAGTAATGTCATGTATGTACACAGTGACTGCACCAGCAGCAGAATAGTGAGTGCAGCTCTGGGGTATAATGCAGGATATAACTCAGGATCAGTACAGGATAAGTAATGTCATGTATGTACACAGTGACTGCACCAGCAGCAGAATAGTGAGTGCAGCTCTGGAGTATAATACAGGATGTAACTCAGGATCAGTACAGGATAAGTAATATCATGTATGTACAGTGACTGCACCAGCAGCAGAATAGTGAGTGCAGCTCTGGAGTATAATACAGGATGTAACTCGGGATCAGTACAGGATAAGTAATGTCATGTATGTACACAGTGACTGCACCAGCAGCAGAATAGTGAGTGCAGCTCTGGAGTATAATACAGGATGTAACTCAGGATCAGTACAGGATAAGTAATGTCATGTATGTACACAGTGACTGCACCAGCAGCAGAATAGTGAGTGCAGCTCTGGGGTATAATACAGGATGTAACTCAGGATCAGTACAGGATAAGTAATGTCATGTATGTACACAGTGACTGCACCAGCAGCAGAATAGTGAGTGCAGCTCTGGAGTATAATACAGGATGTAACTCAGGATTAGTACAGGATAAGTAATGTCATGTATGTACACAGTGACTGCACCAGCAGCAGAATAGTGAGTGCAGCTCTGGAGTATAATACAGGATGTAACTCAGGATCAGTACAGGATAAGTAATGTCAGGTATGTACACAGTGACTGCACCAGCAGCAGAATAGTGAGTGCAGCTCTGGGGTATAATACAGGATGTAACTCAGGATCAGTACAGGATAAGTAATGTCATGTATGTACACAGTGACTGCACCAGCAGAATAGTGAGTGCAGCTCTGGGGTATAATACAGGATGTAACTCAGGATCAGTACAGGATAAGTAATGTCATGTATGTACACAGTGACTGCACCAGCAGCAGAATAGTGAGTGCAGCTCTGGAGTATAATACAGGATGTAACTCAGGATCAGTACAGGATAAGTAATGTCATGTATGTACACAGTGACTGCACCAGCAGAATAGTGAGTGCAGCTCTGGGGTATAATACAGGATGTAACTCAGGATCAGTACAGGATAAGTAATGTCATGTATGTACACAGTGACTGCACCAGCAGCAGAATAGTGAGTGCAGCTCTGGGGTATAATGCAGGATATAACTCAGGATCAGTACAGGATAAGTAATGTCATGTATGTACACAGTGACTGCACCAGCAGCAGAATAGTGAGTGCAGCTCTGGAGTATAATACAGGATGTAACTCAGGATCAGTACAGGATAAGTAATATCATGTATGTACAGTGACTGCACCAGCAGCAGAATAGTGAGTGCAGCTCTGGAGTATAATACAGGATGTAACTCGGGATCAGTACAGGATAAGTAATGTCATGTATGTACACAGTGACTGCACCAGCAGCAGAATAGTGAGTGCAGCTCTGGAGTATAATACAGGATGTAACTCAGGATCAGTACAGGATAAGTAATGTCATGTATGTACACAGTGACTGCACCAGCAGCAGAATAGTGAGTGCAGCTCTGGGGTATAATACAGGATGTAACTCAGGATCAGTACAGGATAAGTAATGTCATGTATGTACACAGTGACTGCACCAGCAGCAGAATAGTGAGTGCAGCTCTGGAGTATAATACAGGATGTAACTCAGGATCAGTACAGGATAAGTAACGTCATGTATGTACACAGTGACTGCACCAGCAGCAGAATAGTGAGTACAGCTCTGGAGTATAATACAGGATGTAACTCAGGATCAGTACAGGATAAGTAATGTCATGTATGTACACAGTGACTGCACCAGCAGCAGAATAGTGAGTGCAGCTCTGGAGTATAATACAGGATGTAACTCAGGATGAGTACAGGATAAGTAATGTCATGTATGTACACAGTGACTGCACCAGCAGCAGAATAGTGAGTACAGCTCTGGGGTATAATACAAGATGTAACTCAGGATCAGTACAGGATAAGTAATGTCATGTATGTACACAGTGACTGCACCAGCAGCAGAATAGTGAGTACAGCTCTGGAGTATAATACAGGATGTAGCTCAGGATCAGTACAGGATAAGTAATGTCATGTATGTACACAGTGACTGCACCAGCAGCAGAATAGTGAGTGCTGCTCTGGAGTATAATACAGGATGTAACTCAGGATCAGTACAGGATAAGTAATGTCATGTATGTACACAGTGACTGCACCAGCAGCAGAATAGTGAGTGCAGCTCTGGGGTATAATACAGGATGTAACTCAGGATCAGTACAGGATAAGTAATGTCATGTATGTACACAGTGACTGCACCAGCAGCAGAATAGTGAGTGCAGCTCTGGAGTATAATACAGGATGTAACTCAGGATTAGTACAGGATAAGTAATGTCATGTATGTACACAGTGACTGCACCAGCAGCAGAATAGTGAGTGCAGCTCTGGAGTATAATACAGGATGTAACTCAGGATCAGTACAGGATAAGTAATGTCAGGTATGTACACAGTGACTGCACCAGCAGCAGAATAGTGAGTGCAGCTCTGGGGTATAATACAGGATGTAACTCAGGATCAGTACAGGATAAGTAATGTCATGTATGTACAGTGACTGCACCAGCAGCAGGATAGTGAGTGCAGCTCTGGGGTATAATACAGGATGTAACTCAGGATCAGTACAGGATAAGTAATGTCATGTATGTATACAGTGACTGCACCAGCAGCAGAATAGTGAGTGCAGCTCTGGAGTATAATACAGGATGTAACTCAGGATCAGTACAGGATAAGTAATGTCATGTGTGTACACAGTGACTGCACCAGCAGCAGAATAGTGAGTGCAGCTCTGGAGTATAATACAGGATGTAACTCAGGATCAGTACAGGATAAGTAATGTCATGTATGTACACAGTGACTGCACCAGCAGCAGAATAGTGAGTGCAGCTCTGGGGTATAATACAGGATGTAACTCAGGATCAGTACAGGATAAGTAATGTCATGTATGTACACAGTGACTGCACCAGCAGCAGAATAGTGAGTGCAGCTCTGGGGTATAATACAGGATGTAGCTCAGGATCAGTACAGGATAATTATTGTAGCTCCTCATAGTGAATAACATTTAGCGGTGTCTGTATGACCATTTTATTGCTCTCTTTGGTGAGGAATCCTCCGTGACACTTAGCAGCCGCCTCCAGTCTTTATGTGCTGGGCAGGATTAGCAGAGATCAGTAAGTGACAGTAAACCTCGCCATTATCAGTCCATTTTCAGGACATCAGTGACGCTGCCTGCGGCCATTTCCAGTCCATTACAATCCCTGCTTAAGATGCTGGAGATGGACATCGATGTCTTCACATGTAATGAGAGGGAAGAGGTTGAGGATTCGGGTTCGGGACAAATTCCTGGTCCCTCATCTGCTCCTGTCCACAGGCTGAATCCTCTCTATAAGTGGAATAAGTCCCATTATAGGACACTATGAGGTGCACGGATCCGGGATATTTGACAGCTGCAAACCTTTCGTGTAGTGAGGAATCGGATACTTTGTGATACTTTGTTATGTTTCTCAGCCCCACATGCAGCAAAACTTTTCTGTGACTGATGGGATGTCCAGAGAATATATGACCTCTAAGGTCCTAGAGATTGTGGGGATAAGAGAACCAGAGCTCAAGAGAATAGAGGAATATCCTGATGGTTACACGGTGATGTCCTGTATCCTGATGGTTACGCAGTGATGTCCTGTATCCTGATGGTTACACAGTGATGTCCTGTATCCTGATGGTTACACGGTGATGTCCTGTATCCTGATGGTTACACGGTGATGTCCTGTATCCTGATGGTTACACAGTGATGTCCTGTATCCTGATGGTTACACGGTGATGTCCTGTATCCTGATGGTTACACGGTGATGTCCTGTATCCTGATGGTTACACAGTGATGTCCTGTATCCTGATGGTTACACAGTGATGTCCTGTATCCTGATGGTTACACGGTGATGTCCTGTATCCTGATGGTTACACAGTGATGTCCTGTATCCTGATGGTTACACAGTGATGTCCTGTATCCTGATGGTTACGCGGTGATGTCCTGTATCCTGATGGTTACACGGTGATGTCCTGTATCCTGATGGTTACACGGTGATGTCCTGTATCCTGATGGTTACACGGTGATGTCCTGTATCCTGATGGTTACACAGTGATGTCCTGTATCCTGATGGTTACGCGGTGATGTCCTGTATCCTGATGGTTACACAGTGATGTCCTGTATCCTGATGGTTACACGGTGATGTCCTGTATCCTGATGGTTACACAGTGATGTCCTGTATCCTGATGGTTACACGGTGATGTCCTGTATCCTGATGGCTACACGGTGATGTCCTGTATCCTGATGGTTACACGGTGATGTCCTGTATCCTGATGGTTACACGGTGATGTCCTGTATCCTGATGGTTACACGGTGATGTCCTGTATCCTGATGGTTACACAGTGATGTCCTGTATCCTGATGGTTACACAGTGATGTCCTGTATCCTGATGGTTACACAGTGATGTCCTGTATCCTGATGGTTACACGGTGATGTCCTGTATCCTGATGGTTACGCGGTGATGTCCTGTATCCTGATGGTTACACGGTGATGTCCTGTATCCTGATGGTTACACGGTGATGTCCTGTATCCTGATGGTTACACGGTGATGTCCTGTATCCTGATGGTTACACGGTGATGTCCTGTATCCTGATGGTTACACAGTGATGTCCTGTATCCTGATGGTTACGCGGTGATGTCCTGTATCCTGATGGTTACACAGTGATGTCCTGTATCCTGATGGTTACACGGTGATGTCCTGTATCCTGATGGTTACACGGTGATGTCCTGTATCCTGATGGTTACACGGTGATGTCCTGTATCCTGATGGTTACACGGTGATGTCCTGTATCCTGATGGTTACAGGGTGATGTCCTGTATCCTGATGGTTACACGGTGATGTCCTGTATCCTGATGGTTACGCGGTGATGTCCTGTATCCTGATGGTTACACGGTGATGTCCTGTATCCTGATGGTTACACGGTGATGTCCTGTATCCTGATGGTTACACGGTGATGTCCTGTATCCTGATGGTTACACAGTGATGTCCTGTATCCTGATGGTTACGCGGTGATGTCCTGTATCCTGATGGTTACACGGTGATGTCCTGTATCCTGATGGTTACACGGTGATGTCCTGTATCCTGATGGTTACACGGTGATGTCCTGTATCCTGATGGTTACACGGTGATGTCCTGTATCCTGATGGTTACACGGTGATGTCCTGTATCCTGATGGTTACACGGTGATGTCCTGTATCCTGATGGTTACACGGTGATGTCCTGTATCCTGATGGTTACACGGTGATGTCCTGTATCCTGATGGTTACACAGTGATGTCCTGTATCCTGATGGTTACACGGTGATGTCCTGTATCCTGATGGTTACACGGTGATGTCCTGTATCCTGATGGTTACACAGTGATGTCCTGTATCCTGATGGTTACACGGTGATGTCCTGTATCCTGATGGTTACACGGTGATGTCCTGTATCCTGATGGTTACACGGTGATGTCCTGTATCCTGATGGTTACACGGTGATGTCCTGTATCCTGATGGTTACACGGTGATGTCCTGTATCCTGATGGTTACACGGTGATGTCCTGTATCCTGATGGTTACACGGTGATGTCCTGTATCCTGATGGTTACACGGTGATGTCCTGTATCCTGATGGTTACACGGTGATGTCCTGTATCCTGATGGTTACACGGTGATGTCCTGTATCCTGATGGTTACACAGTGATGTCCTGTATCCTCATGGTTACACGGTGATGTCCTGTATCCTGATGGTTACACGGTGATGTCCTGTATCCTGATGGTTACACGGTGATGTCCTGTATCCTGATGGTTACACGGTGATGTCCTGTATCCTGATGGTTACACGGTGATGTCCTGTATCCTGATGGTTACACAGTGATGTCCTGTATCCTGATGGTTACACAGTGATGTCCTGTATCCTGATGGTTACACAGTGATGTCCTGTATCCTAATGGTTACACGGTGATGTCCTGTATCCTGATGGTTACGCGGTGATGTCCTGTATCCTGATGGTTACACGGTGATGTCCTGTATCCTGATGGTTACACGGTGATGTCCTGTATCCTGATGGTTACACGGTGATGTCCTGTATCCTGATGGTTACACGGTGATGTCCTGTATCCTGATGGTTACACAGTGATGTCCTGTATCCTGATGGTTACGCGGTGATGTCCTGTATCCTGATGGTTACACAGTGATGTCCTGTATCCTGATGGTTACACGGTGATGTCCTGTATCCTGATGGTTACACGGTGATGTCCTGTATCCTGATGGTTACACGGTGATGTCCTGTATCCTGATGGTTACACGGTGATGTCCTGTATCCTGATGGTTACAGGGTGATGTCCTGTATCCTGATGGTTACACGGTGATGTCCTGTATCCTGATGGTTACGCGGTGATGTCCTGTATCCTGATGGTTACACGGTGATGTCCTGTATCCTGATGGTTACACGGTGATGTCCTGTATCCTGATGGTTACACGGTGATGTCCTGTATCCTGATGGTTACACAGTGATGTCCTGTATCCTGATGGTTACGCGGTGATGTCCTGTATCCTGATGGTTACACCGTGATGTCCTGTATCCTGATGGTTACACGGTGATGTCCTGTATCCTGATGGTTACACGGTGATGTCCTGTATCCTGATGGTTACACGGTGATGTCCTGTATCCTGATGGTTACACGGTGATGTCCTGTATCCTGATGGTTACACGGTGATGTCCTGTATCCTGATGGTTACACGGTGATGTCCTGTATCCTGATGGTTACACGGTGATGTCCTGTATCCTGATGGTTACACGGTGATGTCCTGTATCCTGATGGTTACACGGTGATGTCCTGTATCCTGATGGTTACACGGTGATGTCCTGTATCCTGATGGTTACACGGTGATGTCCTGTATCCTGATGGTTACACGGTGATGTCCTGTATCCTGATGGTTACACGGTGATGTCCTGTATCCTGATGGTTACACGGTGATGTCCTGTATCCTGATGGTTACACAGTGATGTCCTGTATCCTCATGGTTACACGGTGATGTCCTGTATCCTGATGGTTACACGGTGATGTCCTGTATCCTGATGGTTACACGGTGATGTCCTGTATCCTGATGGTTACACAGTGATGTCCTGTATCCTGATGGTTACACGGTGATGTCCTGTATCCTGATGGTTACACGGTGATGTCCTGTATCCTGATGGTTACACGGTGATGTCCTGTATCCTGATGGTTACACGGTGATGTCCTGTATCCTAATGGTTACACGGTGATGTCCTGTATCCTAATGGTTACACGGTGATGTCCTGTATCCTGATGGTTACACGGTGATGTCCTGTATCCTGATGGTTACACGGTGATGTCCTGTATCCTGATGGTTACACGGTGATGTCCTGTATCCTGATGGTTACACGGTGATGTCCTGTATCCTGATGGTTACACGGTGATGTCCTGTATCCTGATGGTTACGCAGTGATGTCCTGTATCCTGATGGTTACACGGTGATGTCCTGTATCCTGATGGTTACACGGTGATGTCCTGTATCCTGATGGTTACACGGTGATGTCCTGTATCCTGATGGTTACGCAGTGATGTCCTGTATCCTGATGGTTACACGGTGATGTCCTGTATCCTGATGGTTACACGGTGATGTCCTGTATCCTGATGGTTACGCAGTGATGTCCTGTATCCTGATGGTTACACAGTGATGTCCTGTATCCTGATGGTTACGCAGTGATGTCCTGTATCCTGATGGTTACGCAGTGATGTCCTGTATCCTGATGGTTACACGGTGATGTCCTGTATCCTGATGGTTACACGGTGATGTCCTGTATCCTGATGGTTACGCAGTGATGTCCTGTATCCTGATGGTTACGCAGTGATGTCCTGTATCCTGATGGTTACACGGTGATGTCCTGTATCCTGATGGTTACACTGTGATGTCCTGTATCCTGATGGTTACGCAGTGATGTCCTGTATCCTGATGGTTACGCAGTGATGTCCTGTATCCTGATGGTTACACGGTGATGTCCTGTATCCTGATGGTTACACGGTGATGTCCTGTATCCTAATGGTTACGCAGTGATGTCCTGTATCCTAATGGTTACGCAGTGATGTCCTGTATCCTGATGGTTACACGGTGATGTCCTGTATCCTGATGGTTACACGGTGATGTCCTGTATCCTGATGGTTACACAGTGATGTCCTGTATCCTGATGGTTACAGGGTGATGTCCTGTATCCTGATGGTTACACGGTGATGTCCTGTATCCTGATGGTTACACGGTGATGTCCTGTATCCTGATGGTTACACGGTGATGTCCTGTATCCTGATGGTTACACGGTGATGTCCTGTATCCTGATGGTTACGCAGTGATGTCCTGTATCCTGATGGTTACACGGTGATGTCCTGTATCCTGATGGTTACACGGTGATGTCCTGTATCCTGATGGTTACACGGTGATGTCCTGTATCCTGATGGTTACACGGTGATGTCCTGTATCCTGATGGTTACACGGTGATGTCCTGTATCCTGATGGTTACACCGTGATGTCCTGTATCCTCATGGTTACACCGTGATGTCCTGTATCCTGATGGTTACACGGTGATGTCCTGTATCCTGATGGTTACACGGTGATGTCCTGTATCCTGATGGTTACACGGTGATGTCCTGTATCCTGATGGTTACAGGGTGATGTCCTGTATCCTGATGGTTACACGGTGATGTCCTGTATCCTGATGGTTACACGGTGATGTCCTGTATCCTGATGGTTACACAGTGATGTCCTGTATCCTGATGGTTACACGGTGATGTTCTGTATCCTAATGGTTACGCAGTGATGTCCTGTATCCTAATGGTTACACGGTGATGTCCTGTATCCTGATGGTTACACGGTGATGTCCTGTATCCTAATGGTTACGCGGTGATGTCCTGTATCCTGATGGTTACACGGTGATGTCCTGTATCCTGATGGTTACGCGGTGATGTTCTGTATCCTAATGGTTACGCAGTGATGTCCTGTATCCTGATGGTTACACGGTGATGTCCTGTATCCTGATGGTTACACGGTGATGTCCTGTATCCTGATGGTTACACGGTGATGTCCTGTATCCTGATGGTTACGCAGTGATGTCCTCTATCCTAATGGTTACGCAGTGATGTCCTGTATCATGATGGTTACGCAGTGATGTCCTGTATCCTGATGGTTACACGGTGATGTCCTGTATCCTGATGGTTACACGGTGATGTCCTGTATCCTGATGGTTACACGGTGATGTCCTGTATCCTGATGGTTACACGGTGATGTCCTGTATCCTGATGGTTACACGGTGATGTCCTGTATCCTGATGGTTACACGGTGATGTCCTGTATCCTGATGGTTACACGGTGATGTCCTGTATCCTGATGGTTACACGGTGATGTCCTGTATCCTAATGGTTACACAGTGATGTCCTGTATCCTGATGGTTACACGGTGATGTCCTGTATCCTGATGGTTACACGGTGATGTCCTGTATCCTGATGGTTACACGGTGATGTCCTGTATCCTAATGGTTACACAGTGATGTCCTGTATCCTGATGGTTACACGGTGATGTCCTGTATCCTGATGGTTACACGGTGATGTCCTGTATCCTGATGGTTACGCAGTGATGTCCTGTATCCTGATGGTTACACGGTGATGTCCTGTATCCTGATGGTTACACGGTGATGTCCTGTATCCTGATGGTTACACGGTGATGTCCTGTATCCTGATGGTTACGCGGTGATGTCCTGTATCCTGATGGTTACACGGTGATGTCCTGTATCCTGATGGTTACACGGTGATGTCCTGTATCCTGATGGTTACACGGTGATGTCCTGTATCCTGATGGTTACACGGTGATGTCCTGTATCCTGATGGTTACACGGTGATGTCCTGTATCCTGATGGTTACACGGTGATGTCCTGTATCCTGATGGTTACACAGTGATGTCCTGTATCCTGATGGTTACACGGTGATGTCCTGTATCCTGATGGTTACACGGTGATGTCCTGTATCCTGATGGTTACACGGTGATGTCCTGTATCCTGATGGTTACACGGTGATGTCCTGTATCCTGATGGTTACACGGTGATGTCCTGTATCCTGATGGTTACGCAGTGATGTCCTCTATCCTAATGGTTACGCGGTGATGTCCTGTATCCTGAGGGTTACACGGTGATGTCCTGTATCCTGATGGTTACACGGTGATGTCCTGTATCCTGATGGTTACACGGTGATGTCCTGTATCCTGATGGTTACACGGTGATGTCCTGTATCCTGATGGTTACACGGTGATGTCCTGTATTCTGATGGTTACGCAGTGATGTCCTGTATCATGATGGTTACACGGTGATGTCCTGTATCCTGATGGTTACACGGTGATGTCCTGTATCCTGATGGTTACGCAGTGATGTCCTCTATCCTGATGGTTACGCGGTGATGTCCTGTATCCTGAGGGTTACACGGTGATGTCCTGTATCCTGATGGTTACACGGTGATGTCCTGTATCCTGATGGTTACACGGTGATGTCCTGTATCCTGATGGTTACACGGTGATGTCCTGTATCCTGATGGTTACACGGTGATGTCCTGTATTCTGATGGTTACGCAGTGATGTCCTGTATCATGATGGTTACACGGTGATGTCCTGTATCCTGATGGTTACACGGTGATGTCCTGTATCCTGATGGTTACACGGTGATGTCCTGTATCCTGATGGTTACACAGTGATGTCCTGTATCCTAATGGTTACGCAGTGATGTCCTGTATCCTGATGGTTACACAGTGATGTCCTGTATCCTAATGGTTACGCAGTGATGTCCTGTATCCTGATGGTTACACAGTGATGTCCTGTATCCTAATGGTTACGCAGTGATGTCCTGTATCCTGATGGTTACACAGTGATGTCCTGTATCCTAATGGTTACGCAGTGATGTCCTGTATCCTGATGTATCTACTACTTTTTGTATCCCAATAACTGACCTTGTAGAAAAACAATTAAGTGCCATATACCAACAGCTGAAGAGTGATGAGCCCTATAACAATGGCTGAACACAATGGGGGTCATTTACTAAGGGCCCGAATCGCAATTTTTTGTCGGGTTTCCCAAAAATTACCGATTTGGGCCGAATTGCCCCGGGTTTTTGGCGCAAGCGATCGGATTATGGCGCATCGGCATGCCCGTCATTAAACCCGACGGATTCGGAAAAATCTCAGTATTTAAAAAAAAAAAAAATGTGTCGCTCGACACGCGCTTACTTGCACCCAGCAACGGATGGTGAACTCCAGGAAACTCCGACGGACTGGATGGCGAATGGACCGGGTAAGTAAATCTGCCCCATTGTTTCCTAATAGCTGTATAGTGAAGTGCCGTATACTTATAGTTGAACAGATGAAAGTTGAGGGTCCCCTGTTGTTGATAACTAGAAAGGATGATGTAAGTTGAAAGCTTTTGAGACGACTTAGGTCTCTTCATCAGGCATGGATACCACCGTATAGAAGCAATAGGACAGCAAGCGCCACCAGTCAGGCTGCACATTGCTTTGCCGTAAGAGAAATGAAAACTATTCCAAGCTAACCCTCACCTAACATCCTCCATCCCCGCAGAGTGTCCCCTCCTTAGTCACAATGGACAGTTGTCACTTGAAGACCCCTGAAATCTGTTGAAGCGGCTGTGGACAGGTTCATGGATTGTTGCTCGGTTCCCTAATCCTGCACATAATTAGCCTGGGGGATAGGACTGGGTAGAAGCAGAAACAGCTGGGATAGACATGTACGGAGATTAGCGGGCTTATCAAGTTGCATTTAATTAAGCCAGTGTTTAACAAATCGCACTAATTAAAATGCCACATCTGGCGCTATCTTATCGCTTCCAAACCGGCCTGGGTTTTGATCTGCGCTGGTCAGCTCGGGGGTTCTGGAGCTGGCAAGAAACACATGCACAGACTGATATCCGAGTGGCTGCACTTGTACTACAAACCTTATCCCAAAGTCCATTACACTGTAATTACACTCCGGAGACACGAGTGCCGCCATATCTGTGGTTTGATAAGGAACAAAGATGGTGCTTTCAATTTAGTTTTGTTGCTCTTGGATGCCCATAAAAAACAAATCACGGAGTAGAGAATTTCTGGTTTGGGTTTTTAACTGGTTCAGCCATTTAGACGGTCTCTCAAGCTTGTAGCTTGTGACGTTACAGAATGGACTTTAGCTTCTGCCTGAGTGATTGTGCAGCTAGATGTTGGGTCTCCAGTGTCGTACAGTCCATTAGAGCCATCTTCACCTTCATTTACTCATAAGGGCTCATTTACTAAGGGCCCGAATCGCTATTTTTCGTTGGGTTTTCCAAAAATTACCATTTTGCACCAAATTGCACCGGTTTTTTGGCGCACGCGATTGGATTGTGGCACATCGGCGCCGGCATGCACGCAACGGAAATCGGGGGCATGGCCTTCGGAAAAACCCAACGGATTCGGAAAAACTGCAGAATTTAAAAAAAAATGTGTCGCTTGACACGCGCTTACCTGCACCCAAGATAGGACGGTGAACTCCAGGGGACTTCAGCGCAGCAGCAACACCTGGCGGACATCGGGCGCACTACCTTAGTGAATCGCCGGAAGACCCGAATCCTTGACTGAGAACGGGCCACTGGATCGCGACAGGACCGGTTAAGTAAATCTGCCCCATAGTTACAGCTTATGTGCCACCTTCCATAAGGATTCTCTGGGTGCTACGAAGAAGTATCAGCTCCACATTACGTCATGCTTTAACCCCAGTATTAATTAGGAAGACTCGTCCAAGGAATCAGTAACAATGGCTTCAGCTCTGATTTACTGGATTAGCTTTGACCAGGTCAAGGGTCTTATTCTCTTCCAACACATTCCCAGTTTCAATGCTGGTAAATGACATGTATTCACAATGTCCCCATCCTGCTTAGTTATGGATGGAAGGGTCCATTCTAGGCCTGTAGACGGTAACGAGTGAGGGTCCTGGCGCCATACCCATGCTTTGTGGTTTGACGCTAAACAGCGGGAACACTTCTATCCACAACCGGAGCCGTCGGGATCTAGTATGAAGTTGTTTTGAAAGCCAGTTCTGAATGCGTTCTCTCTCTTTGTATTGTATATATGAGAACTTCCATTGCAGGACTGAAACAATATGACGAACTGCCAACAAGGGGCAACAACGGGCAAAGAAGTTTTTTTGATAAGTGGACAAAAATGAATTACAAGTGGATATGGTTGGGACCATTAGGTTTTCCCACATCACGACTTGCAGTTATAGTATAGTAACCCCAAGCTATGATCCCATCTGCCCCCATTGTGATGAATGGCCCCAGTGGTGGCCCTACCAGGCAGTAACCATACCGGCACGGGGCTGACATTGGCCCTTCCGATCTCCCCTCCTGTCTTCTTCTAAATGTCCTCATTTCTTCATTGTCTAGTTGGTAGGATCTTATTTCTATAGTAAATAGAACAAGTATTTCCTTGAGGTTCTCGAAAGACGTATCATACGACTTGATAACTCGAGGGTTGGAGGTTCAATGGTCAGGAGGATCCACTTTTGCCAGACCCTTCGATCTCCATACTGGAGATCGGGTGAAGCGTGATAAAGTGTTTAACCAGATCTCCGAGAGAGCAGCCTCTGCAGTGCTCTCTCCAACTCCTGGCCATCCTGATGGAATATTACTGCAGGACCTAGAGTGATGTCAGAAGCATGTGACTGATCGCTGAAAGGTTCTGAAACCCATGGGGCCAGAGAAGCTGTTATAGCCGGGACTGTGTATGAAAAATATGCATGTTTGTGTGTGTAAGAGTGAATGGATGTAGCAGTGCTCATGTGAGTGAAGTATGTAGAAGACCTAAGTGAATGAATGTAACAAGATGGGTGTGAGGGAATGGTTGTAGCAGAGGTGTGTGTGAATAAATAGATATAGCATAGATGTGTGTGAGTTAATGGATGTAGCAGAGCTGTGAGTGATCTTAATGATGTGGAAGATCTGAGTGTGGTTTAATGGATGTAGTAGAGCTGTGAGGAAATGAATGGATGTAGAAGAGCTGAAAATGAGTGTATGGGTGTAGCAGAGCTGTGTGTGAGTGAATGGATGTAGCAGAGCTGTGAGTGAGCTTAAGGATGTAGAAGAGCTGTGTGTGATTTAATGGATGTAGTAGAGCTGTGAGGGAATGAATGGATGTAGAAGAGCTGAAAATGAGTGTATGGGTGTAGCAGAGCTGTGTGTGAGTGAATGGGTGTAGCAGAGCTGTGAGTGAGCTTAAGGATGTAGAAGAGCTGAGTGTGATTTAATGGATGTCATAGAGGTGAGAGGGAAAGAATGGATGTAGAGCTGAAAATGAGTGTATGGATGTAGCAGAGCTCATGTGAGTGAATGGATGTAGCAGAGCTGTATGTGATTTAATGGATGTAGTAGAGCTGTGAGGGAATGAATGGATGTAGAAGAGCTGAAAATTAGTGTATGGGTGTAGCAGAGCTGTGTGTGAGTGAATGGATGTAGCAGAGCTGTGAGTGAGCTTAAGGATGTAGAAGAGGTGTGTGAGTCAATTGATATAGTAGAGCTGTGAGGGAATGAATGGATGTAGAAGAGCTGAAAATAAGTGTATGGGTGTAGCAGTGCTGTGTGTGAGTTAATGGATGTAGTAGAGCTGTGAGCGCGTGTATGAATGTAATTGAGCTGGATGTGCCGTGCTTGTGTGTGACCAACAGGGAATTTTTAATTAACATCAAATATATTTTTCCTTTTTTTAAATGACTTATCCACAAGACTCTGCCCCATGAACACTTATGTTGCCGTATTTCATTAAATTCTTGATGACAATGTGGTCATCTCCGTTCCCAACAGATCAACCGCCGAAGACAAGGCCTGGAAATTGTCGAGGCTGAGATGAGCGATGCAGCAAAATTAATATTCACTTGCAATTAAAATGTTATTTGCGGATGTGAAGAATATATAACTTATGGGAATCGCTTTATGGCAGCACTTTGCAGAACGGTTTTAAGCGTTTTACACTAAAAGACCATAAAACTGACACCGGATGTTACAGGGGGACGACGTCCTGATCGCGTATTAATCTCTTCTGAAGACAGAGGCAGCGAGTAATTAAAGGCGATGATTCTGCTCCATCTGCACAATGCTGTATGCAGGAGATAAGTCACACGCTCAGGACCACCGGCTACAAACTGACAAATCTGCTCAAATGTGACCAAATCCGAAGAGAACACTGAGAAAATGAAGACAAATCTGTTACATGTGTCAGAGCTCTAATTACAGTCATGGAAAATATGGAGAATATTTCTCGTTTTTCTCGTTGAGAACGCTGAGGGGATATATCTGACGACACAGCATTCAGTAAGACGCACCGAAAATGTCATTTCTAAGACCAGAGACCTTGGAATGAACTAGAGAGAAACGTATTTGATGAAAGGGATCCTTAAAGGGGTTGGGCCACAATTATAAGTTATAGGGGGCAGTTATGGGGGTTAAACCACCAGATGAGAATAAATAATAAGGTGCAGTGCACATGCTCCACATGCATCTCCATTAAGACATGGGAACTGGGAAGTAGACAGACCCCCACCAATCAGCTATTTATCTCCCAGTCTTAAAGGGGTTGTCCTAAGATTTCAAGTTATCTTTTATCCAAAGGATAGGGGATAGCAATGTGATTGGTGGGGGCCAGACTACTGGCTCTCTCACAAATTACGAGAAACGGGCCACCAGATGGGTGGAATCAGGGGCAGATAAGACCTCCATGGGCTCTGGGATGTATGAATGTTATAGCCCCTAAGTCTGAAATCACTTCCTACATATGGTACTAGAATAGGCTTCTTGGGTGATGGAGGACATGTCCCCTCTACTTGCTGTCAGGACCTTGTGTATTGAGAGCAGGAACAGATGTATAAGGATTTCATGGGTGAAGGTCCTTCTTATTATAAACTTTGGTGGGTGGTTTGGGTGGCCATGGGCCCCCTAGAAGACTTGGACCCCGGACTACTGTCCAGACCACCTATATAATAATTCACTACTGGGTGGACATGTGTCCCACCCAGTGTCAGACTGGGTTTTCTTAGGCCCACCAGAAGAAAATCAGTTCGGGGGCCCACTCTTCATTATCCCACAGGAAATATACTCTAGCAGCCTCCAAATTGTGGTGTTTTCTGATGGACCTCTGGGGTTCAGGATTTGGTTGAGCCAGGGCCCACCGGAGGATCCTCTGGTACTCTGGTGGGCCAGTCCGACACTGGTCCCACCACTCCATTCAAAATTGTGGAGTCAAGGGGGTTCCAATACCTCCACTGCTCCTATAGACAGTACATAGATGAGCCGTGGATATGGAGGACTTGGGACAACCCCTTTAATTTCATATTTGTTTCAAACCCTTTAAAAAATAAGTATCATGAAGTTAGTAGAATCCAGTAGTGTGTTTAGGTATGATGACAGACGTGTCTCTTGCCAACGGGGAAAATACTTTTTCGTAAAAGTCCCTTCACAACTTGAAAAAACTTGAAAACTTGATAAGATTTTGGGTCTCTGCTCCGTAAATTTTTTTTAAATTGAAACGTATAAAAATGCAGCGACATGACTATCCCTACTAAACAGTCTCTTCCAAGACTGGAGAAGACTCTGAAGGAGGCGACTATAGGGGGACAGTGGAGTCTAAAGGGGGCAGAAAGTACAGAGAAGACTGGAGGGAGTGGGGTGTAGGACAGGAAAGAGGAAGTGTGGAGGAAGCAATTCTCCGGACTAACTGACCTTCATTTCTGAAAGTAATGAAGGCCGCTCGTTTTTCGTTACTTAGCTGCTTTTTTCTCGCCGAAATACAAATTTTACCAGTCTATTCAGTAGGACGATCAGCCGTGTATCCACCTGACTTCTGCACAACACAACTGATGCTCCCAACCCCATTTATAAGGAAAGTAATCCCACTTATTACACCGGACAGGGCACCTGTGATGTGAGAACCTTTGCAGGTGACTACCTCTTGTATCTCATCAAGAGAAGCCAAGAGTGTGCAGAGCAGTGATCACAGCAGAATGACCTAGAATAGAAGACAGATTGGGGCACATTTACTTCCCAGTCTGAGAAGTTCACAGAAAGTGCATTGTCCGTGTATAATGCGCTGTGCGGGGAGTCACTAAGATCGTGCACCCGATATCCTGCATGTGTCGCTTCCCCGCTCAGGTCCTGGAGTTCACCTTCTTCTTCCTGGTGCATGTAAGTGCATTGTCCGTGTATAATGTGCTGTGCGGGGAGTCACTAAGATCGTGCCCCCGATATCCTGCATGTGTCACTTCCCCGCTCAGGTCCTGGAGTTCACCTTCTTCCTGGTGCATGTAAGTGCATTGTCCGTGTATAATGCGCTGTGCGAGGAGTCACTAAGATCATGCGCCCGATATCCTGCATGTGTCGCTTCCCCGCTCAGGTCCCTGGAGTTCACCTTCTTCTTCCTGGTGCATGTAAGTGCATTGTCCGTGTATAATGCGCTGTGCGGGGAGTCACTAAGATCCTGCGCCCGATATCCTGCATGTGTCGCTTCCCCGCTCAGGTCCCCGGAGTTCACCTTCTTCTTCCTGGTGCATGTAAGTGCATTGTCCGTGTATAATGCGCTGTGCGGGGAGTCACTAAGATCGTGCGCCCGATATCCTGCATGTGTCGCTTCCCCACTCAGGTCCTGGAGTTCTCCTTCTTCTTCCTGGTGCATGTAAGTGCATTGTCCGTGTATAATGCGCTGTGCGGGGAGTCACTAAGATCGTGCACCCGATATCCTGCATGTGTCGCTTCCCCGCTCAGGTCCTGGAGTTCACCTTCTTCTTCCTGGTGCATGTAAGTGCATTGTCCGTGTATAATGTGCTGTGCGGGGAGTCACTAAGATCGTGCCCCCGATATCCTGCATGTGTCACTTCCCCGCTCAGGTCCTGGAGTTCACCTTCTTCCTGGTGCATGTAAGTGCATTGTCCGTGTATAATGCGCTGTGCGAGGAGTCACTAAGATCATGCGCCCGATATCCTGCATGTGTCGCTTCCCCGCTCAGGTCCCTGGAGTTCACCTTCTTCTTCCTGGTGCATGTAAGTGCATTGTCCGTGTATAATGCGCTGTGCGGGGAGTCACTAAGATCCTGCGCCCGATATCCTGCATGTGTCGCTTCCCCGCTCAGGTCCCCGGAGTTCACCTTCTTCTTCCTGGTGCATGTAAGTGCATTGTCCGTGTATAATGCGCTGTGCGGGGAGTCACTAAGATCGTGCGCCCGATATCCTGCATGTGTCACTTCCCCGCTCAGGTCCCCGGAGTTCACCTTCTTCTTCCTGGTGCATGTAAGTGCATTGTCTTGCGACCGAAATTGAAAGTTAAATCCCATGTTCAGTCCGAATGAGTCGAATCGTCCAACGGCACCGCCCCCCCCCCCCCCCGATTCCTGTCACATGGAAGCAGCGCAGCTGCGCCACAATCCGATCGCATGTGACACAATCCTAGTGCAAACCCCAGTTAAATACCTGTCAAAGCTGCGCAAATCCCGAAAACAGCGAACAAACCGACGAAAGTGCGATCCGCGACCCTTAGTAAATAAGCCCCATATTTTCAGTTGTTTCACACTTTTTTGTTAAGTCTATAATTCCTCATGTGATAACTCATAGTTTTGATGGCTTCAGTGTGAATCTACAATTTTTTATAGTGATGAAAAGACATAAAACTCTTTAAATCAGAAGGTTTGTCCAAACTTTTGGTCTGTTCTGTACATGACACAATAATTTATCCCCCTACCAGTCGTATAAAACAGAAAACGTACTGATATCTCAATGCACTCGTTCAGCACTGAGACTTCTCTAACACCAGCCAAGTCTCAGGGGCCGTTGCTCTAAAAAACAAAAGAAAACACTCTAGTGATAAAATAAGAGACCCGAGACGTAGCGGAGGATACATATTTGCGTCTGATAATGCGGTGGGTGTAGGGTTACCCCCTCCGCTTGCAGTGATTACTCTGCATTAAGAGCTTCGCTGTTCGGAGGGGCACATCTATTTGTTGTGATAACGTATCAGGGTCTGTAATGGCCTTGGAAAAACAGTTTATCTAAGGAAAGCCACATGATTAAACCAAATTCCTGCCCGGCTGTTTAATAAGTCAATGAGCAGACACAGTTGGCCTTATCTCCCCGGATTCTGTTTGAGGATGCGGGGCCGTTGGGCACGGAGCTGAAACAAGGAAACCTTCTTAGGAACAGCTGCACTTTCTTAAGTTCTCCAGAAAGCCAAATAAACAGGGCACTTGGCGATAAGGCTGGTAGAGGCTCCCGCCAGAAACTTTGTAAATCCTTGATGCAATTACTATACACAAACGCTGGGCTTGTTTAGAGGTGACCAAGCTCCGGCTCAAGGTCAGGTCTTGCGTTTCCTACAAGAGGTTTTTTATTACCGGTGGGCTCCACTGTGGCCGCCGGATCACGCACAGGACAACTTGACCGAGATCTGTACTACATTCATGGTCAATGTGACGCGCTCTGTGCTACGCGTGACGGCGTCATGTCATTGATCTCCGGATAGTCAGCGTATTGAGGATGGAGGTGTAAATGATGTTCTCTGTTACTGCTAGTCATGAGAGACCTCCTGTCTTGCGGATTTTCCACCCTTAGATGACGGTCAAGTGAGTTCACTAGATGTTGTCGAAAGATGCCACCACCGAAATGACAACTTTGTAGGGTAACTCTATGTTGACTCTGTACCAACCAACTTGACCCAAGGACATACAGAGATATGATCTGATGCTATATTATTGAACGCCGTCTCATAAATGATCAGGCATGTTCAGGATTTCACCGGAGCTAAGACCCAGCTGCTTGTACAGAACCATCCAGATGTTGTGCATATCACGTCTCACACACAAGTGTCAATAAGTGGATCAGTCTGGCCGATTGACAAGCCTATTGATGTACCCATTCACCAAACCTCTTGGGTTATCCCCTGCTCCGGGGCTGGATCTGGAGTTTTAACTGATAGCAATTAGCAGCAACACATCATCCACTAGAGATAAGGCGATGCTCCCGGGTACAGGCGGCAGGAGAAGGAATTAACAAGGAGGGAAATCAGTGGATAGAGGAGATCAAAGGCAACAACTAGAAAGAGCTGACAATCTAATTATACCGGCATTTGCTTCACTGAGGAGCACATTTGTTCCTGGGGTTGTTAATGTATCTGATCGGGAATCCATTACAGGAGGCTCCTCAATTATCTGCCCTGATCCACCAGACGTGGCGCTCTGTCACACTGCACTCATCCATGATTCTGAACCAATGTTTTCTATAGGGGTTTTCACATTTTAGTGTTTTTTCCACTGATCCGTTGTCCGTGATAATCTTTGGGTCCATAAAAGAAGCTGATGACAGATTCAGTTTTTTTTCCCTAATGAGGATGGGGAGCCAAGTATTATGTTTTCTGACCAATGTTTTTATGGATGTGGAAAAAAACGGACTATTGGAAGCATAATGGACTTAAAAGAACGAAAAACGGAAGCGAAACGCAAGTGTGAAACCGCAGAACATCAATTCAAGGAAAGTAGTATAAAAATTCTGCTATTACAGATGAGTGAACCTGACGGCCCGACGTGGATGTATTGCCGGATAAGCAACCGAACGGCCAATCGGGCAAATTGACGCCCCTGGCCACTGTCCATGGTTGTGATTGGCCGGTGGGCCACCAGGTCCGCTACAAACTAGCTATGGCTTTGATTGGCCAGAGAGCCACCAGGTCCGCTACAAAGTAGCCATGGCTATGATAGGCCGTAGGAACACCGGGTTCGCTAGCAACTAGCCATGGCTATGATTGGCCAGAGGGTCACCAGGTCTGCTACAAAGTAGCCATGGGAACACCGGGTTCGCTAGAAACTTTCCATGGTTGTGATTGGCCGGTGGGCCACCAGGTCCGTTACAAACTAGCTATGGCTTTGATTGGCCAGAGGGCCACCAGGTCTGCTACAAAGTAGCCATGGGAACACCGGGTTCGCTAGAAACTTTCCATGGTTGTGATTGGCCGGTGGGCCACCAGGTCCGCTACAAACTAGCTATGGTTTTGATTGGCCAGAGGGCCACCAGGTCTGCTACAAATTAGCCATGAGAACACTGGGTTCACTAGAAACTTTCCATGGTTGTGATTGGCCGGTAGGCCACCAGGTCCACTACAAACTAGCTATGGCTTTGATTGGCCAGAGGGCCACCAGGTCTGCTACAAACGAGCTATGGCTTTGATTGGCCAGAGGGCCACCAGGTCTGCTACAAAGTAGCCATGGCTATGATAGGCCGTAGGAACACCGGGTTCGCTAGCAACTAGCCATGGCTATGACTGGCCAGGCTACAAACTATGTAGGTCCACTACAAACTAGCCATGGCTATCATTGGCCATGGGAACACCAGGTCCAATGCAAGGCCCATACATAGCCTGCTACTTATTATTTGTAGGTGAGTCCACCAACGCATGATTGGTGGATGCTCCAGGGTTCGGACTTACAGATTTTGTCTTTCTGACTACCAGTAGTAAATATGGAGAGGAATATTCCTGCTTCCATACCACAGAATTTCGCTTTATAACGGAGTCATTTGTGCTCCAGAATTGGGTGTTCCTCACGTTAAACTGGTCAAAAAGTAAAAGTCTAGCGGCATGAAATAAAGACACGAGTCGGGGAGACCACATTGTAATCTATTTCCATTGATGATGGGCAGGTTTACGGAGCTTCCAGTGATTTCTTTTGTTCTGCTCCATTTGACCAAATTTTAAAAACTGTATAGAAAAACTTCTAAAAAATTACAGAACTGGAAATTCAAATGGATCAGACGACATGCAAGTGGAGAAGTCCTGGGGCTTCTCATCATCCCCAGCTATGTAGGTACAGGCAGAGTATATGAAACACAAATAAATAGGCCATTAAGGTACTTGTTGTACCAATCACAGAGCGCGTGCGACCGCCATCCCTGCGAGACACATCTGGAAACCATTGTCGCTATAAAATTCTTTCCCATATCTGGCGAGCAGCATCTGCACAGAGACGGCTCATTGTTCTCGTGTGAGAGGGTGTGATGTATGGAAGAGTCTACCTGCGGCTGGATATCAGACTTGGAGCCTATGGGGGTGTCATCAGTGTTTGTACTATAAAACGACTGCACAATCTCTATGAAGTGAGATACGTTACAATGTAGATTTATTCCTTTATTACATGTTCAAAACATGACGTGAGGCGGGTACATAAGTCCTGCACACTGCACTTTGTGTCCAACAATCGCTTCCAATGGGATACAGTTTGTTTTAAGTTATTCCCTATCAACAAGGGTCTACTATAACCCCTACCTAGGGGTCTACTGTAACCAATTGGAATGGGGGTCTTCTGCAATACCTTCCAGAATGGGGGTCTGCTGAAACCCCTACTAGATTGGGGGTCTGCCACAACCCCTTCCACAATGGGGACTACTGCAACTCCTACCAGAATGGGGGTCTGCTGCAGCCCCTACCAGAATGGGTGTCTACTGCAGCCCCTACCAGAATGAGGGTCTACTGCAACCCCTACCAGAATGGGGGTCTGCTGCAGCCCCTACCAGGATGAGGGTCTACTTCAGCCCCTAGCAGGATGGGGGTCTACTGCAGCCCCTACCAGATTGGGGGTCTACTGCAGCCCCTGCCAGAATGGGGGTCTGCTGCAGCCCCTACCAGAATGGGGGTCTCCTGTAGCCCCTACCAGGATGAGGGTCTACTGCAGCCAATAAAAGGATGGGGGTCTACTGCAGCCCCTACCAGAAAGGGGGTCTACTGCAGCCCCTACCAGAATGAGGGTCTACTGCAGACCCTACCAGAATGGGGGTCTACTGAAAACCCTACCAGAATGGGGGTCTACTGAAAACCCTACCAGAATGGGGGTCTACTGAAAACTCTATCAGAATGTGGGTGTCTACTGCAACCCCTGCCAGAATGTGGGGGTCTACTGCCACTCCTACCAGAATGAGGGTCTACCTTAGCCCCTACAAGAATGGGGGTCTACTACAACGCCTACCAGAATAATGGTCTACTGCATCCCATATTGGAATGGGGGTCTACTGCAACGGCTAACAGATTGGGAGTCGTATGCAACATCTGCCAGAATAGATGCCTACTGCAACCTCTACCAAAATGTGGGGATTCCTTGTAGCTGGTCAGAAGTGCATCGTTTCTCCATTTACTTCAAGGGTCCTGCTGCAGTATTGGCTATTGTTAGGGGTCTGTCTGACAGGACTCCCACCAATCTTGTATCTGATGAATGAATGGAGAAACCAGATGCTCTGACATTTGTAGCATTGCCTCTTCATTCACTGTTAATGGAGCAGCACATGTATTTCTCCGACAGTTCCATAAAGAATTAATGGAGTGGATACAAATCTAGGGGTACAAGGGACCCCCATCTTCCTCTCAACAGTCCAACCCCATCATTCAGACCCCTCCTATTTTGTGTGATATTTTATAGGTATGTTCTAAGTTTTCCATACCATAGTAGATGCAAGAGAATCATCTCTGGATCCCATAAGAATTTCCACAATGTACGGCTCATCTAAATGTGGCCAGAAAATTCCTACAGTAAGCCGCTTCTCCTGGAAAAGTCTCTGCTCACCGCCACCGAGGTGCCGACCTACCTGACACCCTAGCCCTTCCCACACCCAGACAGAGGAAATGAGATTGTGTATTCCCGGGGTGACATTCTCGAGGTGGTCCGCGGCCACAGAAAACATGTGCGATTATTATTAGGGTTTTTGTTTTTTCTTCCATGACCACAGCTGTCTGGGTTAATTTTCTGCATTTTAGCCCCTAGATTAACAACCAGGGCAGGACACGTTGCTAAGGTATAATAAAGTCACGAGAGACTCGCAGTGGAGTAACCCGATCGCTTGCTGGCCGGCTACTGACAGGTGGTTAGTTTAGTAAACTAGCTAAGCCGAAGCCCCGGGAGAGCAGGAGAAGGAGCGGCGTGTGCGTGTATGAGCCGACTGCTACATTCCAGCCGGAAAACCACCGGACTGCGCTGTTATTTATACAGGAGACCAAAATATAAAATAATACAGCGGCTTCACGGCTGACGACCAGGATCTCTAATACGTAACTAAACAGGGGCTTTAGTATCTACCTCCTGATCCATTCCTTGTAGGGTAGGTTCACACGTGTTTACAGACACAACGCGAACGCCTGGGATACGGTCTCGGTCTGATGGTATCCATTCACACAATGTAAAACAGCGGTTCCTTGTTGCAGATCCTACCACTGGAAACGCAGCGGCAATGAAGCACATCCCCGCCACTGGGCGTTTGCATGGAGCTTGTAAATGCAATGCAAATGCCACATGTGAACGCACCCTTAAAAAAGCGTCACTGACTGAATCCACTTGGCGCCCTGGTGCAGGATCTGGCCATGTTATAGTTTTTTATGGTCTCCTTTTTACTAGGAAAAATGCTTTAAAAATATGTTTATGAGCTGCAAGTGCTTCGGGGGGCGTCACCAGAGCACCTCCAGGCTCTTGCTGGCAGGCGATAACACGCCCCTCCAGAGCACTTGTAACTCATTAGCATGTTTTTGAAACATCTTTTCTAGGAAAAGGACACCATAAAAAACTATTACAAGTAAGGATGGGAGGACCTGGTTCACGCTCAGTTTCTGAACCTGAACACTCACCGCCAACTGGTAACACCCTTGATTGGTGCAGGCATCGCTCGGGGCGTTACCCTTCAAATGGCAACACGCATGCGCCACCAGCATTTAGATAGAGGCGCAATGGAGTTAACACCCACAACTGATGCCAGCATTGATTGTGGGTGTTAGCAGTGAGGAGAGACAAACACAAAGCCAAACTTCTAGCTGAAGGACGGATTTAGGGACCCGAAGCCTTAATGTTCGCCACGGTTCCTGCTCATGACTAAAGTAGCGAGATCCAGCATCCAGCAATTTATTTTTTTTTACTTGGTGCCTTCCAAAAACCAATAATTTCTTTTTCTTTTTTTTTTATTTCGTTCACATTGAAAAATGTGTGTTTGCTCTTTGTGAGACACAATGGGGCTCATTTACTTACCCGGTCCATTCGCGTTCCAGCGGCGGCTTCTCTGACGAGCGTTTGGGTCTTCCGGCGATTCATGAAGGTCCTGCGCCCGATGTCCACCAGGTGGCGCTGCTGTGCCGAAGTCCGCCGAGGTGCCCCGGAGTTCATCATCTTCATCGTGGTGCATGTGAGTATGGCCCGTGCGACCAATTTTTTTTTTTAAATGCGGCGGTTTTTCCGAATCCGTCGGGTTTCCGTTCGACCACGCTCCCCTGATTTCCGTCGCGTGCATGCCGGCGCCGATGCGCCACAATCCAATCGCGTGCGCCAAAATCCCGGGGCAATTCAGGGAAAATCGGCGCAAATCGGAAATATTCGGGTAACACGTCGGGAAAACGCGAATCGGGCCCTTAGTAAATAACCCCCAATGCTGTAAATTGTAAACTGTAAAATTGATGCAGTAGGAAAGTAGAAAAAAATTCTATACGAGGGGGAATTTATTGGACTTACGTACAAGATAGGGTCCATAGGTTTGTTCTTAGGTTGAATTTGTATGTAAGTCGAAACTGTATATTTTAGAATTGCAGTTCTAGACAGTTTTTTTTTGTCCCAGTGACAATTGGAGTTTCAATATTTTTTGCTGTATTTGGACCAAGGATTATCACTAAAGCTTCATTACAGACACCTTACAGCTGATCATTGCAGTCTGGGACTATAGTAACATCCAGAGAGCTTCACCAGACGTCACAGTGGGCAGAGGGGTTCGTCTTTAACTAGGGGTCGTCTGTAAGTTGGGTGTCCTTAAGTAGGGAACTGCCTGTATGCAGTTTCAGACGTCACAATTCCTTGTGCAAGTATCAGTGCAGGGATGTGTAGGGGCCATGCTGGGAGGCCCCATAAACATGTCTGTAGCCTGGGCACACGGTCTGGTGGAGAAGGGATGGGGAGTGAGCGCTCCTCACCCTTCCCCTCTCCATAGGGAGCAGCTGTACCACAAATCCAGGCAGAATTAGAACCTGCCCTATCTTTTACAGCTCAGAAACGGCGCAGTGAGACATAGGGTACCATAATACCCCTATGGTAACGGTTTAAGGGATTTTTTTTTGCTATATAACTTGTTAATATTATTTTGGGGTATAGGGGATGTTTTAAATACTCAACATATTTTTTCATTCATTTTTCTTTGTACCAGAACTGGAGACAGCAGAAATCCCGTCTCCCATTAAAACCGTGTTATTGTTCATTTTCACAAAATAATATGGCCGTTATTACATTTAGGATTATATAGATGACTGAACTAATCCTGGAGCCGTCGTGGAAGTTCCAAAATAGGATCAGATAAATCCTACAAGATATTTTTATCGACTTGTTGTGGTCAGGTTGAGAAACGTGAGAGGCGATGAGCACACAGATGGCTGCAGGAGATATGTGGCCTATGTAAACAATAACTGCACGCACGCATGTAACGATTATTCATAATCAGCTAATTTGTAGGTTGGTAATGAATATTGTTAGGCCTTTGCTCCTATAAAGTGGGATCCCGACCGCTGGATATCTGCTCCGACAGTGCACACGTTTTGTAGACATGATATACTGGAGGAGCTTAGTGCTGACTCCACTAGTAAATATACAAGATGCTCCATATGGAAATTATTTTGTACCGTATATACAGGAGTATAAGCCAAGTTTTTCAGCACAAAATTTGAGTCTGTAAAAAAATTAACACTTTACTCACCTTTCCGACGGCCCATGTAGGTCCGCTTCTTACTTCCAAAGCTCCGGGCCTCTTTGGGTCCTTTGGCTCTTCTTCGGCTCCTCTTCAGGTCCTTCTGCTCCTCTTCAGGGCCCCTCATGATGCCGGCGGCGGACAAACAATGACGTCGGCAAGCGGCTGACACCACTGTGTGTGTCGGCCGAGCACGAAGACCCGAAGAGAGACGAACGACCCAAAGAGGAGCCGAAAACCGAATTACCCGAATAGGTCCTAAGGGGGCGTCGAAAAGGTGAGTACAGTGTTCATATTTTTACTACAGGGGGCAGGCAGGCTATATACTATGGGACTGGCAGGCATTACACTACAGGGGCTGGCAGGCTATATACTACAGGGGGCTGGAAGGCTATATACTAGGGGGCTGGAAGGCTATATACTAGGGGGCTGGCAGGCTATACACTACAGGGGCTGGCAGACTATATACTACAGGGACTGGCAGGCTATATACTACAGGGACTGGCAGGCTATATACTACAGGGAGGTTGGCAGGCTATATACTACAGGGGGCTGGCAGACTATACAGTACAGAGGCTGGCAGGCTATATACTACAGGGGCTGGCAGGCTATATACTACAGGGGGCAGGCAGGCTATATACTACAGGGGGCTGGAAGGCTATATACTACAGGGGGCTGGAAGGCTATATACTACAGGGGGCTGGAAGGCTATATACTACAGGGGGCAGGCAGGCTATATACTACAGGGGGCTGGAAGGCTATATACTACAGGGGGCTGGAAGGCTATATACTATGGGACTGGCAAACTATATACTACAGGGGGCTGGAAGGCTATATACTACAGGGGGCTGGCAGGCTATACACTACAGGGGCTGGCAGGCTATATACTACAGGGGCTGGCAGGCTATATACTACAGGGGGGCAGGCAGGCTATATACTACAGGGGGCTGGAAGGCTATATACTATGGGACTGGCAGGCTATATACTACAGGGGGATGGAAGGCTATATACTAGGGGGCTGGAAGACTATATACTACAGGAGCTGGTAGGCTATACACTATAGGGGCTGGCAGACTATATACTACAAGGACTGGCAGGCTATATACTACAGGGAGGTTGGCAGGCTATATACTAGAGGGGGCTGGCAGGCAATACACTACAGGGGCTGTGACCAATTCATTTCCCACCCTTGGCTTATACTCGAGTCGATAAGTTTTCCCAGTTTTTAGTGGTAAAATTAGGTACCTAGGCTTATACTGGAGAATATATGGTAAATTCCTCATCATGTGTATATGTATATGAATGCTCGTTGGGTTGAGGAAGGGGAGATCTTTAAAGGGGTTATTGCAAGTTATCGCCTCCCCAAGTTATAATTTATGGTAACCACATTGGTCACTGGAGCAGGGGTCACCTGTACCCATGAAACAATGGGTTGTCAGGCCATGCATGAATTCTCTATCCTCCTCTATCTACAGTGATCCACGAATAAGGGAGCCACACAATCATGGGGTCCAAGGAACCCGCCATTCTTATGAGCGATGTCCTCTTAATAAGAACCCTCACCTACTATGTGCCATGTATAAGACAGGTATGTTCGTATTTGGCAAGGCAAGCTTTGGGTCTACTCAGGTTTCAGGGTCCGGTAGCAACTACAACCCATGCAGCTACGTTGGAGTCCAACTGCTCCATCACTGCTTCACTAAGACAGGGGAACAATGGACCCCCATTCTCATGATACATACATACATCTCATCCCACATCTCATTACTAAGGAACACATTATATAAATGGAAAAATCCCTTTAAGCTAATGGTAACTGCACTGCCTCAGTCCATTTACTCAGAATCTCATCAATTTTTGGCCAGACACCTTAAAAAACCCACTTCCTCCCTTCCCCCTCCGCTCAGGAGATGTGGCCCTACATAGACCAGCAGCGGTGCAATTAGCTGCAGCACAATTACCGCCGAGGTTAAGAAACCTGGAAGTGAACCGTGTGAGACAGAGGCCCGGCCACATTCCCTAAAGGCCGGCTAAGTGAGGAAATTACAATCTGTCAAATTTTGAAGACAGGAAAAGAGGAACATCTGGAGAGATTAAACCTACATCGACTTGTAGCGGAGCTACGAAAATAGCACCAAACAAGTATATAAATACTCCGGCTAAACATGGAAGGGAAAAACGATGTTATGACAATTTAGTAACAAAGAAACTCAACTTACTGTAGACTCGGGGGACAGCCTTGGACGGGAGGGTTTGTGTAGGTATTTTGGGTTAAAAACCATCAAAAACCAAATACCAATGTGGTCCAGATATTGTATAAGTTGCTTTATGTCAATAAAGTTATATACTACAAGACTGCATAACTAACAATGCTCTGGTCAACTCTCTACAGAGCGAATCTCATACAGATGTATTGTATATTGTACTGTCCACTTTTTCTTTCCAGAGTTCTGGCATGTTCTGCTCTGAAGCTGCTTGTCAGAAATCCTCCTCAGCAGCAGAGTAGTGGGCGGAGACTAACCTCTTTCTGAGTCAAATTTAGTTTGCCCTCATCTCCCATGATGCCTTGTGTTCTCTCATTAAGTAATTTAGCAGAAAATCCAGTGAGACCCCTACAAATAAATCCACTGGACACCGCATAGAGGGCATAGAAGATATATAAAGTGACTAGTCTGGCAGCTATCATCTAATTAATGAGCATGGAACATGTAAAAAGTAGTAGAAACTAGGATTGCCTAATGCATCGAAACCTTGGTACACAAGGTCTCTAAATTATTTTGTGTTATACAATTAAATATTTTTTGGGCTAGACGGGATTTGAACTCACAATCTGTACTCTCTAGTACAGACTAGTATACTTAAAGGGGTGTTCCCAAGAAGACAGGATTCTTAAATGTACTCAGGATAACAAAATATCACATTCTCTAATTCACATTCACATTCTCTAATTCACATAAGTCAAATATGTCTCTATCAGTCCTGGTGCATACAATTTCCTGACCTTAAATTTTCTGGCTTAGGGTTGGGCACGGCAGATTCTTTACATGAATATCTTCTCTGTCTGCATGACGCAGTCTCTCTGCATTTGCCTGAATTATAAGACAAGCTCACACACAGACACTTCCTGCTGGCAAGCAGCATGTGCAGAGACTAAATATAGCACCTACAGATAAGATCTGACGGTGTGTTTTATAGCTCATATGTAGCAGAGCAGAGAATGCCATTGTGTGTAATAGGCATCTCATGAATCTCATGACCTGTCTCATCTCTCCTTCTATGTGTCAGATACTAGTACAATGTTCAGAAGGTAAATGAAAGTATAGATTCACCTGTACCCTGATAATCTAAGCACATTGCCAGCCCACAGCATCTCATAGCACAGAGGGATCATGAAGTGTCTGCTCAGAGAGTCCCCACTGACACTCTGGAACCTTACGCCGACCACTGAGTGATATGAGCTAAAACAGCAATAAAACTGAGTAAAATTGTAAAGTAAAGGTGGTAAAAGGGATCTTTATTGTATAAACATCACTCTGAGAACTGAAGTATATCTGTATACATGTCAATCTGCTTTGGAAACAGGTGCACAAGTAGGGTAATATAGAAGAAGTAACCTACACCGCTCCTTACATTTATCTCTTATGTGCACTTGGATCGGAATTCTTGATCATACCTGCCCTTTTTCTGTTTCATCCGTTTTTCTGCTCAATTTTTCTCAGATCCGTCTTTTCCCCCCTTTTTCCTATATTAATCTCATTACTATCTACCGATCTGTAGATCGACTTTCCAATATGTAGATCTCATTACTATCTACCAATCTGTAGATTGACATCTTCTTTTATTCTCACCTTCAGGGATCCTCCTCCTCCTCGGCATGATGTCACATCCGGATAATGGTTGGAGCCGCCATCCTGCCCAAGAGTTTTCAACCTCCGGTGACGACGTCCTGTTCTCTGCTCTTTTATTTCCGGCCTGATGCACCTATAGACAGTGTTTTCCACATGCGGTGAGCCGGCCTACCTACCACATTGCATGCTCAAAACGGAGCCACTTGGTGGCCTACATTTCATAGTTTATACGGTTGAAAAAAGACACTTGTCCATCAAGTTCAACCAAGGAAGGGAAGGTATTGGATGAGGAAGGGAAACAATTCTATATAACATAACCATCAATGTTATTTAGGTTTAAAAAGGCATCTAGACCCTTGTTGAAGCTCTCTGCTGTCCCTGCTGTGACCAGCGCCTGAGGCAGGCTATTCCACAGATTGACCGTTCTCATAGTAAAAAAGCCCTGTCGTCCCCGGTGATTAAACCTTGATTTCTCCAAACGGAGACAGTGCCCCCTCGTCATCCTATTTGCCCTCCAGCAGTCCGGTAGGTGTCATATTATCCCAGCTTCTGCCTTGTATACATTCTATATATTCTGCAATAATGTCACTAGATGCTAGTTTAGTTTGTATAGACGTCTTCTCTAATTTTATGTGACATATTGGGGCAGATTTACTTACCCGGTCCCGTCACAATCCCGCGGCGCGTGGTCCGATGTGGATTCGGGTCTGGCGCGATTCACTAACATCGTGCGTCCGAGTTCCTGCAGGTGTCGCTGCTGCGCTGAGGTCCGCCGGTGTTCACCATCTTCTTCCTGGTGCATGTAAGTGCGTGATCTTGCAACACAAATCCTTTTTTAAATTCTGTGGTTTATCCGAATCCGTCGGGTTGTCCGATGGTCCGTCCCCCGATTTCTGTTGTGTGTAAGCCGGCGCCGATGCGCCAAAATCCAATCGTGTGTGCCAAAATCCTGGGCAATTCGGAAATATTCGGGACACCCGACGAAAATGTGGCGTTCCGACCCTTAGTAAATGAGCCCCACTGTGATTATGTGTGATATATCATACATATAACTGTATCTAGTAGCATCTTCAGTATCAATGTACATTATCTAATTATGAAATTATTCTGTCATCTGTTGTCAGCAGACTTTCCTCTGACCATTCATGATTACATGGGATTTATCTACGATGGCCCGTAGCCCTATGATATTTTAGGATACATTTTGTACCAGTCACTGTTATGCATAACACGTTTTGCCTGTGACTATCTATTGTATTACACTTTTTCATACCCTGTAGATACTTTTGTACTTACCGTACTATTTGTATACATTCCACAGTTTTCGGAATTGACCGAAACGTCAAAAATTATGTAGATTGCATATATTTGGATGGAATAAAATTTGAGAACTTCCTTTCATGGGAAAACACCTTTAAAGAAGACTTTTCAGGGACCCTAAACCAACTAAAGCTCCTTACTGACCTGTGGTTTAGGGTCCAAAATTAAGCTTTATGAAGGTTGTGGGTGGAGAAAAAGCAAAAAAAAAAAAACTTTTATACTCACCTAGGTGAGGGTCTGATGAGGCACATCAAGGTCACATCTCAAGATCCTGTGCCGGCACCTCCTCTCCCAGTGAGACAAGTGAACTCGGAGCAGGCGCCGAAGGATCGAGGACAGGGCAATTTGGCACACTAAAACACTAATCCATAAGGACCTGTGGGTGGTTTAGTGTCCCATATTTAACTGAATTCTACCCAATACCTATGCAATGTATACAGTATATAAACTATCCCTGCTTAAAAAAACAGTAAATAAAATATTACAATGATTCAATGGTGGATCTAACTGCAACATGTACTGATGGGGAGGGGAGCTTACATTTTGATAGGGTTAATAGCTTCTATATTGTGCAGATGGATAGCAGAAGGTTGGGACTGTATGACACAACATTAGGTGCAGAGAGAGACAGAGAAAATTCTGGAGAATCACCGACTGGGAAGAAGGAACTGAAACTGATGGGAGATCTTACTATTACTATCTCACTATTCTTTATAGGAGACAAAGAAGGAGAATCCAAGTTATGTCCGAGGTTCTAACGCTTAGCCCAAAGATCCCGCGCTTGACACTATGGTTTACTTCTTTCAGGATGATTCACATATATTAAGGATTATTGGATTTTATTGAAGACACATTCAACATTTCATGGATGGAGGGTGGTCTCTCTAGATCATCACCTCTAGTCGGCCCATACCCTCGCCCAACACTCAGAATGATGGTGTAACCCATCTGCATAGGCCATGGGGACATTGACTACCGGCACTTTTTTGCATGTAGGGTTTGAAGCCAAAACTAAGAACGGTTCAATATGGAAGACAATAGAGATGTTTGCGTTTCAGTTAAAGGAACAGATCCTGTTCTCCAGTGTATACGGCCACCATCCTAACCCAATAATTACATCTGCCAGGTGCTGCATCTCATCCATTGACTATTGGAGAATGTCCGCAGGCATAATAATTGCTAATTGTGCATACTGACTGTATTTCCTCTGCTCCGTAGTTTCCCATGGAGGGCGAGATGCCTCGTATGAAGACCTGTGAGTGGCTTAACACCAGCTGGATCTCAAATTATGTTCAAGTGCTGACCGGAGAGACAATACCCCCAACCCCCAGATTTAGACTGATAACACAGGATGGCCGGCTCTCCGTAGAGATGCAATCAACTTCCACAGCTTGGGAGAGATGACTATGTATCATCTGGAGATGTGAATTACATTAGAATACAGAATACAGTCAGCAAAGGGCAGGCAAGATATTTGTCAGAAGATAGATAGATCTACAGGAGCCATGGGGTGACTGAGCACCTACCTAACCCTACTGGTATGTGCAAGGTCAAGCACAGTCGTGATCATTGCCGCTGTGTATAACCTCAGTTGTACCTACAAAACTGATGGATTTTGAAGATGAAGATATTCTGGCAACAAATATTTTTCTGTATTGATATAAACCTACCAGGATAATCTGTATTGGGTGAGGAGTAACACTATATTTGCCCATTGTATTCTCCATTGCTTAACAATTTTCTCCTGCGTAAGCTCTATGTGTAAAGGCAGTTGTCTCAGAGCTGGGGGATGGAGACTAGCTGATATGATGGGGCACATTTACTTACTTGTCCCACTGACGCAGCCGATCCGGAATGTCCGACGAGGATTCGGAGCTGCCGCGATTCACTAAGATCGTGCATCCAATTTTCCTGCTGAGGTCCGCCGGAGTTCACCTTTTTCTCCCGCTGCATGTGAGTGCTGATCTTTGTGTTGTATGCAAGCCAGCGCCGATGCGACACAATCCGATTGCGTGCGCCAAAAACCCAGGGGAATTCAGGGTAAATCTGGAAAAAAAAATGCGAAACTCGACGAAAATGCGGTGTTCTGACCCTTAGTAAATGTGCCCCGATGTCTCCATTACACTGCACACAGAAAGTAGGATCCACTCCATAACTCTTTCTAATCATGTAGGACACTAGAGAGAAATAGTGACCCTCACCGATTTGAGAAAAGCATATTGGTCAGAGCAAGTTACCATGATCTTCAGCAGCTTCTGTCTGTGCCTATGAATCCTCTTTCACTCATAAACACAAGCAGGATTACATACGACACTGTTAAAAAATACTGACCCATACTACTGGGTCAAGACTTGGAGAGAGAACAACTACGATTATGTCTATATTTTAGCTTCATTCCTGCGTCTCCCTCCCTTTCTCCATAGATTTCTAAGGGAAGCTGTAATTTGATACATCATTGAGCTGACAGTCTGTCTTGGGTGTCGGAGTCAGAAGAGATTTCATACTGAAAAGAGGATATAGGAATTAAGGAGCATGAAAGAAACCTATTAAATGGAACCCATTTAGTTTTTACTCCAAAATTCCTTACCTCATATATTTATTAAATTCATTTTTAAAAGTAGCTGGCACCTTGCCCGCAAAGTCAAAGGGGCGTGATTCTTCTTTAGCTGAGTCACTGTGTGATGCAACCAACGTTTCTCTAAAATCCATCATTCCCGAAGTATCAGGTATGTTTTCTCTTCAGTTGGGTTACTACTCGGCCAACATCACCTCTCCTTTATGAATGTTTTTTCTCATCGGTTGAATCACTACTCGTCCATTGTTCGCTCATTCCCCTTCCATCATGAATGTTTTTTCTCTTCAGTTGGGTCTCTACTCATCCAACATCTCGCTCATTCCCCCTCCATCATGAATGTTTTTTCTCTTCAGTTGGGTCTCTACTAGGCCAACGTCTCGCCTCATTCCCCCTCCATCATGAATGTTTGTTCTCTTCACTTGGGTCACTACTCGGCCAATGTCTCGCCTCATTCTCCCTCCATCATGCATGTTTTTCTCTTCAGTTGGGTCACTACTCGGCCAACATCTCGCTCATTCCCCCTCCATCATGAATGTTTTTTTCTCTTCAGTTGGGTCACTACTCGGCCAACATCTCGCTCATTCCCCCCTCCATCATGAATGTTTTTTGTCTTCAGTTGAGTCACTACTCGGCCAACATCTCGCTCTTTCCCCCTCCATCATGCATGTTTTTCTCTTCAGTTGGGTCACTACTCGACCAACATCTCGCTCATTCCCCCCTCCATCATTAATGTTTTTTCTCTTCAGTTGAGTCACTACTCGGCCAACATCTCGCTCATTCCCCCCTCCATCATGAATGTTTGTTCTCTTCACTTGGGTCACTACTCGGCCAATGTCTCGCCTCATTCTCCCTCCATCATGCATGTTTTTCTTTTCAGTTGGGTCACTACATGGCCAAGTCTTGCTCATTCCCCCCTCCATTATGCATGTTTTTCTCTTCAGTTGGGTCACAACACGACCAACATCTTGCTCATTCTCCCATGAATGATTTTTCTCTTCAGTTGAGTCTCTACTTGGCCAACGTCTCCCTCATTTCCCCATCTCTCCGGAATGCATTCTCTTCAGTTGAGTCACTACATGGCCATCTCCATCAATCCCACCTGGATTTGAGGGAGATGTTGGTAGCTGGCACCCCATGTGGTACCAGTTACTTTTTTTTTTTAAATTGATTTAATAAAGATATGAGCTATGGATTTTTGTAATAGAATCTGAATAGGAAACCTTACAAAGACTTCTGTGGGAACAAATCTTTAGGGTTAATGGTGAAAACCTGGTCCCTCTTCATGGCATCTCTTTTCTTCTTGGAGGCACAGTGTGAATGAATGGCCAATCATTGGAAGTCTAAATTCTGGTATCCCGACTTATCAGCAGTGTGCGAGTCTCTTGGGCTACAATATACTGTTTAGGACAACATGGAGATCCCATAGCAATCAATAGACTTCAGTTAAGATAATGGGCTGGTATTGAGTGATATCCAAAAAGTTGGACACTACTATCTAGGTGCCTTATGAAACTTGCTTCTGTTACTGGATGAAATGCGTAAGATAATCATAATATAATACTGATGACTAGGGATGAGCCAACCCGTTTAGGTTCAGTTTTGACCAGAAAGTTTAGTTTGGTTACCGAACCCGCCATTTTCTGCAGATCGCAGCTCCTCAAGCTGAAGCAGCAATCCTATGAAAAATGGTGGGGTGCATGCACCACCAGTATTCAGATGTCCCTGAATATTGCGGGTATAGGCCACTAAATATTGTGGGTTCAGGTCTCTGAATGTTCCGGTTTCAATGAATATGAATATTGCGGGTACAGGTCCCTGAATACTGTGGGTTCAGGTCCCTGAAAGTTGCGGTTCCAGGTCCATGAATATTGCGGGTTCGGGCCCACTCATCACTACAATCTTATCTTCTAGGTTTTTGGCATAAGCAGAAAAATCTGAAGAGTCCAAGTATTTTGGTAATACTTATTGTTCATGCTCCTCCATAACTTGTGGATGAGAGCAGCTTTATAGCCAGTTGTAGGGATCCCCCGCCTGCCTGCGCTCTCCTGACAGCCGTATGTGATTATAACGTGTTAGTCTTTTATGTATTTTATGATAGCGCATTATATTCAGTTATAGCTGGCGGGGAAGCCTGGAACTCCATCAAATGTCGTTAATATCAAACAACCAAAGTCTTGGAAGAATCAGAAGAACCCGTCGTGGTGAAACGACTATCCTGGTAAGTACGGTTTATTATTCTGCAGAATTGTTGAGGGGCAAAATATAAGAAACAAAAATAATCAAAAAATTTGTAGATAATTTATCAAGGTATAATCCGGGGTCAAGAGTGACGTCCAATAAAGGAGCCGGTTCTGCATGTAGCCATCCAGCTCGGCAGTTCAGAGGCGATAGTCCCAGCGATGGCTCATAAATCATGGACCCTATTTATTAGGTGTCCACGCGAAGAATGTGACAGGTCAGATGTTATTGAAACAGTCAATTTCCCATTGCCACTTTTATGGCTGTTATTGTAAAGTGATGAGCAGCAGTCATGTGCTGGGCGACAGGGATGTAAATATGATATAGTGTGTTTATCGTGTGCTCCCAGACCGGGAAGCAGGACGACTCCTATGGAGGTCGAGGATACGATCCTTTGTAGACTGATTTATTCTTCACTATAATGTATAAGCCATTCAATATTTTACTAAATGCAGCAAGTAATCCACTGCTCCAAACATACAAGATATTGCTGAGTGTAACAGCTAGATGACCATCACAGTCACCAGAATATAGACTACCCCTGACCTAGTGTTACAGGGGGTGGTGCCACGTGTGACACTTATCCACAGGATAGGTAAGTTCCTGATAACAAGGGGATACCTGGTGATCATTACTGCTAATTAAACACTTTCCTGTTTATTTAGTATAAGTGTTATTTGTAGAAACCCTTTGAAGGAATTTATCAGCAGTTTTGACCATATTTTTCTATATGTTGCTGGTAGCAGCAGGACTGTGAATAATGGATTTACACTGCATGGTCACACCTGCTGACAGGTTCCCTTTAAAGTACATGTTGAGGCAGAGATAAGTCAAGATAATTTGGGTTGACCTACACACAAAAATTATGCAAACGGAGCTATCCCTTATACCTGATGCTACATTGCTCTACTTCTGTACAACTACCAGCACCTTTTCTTTGAAATTTTTGGGCCAGAAATTGACCACAAGCACATGATTTGCACTGGCGGAGCCTACAGGGGACATGGCCGATAGTCTCAGACTGCAGGTACAAGGCTTCAATGTTTGATACAAGGATGGAAACGACTGATTTGGGGCCGGTAGCCAATGACCGAAGGATCAGCTTTCTGAATGGCAGGGGTTAAAGTGACGGGCATGACATACCCCCACCATAACATGTGCCGCTTAGCAGAATCCTACACAATGGACTTTTAGTAACGAGATCAATTTTAACGCTATAAATTTCAGCGTAGACAATTTAATGAGAACGGTGGCTGGCTCAAGTTCTCTCACATCAAAGAGCGTACATATGGCAGGAAACAATGAGCACAATGGACCCTCAGATGCCTGGGAACAGCTCCTAAAATAATAAGAGGCCAACTCCATGGCTGTACCTTTCAGAGTGTCTTCAATGATAATAGGTCCCTCCAGTCTATGTGCCCATACGATGTCTATCTCCTGAGGACACCAGGTAGACACGTAATAGCAGTTTGTATGGGTGGACAGGAGTCTACCCAACTAATGGTCACATACAGTCCGCAGTATCATCATGCAGATGTTCTACGGGCGGCTCTCTCAAATAAACCTAAGATACAGTCAAAATATACAGGTTACTCCTGTCTTTGTGCCCAAATGGTCTGCACTATCTTTAGTAGACCTTAAAGTAGTCTACACAGTAGAAGACACCAGACAGAGTTCCAGTAGTGGTTTGCATGTGTGAAGATGAGTCCACAAAATTGATGGCCCCTTCCAGGCTGCAGTATCATTGTGCATGTCCACTTGAGGGGGCTCTCTAGAAAGAACCTGAGATGTCTCCTCAGGGTTGCTCTCCATAAAGAACCGGATATATGGTCCCACATGATGATAGGTTTCTGCTATCTCCATTCCTAGAGGCTGCTCTCTCGAAAATAATCATAGGTTCCTCCTGTTCCTAATCCCACTATCTCAAAAAGGACACCAGGCAGATATCCAGTAGTGGTTTGTATGTGTGTAAAAGGGTTTAGCCAATCTATGGCCCCATTCTAGCTACAGCATCATTGTGCATGTCTCTTACTTATTGCTCTCTCGATAATACCCCAATGATAATATATTCCTGCTTTCTCTGTGCCCGAACAGTCTACACTACCTTCAGTAGGACACCAGGTAGACATCTAATAGTGTGTTGCATGTGAGTGTACAGGTCTTCCTCATTTATGGCCAAATACAGGCAGCAATATCAATGTGCATACGTCTTGAAGGTTGATTTCTATCAGAAATATGAAAATTCTCCATGATATTAGGTTCCTCCTGTATCTGTGCCCAATTGGTCTAAACTATCAGGAAACCAGATAAATATCCAGTTGTGGTTTGCATAAATGAACAAGGGTCTACCCAATTGATGGCCCCTTTCAGGTTGCAGTATCATTGTGCATGTCTCCTGTGGGTGGCTCTTTACTAAGAACCTCAGATGCAGTCCCAACGTCAAACAGTCTGTACCATCTGCAGTCCTTGGGTTGCTCTCTCTAAGAAGAAAATCTGAGATGTTCCAATCATGATAGGTGCCTCCTGTTTCTATGCCCAAGCGGTCTACACAAACCCAAGGAGGACACCAGAGAGATATCCAGTAATGGTCTACATACATGAACATAGGGTCTACCCTATTCAGTCCCTTTCAGGCTGAAGTATCACTCTGCATCTCTCATGGAAAGGCTCTTTAGAAAAAACCTGAGATATAGTCCCAACAATAATAGGTTCCTTCTGTCTCAGTGGCCAAATGGTCTATAATATCCAAAGGTGGAGACCAGACATTTATGCATTGGCGGTGTAGATGAGTGTGTTTAAGGGTATAACAAATTTATGTTCTGTCAGTTTCATTGTGCACCTGTCCCAAGGGTTGCGCTCTTCATAAACCTTGATGGACAACCAGACCATTACTTTTTGGAAACGATTTTGACCAAGCCCAACGCAAGGTAACACATAACATCAGACTGGGCCAGGTTGTATAAATCCCACTTTGTCACGCCGTCTGATCTGTGGAAAGACTGGAAAGGTTACACTTGCACCGTGATTCAAGTTCTGGCAGGTCAGCAGCTGGAACAATGGCCGAGTCCAGGTCTCATTTGTTACTGCAGCCACACAATACGGGCGCTCTGACATTCTTGTCTGACATGTAAAGCTGCCACAGATTAGGAGCAGCGATGATTGAAAGATTACTCTCTCCACACACGGAGTAAATCATTTTGTCGGGCTGGGACTTTTACTTTCTCATCAGGTGGAAAATGAGTTACCAAACCTGTCAGGATGAGAAATCTCAGCGCTGATGAACGGAGGCCGGGCCATGTTCAGAGTCACGATCGCTTCAGCACGCTACAGGATCCAGGCAGCCGTCATCTGCAGCTGGTGGGACACATTGTAACTCTATCGGAATCCAAGGATGATCAGATGTCCATGGAAAAATGATTAAGAATCTGGGTCATTTTCGTGACTTTTTTTTTTGGGACTCCCACTGATGAATGGGCTTAGTTCACTTTTGGCACTAAAGACGTCCAAAAAATGTGCAAAAGCAGGAAGCATTTATTTCACCGCAGCAATTGAGCAATTTTTGAAGAGGTGTTACATTACATGCTACACCCGTCCTAATCTATTCACTGCTGGCATCGAATGCACAAAAATGAAGAGGTGCCTATCAATACACTTGGCACCGCTCAGATGGTCCGCGCCCAAGAAAACATCTACACCATCTATGGCCTAAAAAATGTTTAGTTTATTATGCCACAAAGCTCCGCCTGCTCCATTCAATGCCTAAAAATCACTTTTTTGTTGTAAAATGTATGAAAAACTTTGCAATATTTGGCACATTGACATTTTGCATCAGAAATTAGTATAATATGAAAGGAAAAAAGGAATTCTCCCATGAAAATTCATCATGAGACACTTAGCGATACTCATAGATCCCATGACTGTGGGATACTCATAGCACCATGACCGTGGTAACCTTCTTATATTTGTGATCCATTGCTTCCTTCCTTCAAAAATCAACTTTTAAAGCCAAAAGGGCTCTAGGGGCCTTTCCAGAGCACCTCCATATTCTGGCTTTAAAGGCAGTTGCACTTTCTCCCCCGACCCCCCCTTCCCCTGCCCCCTCCTTGCGAACTGTAACAGCCTAGAAACTTCAGCATGGAGGGGCTCTGGTAACACCCCCAGAGCCCTTCAGTCTACTTTGCATAATTTTAACAGTTGATTTTAGAGGTAAAGAGGCCATGGATAACAAATATTAGAAGATTACCACAGTCACAGTGCTTAGGTCTATGAGTAAGTGTCCCTGGTTTATCAAATTTGATGGTAGATTTCCGTTAAGTCAAAAGTTTTTGGATTCTGGAGCCCTTTTGGGATTTGTACAAACAAGCCTCTACTTTTTAATGGGGAATAGGACACCATAATGAAACATCTTTGTAAGATTTTGTCCTGCGAAGCAATTCTTTAGTGAGCTTGTACAAGCTGCCTAGCAAATGGATTGAACATCTAATGTGTCCACCCCAGATCTGAAGACCAACAGGGGTCACCATTCATGATACACCCCAGAACTTCATAAGGGGAATGTGTCCAAGCTCTGGTCAACATAGTAGGGCTCCGTTCACACCAGCATCATGGCTTGCATTAAACACTAAGACAAATGACAGTATCCAACGCATATAGTACTGAAAGAACCAATCTATTATGATGGGGTCTTCAGGGATCCACCAGGGATTTTGGCATTTTAGTAGTCAATCATTTTCTGTACAATGTGTTTCTTTTCCCGTAACATGTGACAAAATCTTCAACTCTAGCGATGAACTATCACAAATGTAAGCCCGAAAAGGTGTCGTGATTCTCGCCTCTCCAGAAGTTACAAGGTGTTGAAGAAAGTAAGTTTTTTTGGCTCCTTATTTTTGGAGAAATCTCCCTTCTTGATGTGGAAGTGTCTGAATACGTCCGGCTAATCATTACCAAGCCCAGAACAATTAGCGAGCATTTACTCCGACCGGATCCAGCCATGAGATTTATTGATGTGGAGAGTCAATATTGATCTGGAACATAGGCAGGGTCTTTATTGACCCCCCGAGACAATACATCTCAGACGTTCAGTGGAAATAAGTCAGTGTTTCGCTCCGACAGTCAAAAAGACCATGCTCAAACACTCCTCCACCCGAATGTGAAACTACTATTTAATTGTCGTTAAATAAACGCGGCGCTGGCAGGTCCAGGACCTCGCCAAATAAAGATATTGACACAGAACTCAATTATTTTCTTGTAGAGGTAACACATCAGCGACGCTCTTTGTGTTATAGTCATAATGGATGGTGTTTGCCCACAAGATTACACGAAGGGGTGAGGGGTCCGCATATGACCCCGAGGGACGATGGCTGCAAGAGACGAGGTAATTAACAAGACGAACATAATGCGGGACATTCTGGAGTCAAATATTTGTCTGACCCTTCAAACAACACATAGAAAAAATATTCATAACACTTTTACATCTTGACACACTATAAACCCAATATCTCCAGTACCTGATTACTATCCCAGTGCCTGATCACTATACCCCCAGTATCCCCAGTGCCTGATCACTATACCCCCAGTATCCCCAGTGCCTGATCACTATACCCCCAGTATCTGATCACTATACCCCCAGTATCTGATCACTATCCCCCCAGTATCCCCAGTATCTGATCACTATAACCCCAGTATCTGATCACTATACCCCCAGTATCTGATCACTATACCCCCAGTACCTGATCACTATACCCCCAGTACCTGATCACTATACCCCCAGTATCTCCAGTACCTGATCACTATACCCCCAGTATCTCCAGTACCTGATCACTATACCCCCAATATCCCCAGTACCTGATCACTATACCCCCAGTACCTGATCACTATTACCCCCAGTACCTGATCACTATACCCCCAGTATCTCCAGTACCTGATCACTATACCCCCAATATCCCCAGTACCTGATCACTATACCCCCAGTATCCCCAGTATCTGATCAGTATACCCCCAGTATCTGATCACTATACCCCAGTATCCCCAGTGCCTAATCACTATACCCCCAGGATCCCCAGTGCCTAATCACTATACCCCCAGTATCCCCAGTATCTGATCACTATACCCCCAGTATCCCCAGTATCTGATCACTATACCCCCAGTATCCCCAGTATCTGATCACTATACTCCCAGTATCCCCAGTGCCTAATCACTATACCCCCAGGATCCCCAGTGCCTAATCACTATACCCCCAGTATCCCCAGTATCTGATCACTATACCCCCAGTATCCCCAGTATCTGATCACTATACTCCCAGTATCCCAAGTGCCTGATCACTATACCCCAGTATCCCCAGTATCTGATCACTATACCCCAGTATCCCCAGTATCTGATCACTATACCCACAGGATCCCCAGTGCCTAATCACTATACCCCAGTATCCCCAGTATCTGATCACTATACCCCAGTATCCCCAGTGCCTAATCACTATACCCCCAGTATCCCCAGTATCTGATCACTATACCCCCAGTATCCGCAGTGCCTAATCACTATACCCCCAGTATCCCCAGTATCTGATCACTATACCCCCAGTATCCCCAGTATCTGATCACTATACCCCCAGTATCTGATCACTATACCCCCAGTACCTGATCACTATACCCCCAGTATCCCCAGTACCTGATCACTCTACCCCCAGTACCTGATTACTATACCCCCAATATCCCCAGTACCTGATCACTATACCCCCAGTATCTGATCACTATACCCCCAGTACCTGATCACTATACCCCCAGTATCCCCAGTACCTGATCACTCTACCCCCAGTACCTGATTACTATACCCCCAATATCCCCAGTACCTGATCACTATACCCCCAGTATCTGATCACTATACCCCCAGTACCTGATCACTATACCCCCAGTATCCCCAGTACCTGATCACTCTACCCCCAGTACCTGATTACTATACCCCCAATATCCCCAGTACCTGATCACTATACCCCCAGTATCTGATCACTATACCCCCAGTACCTGATCACAATACCCCCAGTATCCCCAGTACCTGATCACTATACCCCCAGTATCCCCAGTACCTGATCACTATACCCCCAGTACCTGATTACTATACCCCCAATATCCCCAGTATCTGATCACTATACCCCCAGTACCTGATCACTATACCCCCAGTATCCCCAGTATCTGATCACTATACTCCCAGTATCCCCAGTGCCTAATCACTATACCCCCAGTATCTGATCACTATACCCCCAGTATCCCCAGTATCTGATCACTATACCCCCAGTATCCCCAGTATCTGATCACTATACCCCCAGTATCCCCAGTATCTGATCACTATACTCCCAGTATCCCCAGTGCCTAATCACTATACCCCCAGTATCCCCAGTATCTGATCACTATACCCCCAGTATCCCCAGTATCTGATCACTATACCCCCAGTATCCCCAGTATCTGATCACTATACTCCCAGTATCCGCAGTGCCTAATCACTATCCCCCCAGTATCCCCAGTATCTGATCACTATACCCCCAGTATCTGATCACTATACCCCCAGTATCTGATCACTATACCCCCAGTACCTGATCACTATACCCCCAGTACCTGATCACTATACCCCCAGTATCTCCAGTACCTGATCACTATACCCCCAGTATCTCCAGTACCTGATCACTATACCCCCAATATCCCCAGTGCCTGATCACTATACCCCCAGTACCTGATCACTATTACCCCCAGTACCTGATCACTATACCCCCAGTATCTCCAGTACCTGATCACTATACCCCCAATATCCCCAGTACCTGATCACTATACCCCCAGTATCCCCAGTATCTGATCAGTATACCCCCAGTATCTGATCACTATACCCCAGTATCCCCAGTGCCTAATCACTATACCCCCAGGATCCCCAGTGCCTAATCACTATAACCCCAGTATCCCCAGTATCTGATCACTATACCCCCAGTATCCCCAGTATCTGATCACTATACCCCCAGTATCCCCAGTATCTGATCACTATACTCCCAGTATCCCCAGTGCCTAATCACTATACCCCCAGGATCCCCAGTGCCTAATCACTATACCCCCAGTATCCCCAGTATCTGATCACTATACTCCCAGTATCCCCAGTGCCTAATCACTATACCCCCAGGATCCCCAGTGCCTAATCACTATACCCCCAGTATCCCCAGTATCTGATCACTATACCCCCAGTATCCCCAGTATCTGATCACTATACTCCCAGTATCCCAAGTGCCTGATCACTATACCCCAGAATCCCCAGTATCTGATCACTATACCCCAGTATCTGATCACTATACCCACAGGATCCCCAGTGCCTAATCACTATACCCCAGTATCCCCAGTATCTGATCACTATACCCCAGTATCCCCAGTATCTGATCACTATACCCACAGGATCCCCAGTGCCTAATCACTATACCCCCAGGATCCCCAGTATCTGATCAGTATAACCCCAGTATCTGATCACTATACCCCAGTATCCCCAGTATCTTATCACTATACTCCCAGTATCCCAAGTGCCTGATCACTATACCCCAGTATCCCCAGTATCTGATCACTATACCCCAGTATCCCCAGTATCTGATCACTATACCCACAGGATCCCCAGTGCCTAATCACTATACCCCAGTATCCCCAGTATCTGATCACTATACACCAGGATCCCCAGTGCCTAATCACTATACCCCCAGGATCCCCAGTATCTGATCACTATACCCCCAGTATCCCCAGTGCCTGATCACTATACCCCCAGTATCCCCAGTGCCTGATCCTTATACCCCCAGTATCCCCAGTATCTGATCACTATACCCCCAGTATCCCCAGTATCTGATCACTATACCCCCAGTATCCCCAGTGCCTCATCACTATACCCCCAATATCCCCAGTACCTGATCACTATACCCCCAGTATCTGATCACTATACCCCCAGTACCTGATCACTATACCCCCAGTATCCCCAGTACCTGATCACTATACCCCCAGTACCTGATTACTATACCCCCAATATCCCCAGTACCTGATCACTATACCCCCAGTATCTGATCACTATACCCCCAGTACCTGATCACAATACCCCCAGTATCCCCAGTACCTGATCACTATACCCCCAGTATCCCCAGTACCTGATCACTATACCCCCAGTACCTGATTACTATACCCCCAATATCCCCAGTATCTGATCACTATACCCCCAGTACCTGATCACTATACCCCCAGTATCCCCAGTATCTGATCACTATACTCCCAGTATCCCCAGTGCCTAATCACTATACCCCCAGTATCTGATCACTATACCCCCAGTATCCTCAGTATCTGATCACTATACCCCCAGTATCCCCAGTATCTGATCACTATACCCCCAGTATCCCCAGTATCTGATCACTATACTCCCAGTATCCCCAGTGCCTAATCACTATACCCCCAGTATCCCCAGTATCTGATCACTATACCCCCAGTATCCCCAGTATCTGATCACTATACCCCCAGTATCCCCAGTATCTGATCACTATACTCCCAGTATCCGCAGTATCTGATCACTATACCCACAGGATCCCCAGTGCCTAATCACTATACCCCAGTATCTGATGACTATACCCCAGTATCCCCAGTATCTGATCACTATACCCACAGGATCCCCAGTGCCTAATCACTATACCCCCAGGATCCCCAGTATCTGATCAGTATACCCCCAGTATCTGACCACTATACCCCAGTATCCCCAGTGCCTGATCACTATACCCCCATTATCCCCAGTGCCTAATCACTATACACCAGGATCCCCAGTATCTGATCACTGTACCCCCAATATCCCCAGTGCCTGATCACTATACCCCCAGTATCCCCAGTATCTGATCACTATACCCCCAGTATCCCCAGTGCCTGATCACTATACCCCCAGTATCCCCAGTGCCTGATCACTATACCCCCAGTATCCCCAGTATCTGATCACTATACCCCCAGTATCCCCAGTATCTGATCACTATACCCCCAGTATCCCCAGTGCCTCATCACTATACCCCCAATATCCCCAGTACCTGATCACTATACCCCCAGTATCTGATCACTATACCCCCAGTACCTGATCACTATACCCCCAGTATCCCCAGTACCTGATCACTATACCCCCAGTACCTGATTACTATACCCCCAATATCCCCAGTACCTGATCACTATACCCCCAGTATCTGATCACTATACCCCCAGTACCTGATCACAATACCCCCAGTATCCCCAGTACCTGATCACTATACCCCCAGTATCCCCAGTACCTGATCACTATACCCCCAGTACCTGATTACTATACCCCCAATATCCCCAGTATCTGATCATTATACCCCCAGTACCTGATCACTATACCCCCAGTATCTGATCACTATACTCCCAGTATCCCCAGTGCCTAATCACTATACCCCCAGTATCTGATCACTATACCCCCAGTATCCCCAGTATCTGATCACTATACCCCCAGTATCCCCAGTATCTGATCACTATACCCCCAGTATCCCCAGTATCTGATCACTATACCCCCAGTATCCCCAGTATCTGATCACTATACTCCCAGTATCCCCAGTGCCTGATCACTATACCCCCAGTATCCCCAGTATCTGATCACTATACCCCAGTATCCCCAGTGCCTGATCACTATACTCCCAGTATCCGCAGTGCCTAATCACTATACCCCCAGTATCCCCAGTGCCTAATCACTATACTCCCAGTATCCGATCACTATACCCCCAGTATCCCCAGTATCTGATCACTATACCCCCAGTATCCCCAGTATCTGATCACTATACTCCCAGTATCCGCAGTGCCTAATCACTATACCCCCAGTATCTCCAGTGCCTGATCACTATACCCCCAATATCCCCAGTGCCTGATCACTATACCCCCAGTATCCCCAGTATCTGATCACTATACCCCAGTATCCCCAGTATCTGATCACTATACCCCAGTATCCCCAGTATCTGATCACTATACCCACAGGATCCCCAGTGCCTAATCACTATACCCCCAGTATCTGATCACTATACCCCAGTATCCCCAGTATCTGATCACTATACCCCAGTATCCCCAGTATCTGATCACTATACTTCCAGTATCCCCAGTGCCTAATCACTATACCCCCAGTATCTGATCACTATACCCCAGTATCCCCAGTGCCTGATCACTATACCCCCATTATCCCCAGCGCCTAATCACTATACACCAGTATCCCCAGTATCTGATCACTATACCCCCAGTATCCTCAGTGCCTCTCTCCTCGGGCCCGAATCCCTTCCAGTCTTCCACAACCGCTTACCCCTCACGGTCTTCATGTCCAACACCTCCTTGACTTCGTAGACATCAGTAGAGTCAGCCTCAGAAGCAAGAGGAGGAGATTGTTGAGAGAAGCGGTTCATGATGACTGGCTTCAGGAGGGAGACATGGAAGGAGTTCGGGATGTGAATAGATGGAGGAAGGAGGAGTTTGTAGGCCACTGGGTCGATGCGCTTGATAACTTCAAAAGGACCAAAGAAGTGGGGACCAAGCTTGTAGCTAGGTATCTTTAGCCAGATGTATCTGGAAGATAACCACACCTTGTCACCTGGGGAGAAGACAGGAGGAGTCCTAAACCTCTTATCAGCCCGGGTCTTGTTGCGATCAGTGGCTCAGAGGAGAGACTGGCAGGTTCATTCCCAAATGGATTTGAGGTCCTGCAAGAATGTCCCCAAGACAGCAGGTCTGACATACGTCTTGCCGGGAGGTAGCTGCTGAACATCCACCGGAGCTGCAACAACAAGTTGTTCAGGAGAGAACTGGCTCCTCTCCAACGACATCCGAAGTACGGGACAGGGCATCAGCCTGGACATTCTTCTCCTCAGGGCAGAAGTGGATTAACAGATTGAAGCGTGAGAAGAACAACGACCAACGGGCTTGCCTGGGATACAGGCGCTGGGCTGTCCGGAGGTACAGTAGCTTCTTGTGGCTTTAATACACACAAACGCATGTGAGAGTTCAACCATTAGGCCCTTTCTGGGTGAGCACTGCACCAGCTCCCACGGAGGATGCTACCACCACAAGATGAAAGGGTTTCTAAGAGTCTGGCCTAGTGAGAACAGAAGCCGAGGCAAAGGCGGACTTCAACCTGGAGAAGGCCTCTTCAGCCGCAGAGGGCAAGGCACGGGGGTTGGCACCTTTCTTGGTAAGCGCCACCATGGGAGACACCAGAGTAGAAAAATGCGGAATAAACTGCCGATAGTAGTTCACAAAACTCATGAACCTCTGTATGGCTCGTAGACCTTCTGGGCGTGGCCACTGAAGAACTGCAGACAGTTTAGCAGGATCCATCTGGAGGCCTCTGTCAGAGATTAGGTAGCCAATGAATGGTAGGCTGCATTGGTGAAACTGACATTTTTCAAGCTTGGCGTAGAGATGGTCCATGTGATTGATGGGTCTCGAGGTCTGGAGAATACACCAAGATGTTGTCCAGGTAGACTACAAAACAGGAAAATACATTGGCAAAGTCTTGGTAGCATGCTGGCAGACCCTCCAGAGGCTAGGGAGACACAGAATTAGTAAGGACAGGTAGCGGTGTCACCATGCAGCGTGAGTTGCATTCTGATGCCCTACGCAGGACCTCCCCAGTCTTCCAGTTGGGGATCGAGGCGTGAAGTTGCAGCCATGGAGAAGAGATGAAGTGGAGCATGGCAGGACAGAAGAACAGTCTTTCTTTGTGAAAAGCTCCAACTTGAAGAGAGACTAAGTGTGATAAGGGACTGGATCGGAAAAGATTTGTCTACTGACCGAAGAAATGGATAGGGACTTCCTGAGAGGAACCACCGGAATGCGATACTGGGAGACCAGAGCGGCATCCACAAAGTTTCCCGCAGAGTCCAAGAAAGCAGAAACTTGTATTGAAGTGCGGGTACCAACAGTGAGGAGCACAGGAACTGTCAGGCGTTGAGAAGCTGAATTCACAAGAACCCTAGGTGCTGGCATTTCCTGGACGCCAGAGGCAGATAGGACATGCAAGATTCTCCTTGCAACGTCTGGAACAAGAAGACAATCCTTTTTTAAATGTTGCCACATCATTCCAATAGAGTTCAGAAGCCAGAATAAGGAACTTGACAGCATACTCACCAACGGACGAGTTCCCTTGGCGTAAATTTAGCAGTGCCGTTTCAGCTGAGGAAGCTCGTCCGGGATCCTCTAACACGGTCCGGAATTCAGCTAGGAATGCAGTATGGGTAGCCTTCACTGGATCACCTTTGTCCCATAGAGAGGTGGCCTTCCCGAAGAGGAGGCTAAGAATGAATGCCACCTTGGAGCAGTCGGTGACAAACTGGGAGGGAATCAGTTCAATATGCAATGAGCACTGTGTAATAAAGCCACTGCAGAGCTTGGGATCCTTATCATACTCATCAGGCATGAAGAGTCTGAGCCTTGGTTCAGCCATCGGTAGACAGGCAGGTGTGACTGGAGAAGTCGCAGGAACTGCCGCAGGAGTAGTTGTTGTAGCCTGATGCTGTGAGACAAGCAGCTGTTGCAGCCCGGCGGTAACTTGGCCAAGCAGTTCTCCTTGCGAAAGCAATCTGCTGGGACTGCTGGGCGACAATGCTGGTAAGATAATAATAATTTTTATTTATAAGGCGCCATCAAATTCCATAGCGCTTTACAATTCATAAGATCAGCCAGATCCATGGCTGGATCTTACTGTCAGGACTCGGAGTCAGTGAACCCCATGGGCCACCGCGGGAGATGGTACTAGCTGACACCTGGGAACAGAATCTAAATGGCACAACAGGCCTTCAAGGAAAACCCGGAAGTGGGCAGCACCAATCAGCAGTGTGCTGGCCTTTTAAATCTCTGAGTGCCTGTGCAGGTGCCCTAGGGAGCGGGGACCCGCGCGCCCTAGCCAAGAGTGGAGCGGGAGCATGGAGAGGTGAGTGCGGGCCGGGGGGAGGCGCCACGGGTGTACCTGTGATCCGTGGCATGGATCGCGGGGGCACCCGTGACAAGAACAAGTCGCGGAGAGGAGGGAATACTGAATTCTATGTAAATTATTGCCGCAATTTTACTTATTTTTCCCCTAGTTGAGGGATCGGACCCTAACACCTGTTCCCTATCAACCTTCCAATATGAAAAACGACCAAATATTAAAACTCTACAAAATCAGCACCGAGAAATACAACCCTGGAGTCGCTGGGCTTCCGGTCTGGAAATCACGGCTGAATTATGGCAGAAAAGTGATGTGTGGATCCTGTTGTGTTAAGGCCTTGTGAGATCTGCAGCCGTGCTGCGTACACCGTATCACATCCCAGGCATAATATTGCGTTACGCGGGCTCCTGTACGCCCTGAATATTATATTGCACGGATACGTGCTGTGGATAATATTATATTGTGAGGATAATAAATTGCATGGGGTCGTGCTGTGAAGACTGGATACAGCGTATCACGGCGTCAGTATTAGCGCCGGAGTCAGGCATGCAGGTGCAAGGGAGGAATATTCATCATCCCAGGCGACAATGCTGTAATCTCGCTGTCAGCTGACACAATGATCAATGGCCGAGGTTCCAGTGCTGTGACCTAATTTTAACACCGGCCTCATAGATGCCCGAGATTAAGAATTACCCGCCGTATTTATAGATCTCACAGATTTGGTAGTGTAATATTTTTCAGAACAGACCTGATCTCGCAGGATTAGTTATTTATTAAAATGCGCATTGGAAGGGGTTAAATCTGGAGGTCAGGGGAAAAAAAAAATTGATTTAGGAGGTGCGGGGAGAGGGGGGAGTCTAGAGCTAGAGCCGGAATCCTAAAACTGCAACAAAATAACAAATGGATGGTTCCGTAATGTAAAAGGCTACAAAGTGACAAAATGTAAGGGTAAAAGACACAATACATCGCTGGAGACTTAGTAACAGCCCTGATCTATAAATCAACAGACTCAGAGGTCTGGAAACACGTGGTGGCTTATGTGCAAACACAGTGGCCCATGCAGTGAATATACTGGAGGTGTTGTCATAGGGACAGAGATACCAGTGAAGCTGCAGGCAGAGAATAAGGTTGTTTCCAGCATTTATAACCAAGTAAATAAGTCTCTGCATTCAGTTAACAGTAAGTGTCAGGAAAGCTTCTACCGTATTCAGTAACCGGATACTAAGACCCCCATTGCCAGCGTTCAGGTCTATGCTATGGGGCTCCTACCAATTCTAATGTGGTTATCCTGAACATGATATATCACAGGGTGATGAATGATGACAACAAAGACCCTTAATCCTGCGTCAGCCCATAGAATTAGGTGCTATACTATGTAAATGCAATGACTATACCTTGGTGACTATAGTGACATTATTGGGACTTGTCCTCTATACTGACAGGTGAATGGGAAGGTGCAGGACCATAGTCCCAGTGACTTACTATATAGAGAGTCACGGAGGAGCGACTGTGCTCCAGCTCTAAAGACTATAAAGCGTCAATCCTCAGCTCCACAGGCACCTGCACAATGTACAGGTAATCGGGCAAGGAGGGAGAAAAGAAGGGAGAGGGAAGAAGAGAGTGGAAAGAAACAATAGAGAGAGGGAGGGAGGAAAGGAAGGGTAGAGAAGGGAAGGGAAGGAGGAATGAGAAAGGGAAGAAGAGAAGAAGGAAAAATAGTAGAGGGAGGGGCAGGAAAGAAAGAAATGAGAAGAAAGAAAGACAGATGAGTAAAGGAGTGAAAGAGGAAAGGAAAGAGAGAAAGTAATGGAAGGAGTGGGAAGGAGAGAAAGAAATGCGAGGGTAGGAGAGAGAGATGAAGGGACGAAGAGATAGAAAAGATAGGAGGGAGAGAAAGGAAGGATGGAAATAAGGTAGAGAAGAAAGAAAAGGAAGAGGAAGAGATATAGAGGAAGGAAATGAGAGGTGTATGGAGGTGAAGGAAATAAAGGATAGTAAAAAAAGAGAGCGTGGAAGGAAAGAAGGAAGAAGAACAAATAGAGAAGAAGGAAAGAAGAGAGAGAAAGGAAAGAAGGAAAAGAAAAAAAGAGAGAATAAGGAAAGCAGAGAGGTGCTAGGAGTTTGGTAGAGGAAAGGAAGAAGAGAGGAAGAAAAACAGGAGAAGAAATAGCAAAATAGGAGAAGAGAAAGAGAGGAACAGGAAGAAAACAAAAGAAAGAGATAGGGAAAAATAGCAGAAACGAAAAAAGGAGAGAGGGAGATGGGGGAAAGAGAAAGAAATGAAAGGAGTGATATAAGAATAGAGTAGGCAGGGAGAGAAGAAGGAAGATACAGAGGCAGACATCACTTCCTTACAGGTGTCTGTCACGTCTCCCACATTTGGGGCAGATAATCACCCCGGTCCCTGGGCCTGACATGAATGCGCTCCCTCCCCCCTCCTATCCCGCTGTCAGTGACAGGTAATAATGAGCCTGAAGATAAAACCATATTTCAGGACTCCCGCTGTAACACCCGGGAATAAAGCAGAGAATGGATTTTGGGAAGACTTTGAAGCCGGCGTGTTCTTTTAAGTAGGTCTGTGATTTCTGGTGGAGCCACAACTAGAGGGACAGGGCTCATTGACTTTAAAGAGGCTTCTCCTTCCCCATTCTTCTCCTAGTAACCTCCTTATCTGCTTCATCTCACCCCCTCAGGACGCCTCCGGCCTTCTGATTTCTAATCTGGAATATTTCACCTTCCCATTAAAACTTCCATTTACAGGGGGGAAATAGTAATATAACACAAGGAGGGACGGGAGATGGAGGGAAACCGCAGCTCACAGGATAATACACATGTGTACTGCGCTACTTCACTGCCGCAGCCATGAGTTACCGCTTACATTCTGTATTATCCCCAATGTATATCACAATAATCACAATGATTTATGGGCCGCTGGGATTACACCATCAGTATATATTCAAGTGGGTCACTGTATCTAAGTCCAAAATGTGCAGTACAGGATTAAAGAGAAAGTGTGCAAAAGCCCAGCACGTGTGATACTGAAATACCAAGCCATTGTATCTAAGCTCATCATGTATTATACTACTGAGATGATGTATCTAAGCTAAGCATATCTTATTCACATTACAAGCCAGTGTATCTAAAACATCATGTGTGATACTGTACCAGAAGCTGAGGTATCTAACTCCTCCATGTGTGATACTGTACCAGAAGCTGGGGTATCTAACTCCTCCATGTGTGATACTGTACCAGAAGCTGAGGTATCTAACTCCTCCATGTGTGATACTGTACCAGAAGCTGAGGTATCTAACTCCTCCATGTGTGATACTGTACCAGAAGCTGGGGTATCTAACTCCTCCATGTGTGATACTGTACCAGAAGCTGGAGGTATCTAACTCCTCCATGTGTGATACTGTACCAGAAGCTGAGGTATCTAACTCCTCCATGTGTGATACTGTACCAGAAGCTGAGGTATCCTAACTCCTCCATGTGTGATACTGTACCAGAAGCTGGGGTATCTAACTCCTCCATGTGTGATACTGTACCAGAAGCTGAGGTATCTAACTCCTCCATGTGTGATACTGTACCAGAAGCTGAGGTATCTAACTCCTCCATGTGTGATACTGTACCAGAAGCTGGGGTATCTAACTCCTCCATGTGTGATACTGTACCAGAAGCTGAGGTATCTAACTCCTCCTATGTGTGATACTGTACCAGAAGCTGAGGTATCTAACTCCTCCATGTGTGATACTGTACCAGAAGCTGAGGTATCTAACTCCTCCATGTGTGATACTGTACCAGAAGCTGAGGTATCTAACGCCTCCATGTGTGATACTGTACCAGAAGCTGAGGTATCTAACTCCTCCATGTGTGATACTGTACCAGAAGCTGAGGTATCTAACTCCTCCATGAGTGATACTGTACCAGAAGCTGAGGTATCTAACTCTCCATGTGAGTGATACTCGTACCAGAAGCTGAGGTATCTAACTCCCTCCATGTGTGTTACTGTACCAGAAGACCTGAGGCTCCTCCATGTGTGATACTGTACCAGAAGCTGAGGTATCTAACTCCTCCATGTGTGATACTGTACCAGAAGCTGGGGTATCTAACTCCTCCATGTGTGATACTGTACCAGAAGCTGAGGTATCTAACTCCTCCATGTGTGATACTGTACCAGAAGCTGGGGTATCTAACTCCTCCATGTGTGATACTGTACCAGAAGCTGAGGTATCTAACTCCTCCCTGTGTGATACTGTACCAGAAGCTGGGGTATCTAACTCCATCATGTGTGATACTGTACCAGAAGCTGAGGTATCTAACTCCTCCATGTGTGATACTGTACCAGAAGCTGAGGTATCTAACTCCTCCATGTGTGATACTGTACCAGAAGCTGGGGTATCTAACTCCTCCATGTGTGATACTGTACCAGAAGCTGAGGTATCTAACTCCTCCATGTGTGATACTGTACCAGAAGCTGAGGTATCTAACTCCTCCATGTGTGATACTGTACCAGAAGCTGAGGTATCTAACTCCTCCATGTGTGATACTGTACCAGAAGCTGGGGTATCTAACTCCTCCATGTGTGATACTGTACCAGAAGCTGAAGTATCTAACTCCTCCATGTGTGATACTGTACCAGAAGCTGAGGTATCTAACTCCTCCATGTGTGATACTGTACCAGAAGCTGGGGTATCTAACTCCTCCATGTGTGATACTGTACCAGAAGCTGAGGTATCTAACGCCTCCATGTGTGATACTGTACCAGAAGCTGAGGTATCTAACTCCTCCATGTGTGATACTGTACCAGAAGCTGAGGTATCTAACTCCTCCATGTGTGATACTGTACCAGAAGCTGAGGTATCTAACTCCTCCATGTGTGATACTGTACCAGAAGCTGAGGTATCTAACTCCTCCATGTGTGATACTGTACCAGAAGCTGGGGTATCTAACTCCTCCATGTGTGATACTGTACCAGAAGCTGAGGTATCTAACTCCTCCCTGTGTGATACTGTACCAGAAGCTGGGGTATCTAACTCCATCATGTGTGATACTGTACCAGAAGCTGAGGTATCTAACTCCATCATGTGTGATACTGTGCCAGAAGCTGGGGTATCTAACTCCATCATGTGTGATACTGTACCAGAAGCTGAGGTATCTAACTCCTCCATGTGTGATACTGTACCAGAAGCTGGGGTATCTAACTCCTCCATGTGTGATACTGTACCAGAAGCTGAGGTATCTAACTCCTCCATGTGTGATACTGTACCAGAAGCTGAGGTATCTAACTCCTCCATGTGTGATACTGTACCAGAAGCTGGGGTATCTAACTCCTCCATGTGTGATACTGTACCAGAAGCTGAAGTATCTAACTCCTCCATGTGTGATACTGTACCAGAAGCTGGGGTATCTAACTCCTCCATGTGTGATACTGTACCAGAAGCTGAGGTATCTAACTCCATCATGTGTGATACTGTACCAGAAGCTGAGGTATCTAACTCCTCCATGTGTGATACTGTACCAGAAGCTGGGGTATCTAACTCCTCCATGTGTGATACTGTACCAGAAGCTGAAGGTATCTAACTCCTCCATGTGTGATACTGTACCAGAAGCTGAGGTATCTAACTCCTCCATGTGTGATACTGTACCAGAAGCTGAGGTATCTAACTCCCCCATGTGTGATACTGTACCAGAAGCTGAGGTATCTAACTCCTCCATGTGTGATACTGTACCAGAAGCTGGGGTATCTAACTCCTCCATGTGTGATACTGTACCAGAAGCTGAGGTATCTAACTCCATCATGTGTGATACTGTACCAGAAGCTGGGGTATCTAACTCCTCCATGTGTGATACTGTACCAGAAGCTGGGGTATCTAACTCCTCCATGTGTGATACTGTACCAGAAGCTGGGGTATCTAACTCCTCCATGTGTGATACTGTACCAGAAGCTGGGGTATCTAACTCCTCCATGTGTGATACTGTACCAGAAGCTGAGGTATCTAACTCCTCCATGTGTGATACTGTACCAGAAGCTGGGGTATCTAACTCCTCCATGTGTGATACTGTACCAGAAGCTGGGGTATCTAACTCCTCCATGTGTGATACTGTACCAGAAGCTGAGGTATCTAACTCCTCCATGTGTGATACTGCACCAGAAGCTGAGGTATCTAACTCCTCCATGTGTGATACTGTACCAGAAGCTGGGGTATCTAACTCCTCCATGTGTGATACTGTACCAGAAGCTGAGGTATCTAACTCCATCATGTGTGATACTGTACCAGAAGCTGGGGTATCTAACTCCTCCATGTGTGATACTGCACCAGAAGCTGAGGTATCTAACTCCTCCATGTGTGATACTGTACCAGAAGCTGGGGTATCTAACTCCTCCATGTGTGATACTGTACCAGAAGCTGGGGTATCTAACTCCTCCATGTGTGATACTGTACCAGAAGCTGGAGTATCTAACTCCTCCCTGTGTGATACTGTACCAGAAGCTGGGGTATCTAACTCCTCCATGTGTGATACTGTACCAGAAGCTGGGGTATCTAACTCCTCCATGTGTGATACTGTACCAGAAGCTGGGGTATCTAACTCCTCCATGTGTGATACTGTACCAGAAGCTGAAGTATCTAACTCCTCCATGTGTGATACTGTACCAGAAGCTGGGGTATCTAACTCCTCCATGTGTGATACTGTACCAGAAGCTGAGGTATCTAACTCCTCCATGTGTGATACTGTACCAGAAGCTGAGGTATCTAACTCCTCCATGTGTGATACTGTACCAGAAGCTGAGGTATCTAACTCCATCATGTGTGATACTGTACCAGAAGCTGGGGTATCTAACTCCTCCATGTGTGATACTGCACCAGAAGCTGGGGTATCTAACTCCTCCATGTGTGATACTGCACCAGAAGCTGGGGTATCTAACTCCTCCATGTGTGATACTGTACCAGAAGCTGGGGTATCTAACTCCTCCATGTGTGATACTGTACCAGAAGCTGGGGTATCTAACTCCTCCATGTGTGATACTGTACCAGAAGCTGGGGTATCTAACTCCTCCATGTGTGATACTGTACCAGAAGCTGAGGTATCTAACTCCTCCATGTGTGATACTGTACCAGAAGCTGAGGTATCTAACTCCTCCCTGTGTGATACTGTACCAGAAGCTGAGGTATCTAACTCCTCCATGTGTGATACTGTACCAGAAGCTGGGGTATCTAACTCCTCCATGTGTGATACTGTACCAGAAGCTGAGGTATCTAACTCCTCCATGTGTGATACTGTACCAGAAGCTGAGGTATCTAACTCCTCCCTGTGTGATACTGTACCAGAAGCTGGGGTATCTAACTCCATCATGTGTGATACTGTACCAGAAGCTGAGGTATCTAACTCCTCCATGTGTGATACTGTACCAGAAGCTGAGGTATCTAACTCCTCCATGTGTGATACTGTACCAGAAGCTGAGGTATCTAACTCCTCCATGTGTGATACTGTACCAGAAGCTGAGGTATCTAACTCCTCCATGTGTGATACTGTACCAGAAGCTGAGGTATCTAACTCCTCCATGTGTGATACTGTACCAGAAGCTGAGGTATCTAACTCCTCCATGTGTGATACTGTACCAGAAGCTGAGGTATCTAACTCCTCCATGTGTGATACTGTACCAGAAGCTGGGGTATCTAACTCCTCCATGTGTGATACTGTACCAGAAGCTGAGGTATCTAACTCCTCCATGTGTGATACTGTACCAGAAGCTGAAGTATCTAACTCCTCCATGTGTGATACTGCACCAGAAGCTGAGGTATCTAACTCCTCCATGTGTGATACTGTACCAGAAGCTGGGGTATCTAACTCCTCCATGTGTGATACTGTACCAGAAGCTGAGGTATCTAACTCCTCCATGTGTGATACTGTACCAGAAGCTGAGGTATCTAACTCCATCATGTGTGATACTGTACCAGAAGCTGAGGTATCTAACTCCTCCATGTGTGATACTGTACCAGAAGCTGGGGTATCTAACTCCTCCATGTGTGATACTGTACCAGAAGCTGGGGTATCTAACTCCTCCATGTGTGATACTGTACCAGAAGCTGGGGTATCTAACTCCTCCATGTGTGATACTGTACCAGAAGCTGGGGTATCTAACTCCTCCATGTGTGATACTGTACCAGAAGCTGAGGTATCTAACTCCTCCATGTGTGATACTGTACCAGAAGCTGGGGTATCTAACTCCTCCATGTGTGATACTGTACCAGAAGCTGGGGTATCTAACTCCTCCATGTGTGATACTGTACCAGAAGCTGAGGTATCTAACTCCTCCATGTGTGATACTGTACCAGAAGCTGAAGTATCTAACTCCTCCATGTGTGATACTGTACCAGAAGCTGGGGTATCTAACTCCTCCATGTGTGATACTGTACCAGAAGCTGGGGTATCTAACTCCTCCATGTGTGATACTGTACCAGAAGCTGAGGTATCTAACTCCTCCATGTGTGATACTGTACCAGAAGCTGGGGTATCTAACTCCTCCATGTGTGATACTGTACCAGAAGCTGGGGTATCTAACTCCTCCATGTGTGATACTGTACCAGAAGCTGAAGTATCTAACTCCTCCATGTGTGATACTGTACCAGAAGCTGGGGTATCTAACTCCTCCATGTGTGATACTGTACCAGAAGCTGAGGTATCTAACTCCTCCATGTGTGATACTGTACCAGAAGCTGAGGTATCTAACTCCTCCATGTGTGATACTGTACCAGAAGCTGGGGTATCTAACTCCTCCATGTGTGATACTGTACCAGAAGCTGAGGTATCTAACTCCTCCCTGTGTGATACTGTACCAGAAGCTGGGGTATCTAACTCCATCATGTGTGATACTGTACCAGAAGCTGGGGTATCTAACTCCTCCATGTGTGATACTGTACCAGAAGCTGGGGTATCTAACTCCTCCATGTGTGATACTGTACCAGAAGCTGGGGTATCTAACTCCTCCATGTGTGATACTGTACCAGAAGCTGGGGTATCTAACTCCATCATGTGTGATACTGTACCAGAAGCTGAGGTATCTAACTCCTCCATGTGTGATACTGTACCAGAAGCTGAGGTATCTAACTCCTCCATGTGTGATACTATACCAGAAGCTGAGGTATCTAACTCCTCCATGTGTGATACTGTACCAGAAGCTGAGGTATCTAACTCCTCCATGTGTGATACTGTACCAGAAGCTGAGGTATCTAACTCCTCCATGTGTGATACTGTACCAGAAGCTGGGGTATCTAACTCCTCCATGTGTGATACTGTACCAGAAGCTGAGGTATCTAACTCCTCCATGTGTGATACTGTACCAGAAGCTGAGGTATCTAACTCCTCCATGTGTGATACTGTACCTTTCTAAGTGAAAGCTGGGGTAGGTTTTTCCTGGCAGTTCAGAGCACTGAGCACAGCAGTGTGAGAACACGCTCCAGTGAAATTTGAAGAAGCTACAATCCTGGAATATAAATCCATATATCACAGTCCTGCTGCTACTAACCAGACACACACAAAGGTATAATTACACATCCCTCCTGGGGCAATACCTAACACTGGACTGCAGAGAATAGAGTGCACAGCAGTGTGAGGACACGGCTCCAGTGCACATGGAGAAACTACAACCCTGAAATATGAATCCATATTTAACAGTCCTGCTGCTACTAACCACACACACAAATACAAATGTATGATTACACATCGCTACTGTAGTGTAGAAGGAAGGTAAGTAGGAATCTCTGCTGCACATGTGGGTGGGTGATGCTACAGTCCTGGTCTGTAGGTTTGGATGTCCAGGCAGCTCTTCCTAGAGAGCGCAGCGTCCCAGCAGGGATTCGGATAATCTTCCCTCCATCAACACCTCTCGGGCCGCCCCCGTAACGCAGGACAAAGCCTTTTAAAACCTATTATTGGATTTGAATCAATTGTATGAATTTCTAATGAAAGGATAATGCGTGAGGAATGTGGCGGCAGCGCTGGGCTGGGATCACCGGCCATTACTGGGATTTACAGGAGGGGCCGGGGGGGGGGGGGGGGGGGTTATCGGGGGCTTTTAAAGGTGACCACTGTCTTCCCTCAGGACAAAAACTGCATTATCAAGGCCAGAAGAATGTGCACAAATGTCAGGCTCATCTGTAACCGTTTCCCGTCAGTGCCAGGGATGGGAAACCACAGAGCGGCCCGCCCCCTGGGATGGAGAGCTCTCTCCCCCTCTCACAGCGCTCACTAAGGGCCACAAATACAGACCCACAACGGGTGGCCGCGGACCTCATTTTTTTAAATTCCCATGTCCCCACAGACATTAATAATCATATTCTACAAGAGTTTTTATAACATTTCTGCCTTTTATTGTTAAAAAGATAAATTACATGAAAGTTTTACCTGGCTCCCTGCCAGCGTGTTTCCTGTGTCCCTGGGGCGTGGTTTGAGCAAGCGGCAGGTTCCCTCTCCATCGGTAAAATGCTCGTCACACTGCATTTCAAAAAAGAGCCCTCCCTTTCACTCCTGCTCCCTCCCTCCCTTCTCTTTTTCCTGAACTCACTGACCGCAGCAAGCGAAACTCACGTTTGCAAGGTCAGCACCTTCTGTCTGCGCAGGAGGTAGTACTGATCGTGTTTCACGGAGGGCGAGGGAACCTGCTGCTGCTCAAACCACACCCCGGGGACACAGGAAACAAGCTGGCAGGGAGCCCCTCCCTCCCTTCTCTTCTTCCTGTACTCACTGAACTCACGATTGCAAGGTCAGCACCTTCTGTCTGCGCAGGAGGTAGTACTGATCGTGTTTCACGGAGGGCGAGGGAACCTGCTGCTGCTCAAACCACACCCCGGGGACACAGGAAACAAGCTGGCAGGGAGCCCCTCCCTCCCTTCTCTTCTTCCTGTACTCACTGAACTCACGATTGCACGGTCAGCACCTTCTGTGCATGCATCTGGATGCTAGATATTAAGACGGGTAAGCGATTCACTGTCGGCGCATGCAGGGAAGACTGTCCTGCCGTCTCCAGTCTGTGCAGAAGGTGGTGCTGATCATGTTTCAAGGAGGGCGAGGGAACCTGCTGCTGCTCAAACCACACACCAGGGACAAAGGAAAAAAACTGGCAGGAAGCCTGTTAAAATTTTCATCTAATTTATCTTTTTAGCAATAAATGTTATAAAAACTGTTAAAGGGGTTTTCCCACTAAATCTCCGAGTGATGTTAACACAATAAAGATCATTTTAACCCCTTACTTTACAATTTATTCAGTGTTATTGTTGTTTTAGCTCCTATCACTCCCCAGGCTGCTCAGTGTAAAATGTGTGGGCGGGGCCTCTCTAAGCAGACACATTACTGTATTATCCATCTAGTTTTGTGGGGTGACAATGTGGCTAGATTATTAGGGTACAAGGTGTATATACACTTTCATCTGGCTTCTGTACTAACACACTGACACATAGAAAGAGAGATGAGACAGATCAGAGATGCATGAGATTATTACACAGAGGCTGATATACCATTACACTGTTACACTGTGAGCTCTGCTACATCTCACAGCTATGTGTCTGCCTCCCTCTTCCCCCGGATAACTTATCTCCTTGTAGCTTGTAGTTGTTTGCAGCCTCTCTCTCTGCTCACCATGTGCTGACAGGAGTTAATCAGTGTCTGTGTCTCTGAGCTCCATGCAGGGGGCGTGGCTACAGAAAGAAATCTCATCAGAAAGATCTCACACAAAAATCCAAGATGTCGCCTGACCCTAAGCCAGAAGTTACAGGGTCGTGTCTAGGGGCAACGGAACTTCAGGACTGATAGAGACAGGTTGGACTTATATCTGTGAAATTCTGCATTTTTGTTAATAAAAGTGAATTAGAGAAAGTGTTATTTTGTTACATATACATATAAGAAACTTGTCTTTATGATTATACCCCTTTAAGTGATATGATGATTAATGTCTGTGGGGACGTGGGAAATTCAAAAAAAGAGTCTATGGATTTCCAAATCTATAGAATTTGGCGATGCCAAAATTACAGTGCACTACTTTTCTTACAGTGCACTAGAGTAATAAGACATAAGTGATATTTTTGAGATAATTCACAAGTCTCACGAAGATTGGAATGGCGGCCACTAAAAAATGCAACTCCACCCTGGAAAAAACAAGCCCTCTCACAGCAAAGAAATGAATAAAAGTAACGGTTATTGAAATAAGATCTGGATGAAAAAAAAAAAGTCAAATGTCAAGTCCTAAAACTTATTGGGGCTCATTTACAAAGGGCTCCGCGGCCGCACTTTCATCAGGTTTCCCAAATTTTTACGCTTTGCAGCGAATTCCACCGGGATTTTGGTGCAGGCGATCGGATTTTGGCTTTCACGCAACAGAAATCGGGGGGGGGGGGGGGGGGTGGCGTTGCTCTTCAGACAACCCGACGGAATCGGAAAAACCTCGGAATTTAAAAACAAAGTGGGGGTCATTTACTAAGGGCCCGATTCGCGTTTTCCCAACGTGTTACCCGAATATTTCCGATTTGCGCCGTTTTCCCCTGAATTGCCCCGGGATTTTGGAGAACACGATCGGATTTTGGCGCATCGCCGCTGGCATGCACGCGAAGGAAATCGGGGGGCGTGGCCGAACGAAAACCCGACGGATTCAGAAAAACCGCCGCATTTAAAAAACAAAATTGTGTCGCGGAGCTTGCACTTACCTTCACTCAGCCCGGCTCGGTGTATTCCTGTGCGTTCCGGGGAACTTCAGCGCAGCAGCGCCACCTGGTGGACGGCGGAGGAACTACCTTAGTGAATCCCGGCCGGACCCGAATCCACCGTAGAGAACGCGCCGCTGGATCGCGAATGGACCGGGTAAGTAAATCTGCCCCAGTGTCGCAAGATCAAGCACTTACATGCACTGAGAAGCAGCGGACCTCGGCGCAGCAGCGACACATGAAGGAAATTGGACGCACGCTCTTAGTGAATCCCGGCAGAAGCCGAATCAGAGTCAGACAACGCGGCGTGGAATCGCGACAGGACCGGGTAAGTAAATGTGCCCCATTGGGTGTTAGAATTCCTGCAACGTTGGGAGACTTTAGAATCTTTCCATCAGTGTAATGTATAGTCTGATCCAATGATCCCCACGTATCACTATGAAGTGTTGTTAGTGTGATCTAGCGAGTCATTCTCCAGCCCTATATCCCCTATACATGGGCAGGTAGAGGACACCCCGGCCGGGCAGCTGTCTCGTCACCTGTCGTGTCCTACAAGCCGGGGATAACTGCATCCGATGACACCAATGGCGTGAAATTAATGAGCCTGATGAAATCTGCAATGGTGATTTTTCTTCCCCTTGGAGTAATTCAATGAATGAAGCAGCAAATTACTCGGCGTCTGTTATCACCAAATGCCAAGTGGGAGTAACTGGATCCGGGTGTTTATGAGTAAAGGAGACCATCTTGTAAGGCGCTCATCACCCATTGTATGCAGTCATTCAGGACTCATGCACCTCCAAGATCCACCACAAAGCCTTTAATTAGTGGGTCTCCTCTGGCTATAATATAAAATATTTATCTTCTACTAATAGGACAATGTATCTGCCATTAATAATAATATATCAAATACAATGTATCTGCTTCATGTTACAGGAAATTAGGGGAAACTTTTATTTTCTGGCAGACAAAGCATGTATAAAGTCTCATTTCCAAATGTTTTGTTATTTACTAAAGTCTGCTGAAAAACTACAACTGATATCTCTGCCAGGTCAGACCAGGACTTACTTGTTTCAACTGATCGCTTCACGATATTTTGTAGACTGTAAGCTCTTGTGCCCTCCCCTCATCCTCATAGACTGTAAGCTCGTGTCCTCCCCTCATCCTCATAGGCTGTAAGCTCTTGGGTCACCCCTCATCCTCATAGACTGTAAGCTCTTGTGTCCTCCCCTCATCCTCATAGACTGTAAGCTCTTGTGTCACCCTCTCATCCTCATAGACTGTAAGCTCTTGTGTCACCCCCTCATCCTCATAGACTGTAAGCTCTTGTGTCACCTCCTCATCCTCATAGACTGTAAGCTCTTGTGTCACTCCCTCATCCTCATAGACTGTAAGCTATTGTGTCACACCCTCATCCTCATAGACTGTAAGCTCTTGTGTCACCCCCTCATCCTCATAGACTGTAAGCTCTTGTGTCACCCCTCATCCTCATAGACTGTAAGCTCTTGTGTCACCCCCTCATCCTCATAGACTGTAAGCTCTTGTGTCACCCCCTCATCCTCATAGACTGTAAGCTCTTGTGTCACCCCTCATCCTCATAGACTGTAAGCTCTTGTGTCACCCCCTCATCCTCATAGACTGTAAGCTCTTGTGTCACCCCTTCATCCTCATAGACTGTAAGCTCTTGTGTCACCCCCTCATCCTCATAGACTGTAAGCTCTTGTGTCCTCCTCATCCTCATAGACTGTAAGCTCTTGTGTCACCCCCTCATCCTCATAGACTGTAAGCTCTTGTGTCACCCCCTCACCCTCATAGACTGTAAGCTCTTGTGTCACCCCCTCATCCTCATAGACTGTAAGCTCCTGTCACCCCCTCATCCTCATAGACTGTAAGCTCTTGTGTCACCCCCTCATCCTCATAGACTGTAAGCTCTTGTGTCCCCCTCATCCTCATAGACTGATTTTAAGACTGGTGTATAAAAAAGTCTTAATGAATCGCCCCCAATGTATCCAGTAGTTAGAAGACCCTACTAACAAGGGGGTGGATTTATCATACACTGACGCAAGGTGTGCCGTCGTATGATGTTTGCCCACCTCATGGCATGGCAAAGAAATACACACAGCTAATGGCATAGGTATAGGTAATGTGCAGGTATGGGGCCCCAAAACAAATCCGCACTGCCATCAGGAACCGCCCCCTTTATACCTCACCACGCCCAGGTGACATGGTGGTGGAGTAAGGGGGGGGGGTGGCCGTGTTCCTGGATTGGTGATTATTTTGGAGAATCTTATATACAAGCCCTGATACATCCCCCACAATATATTTAGAGGAGATTTCTAGGACGATGTACACATGACATCCCATCTCTCTGCTCCCCATAAAGCAGATAAAATGTTGTTCAATAATTCAGCATTTTATCCTCCATGATTTCCTATTACCGGCTCCGTAATAAAATCTGTGCAGCAGTGAAGAGCCGGCTAAGCTTATTTTCCAAGATTTGTGAACTTCTATTCAGCATTTTTTCTGATGTTTTCTGGACACAAACCAAAATGTCTGACAAAAGGTCATTGCATCCATATAAGGAGGGAACAGCTATACAGCTATAAGCAATTCTATACATCCTATATGCAAGTGCTGAGACTCACAAAGTTGTGCTTAAAGGACACCTACCATTTGATCTGATGCATTATGAAGCAAACATACCCTGAGAATGCTGTAGCTACACTGATGCAGAAACATATCTTGTTTAATCCCTGATCTGAGTGGTTTAGCTGAAAAAACAATGATACAATTCTGATAATGAGTCTCTGTCGCTCCTGTGGCTGCCCCGGTTCATCTCCTCTTATACTAATTATGCGGCTACTCCAGCCTTGTCCTGCCCAGCGCAAGCCATGAATAAGTTATCACTGTGTTGTGCCTGACAGGCAGAAGTAATCATCAGCTGCACCATCCCCCAGCTGGTGTGTGTGAGTCATCCAGGTCAGGTTGATTAGTCTTGTCTGGACAGTTCAGGAAGCTTCGTGTGATGTGTTTATGAGCCAGTCTGCACCCAGCTTTCTCAAGGTCCTGAATTTTATCATTGTTATTTGAGCAAAACCACTCGGATCAGGGATTAAACAAGATATGTTTCTGCATCAGTGTAGCTAAAGCATTCTCAAGGTATGTTTGGTTCACAATGCATAAAAACCTATGGTAGATTCCCTTTAAAAATAGGAGGACGTGCAGAAGTTTGTTTTAGAGTTTGTTCTTAAGTTGAATTTGTATGTAATTCGGAACTGTATATTTTATCATTGTAGCTTCAGGCAAAATTTTTTGGGTCTTTATGACTAATGGTTTTTTAAAATGTTGGCTTGTCATAAGAACCAGGATTAACAAAAAATCTTAATTACAGACACCTGTGATAACTGTTATAGAGGTTTATTGTAGCCTAAGGCTAAAGTACAGTAAATTACTAACATCCAGAGGTCCGTTTGTAACTAGGGGTCGTCTGTAAGTCAAGTAGGTGACCACCGGTACTACGTTACAAAGCTGATTGGATCCATCAAGTCCATAACTACACAACCCCACTGTGCCGCCTGCACCAAATGGCCAAACTGATAGAACCTTCAGTTCTTGGAAAGATACAGATGTTGTTACTTTGTATACAGCACATACAATGCTGCAGCGCGTCGTGCTATAACCACACAGATAAATAATAACAGACCCGCATCAAGGTTTTGTACTTCTATTCTAGTCCAGACTTTGTGATTAAGATTGAAGACGCTCGCCTGCGCTGATGACTACTACATGATGTCTTATTTTCTCTGTCCGGAATGAAGGGAGATCTCTCCGTGAGGTAGAGGGTCTGGGGGCATAATGATAACACCGCACACTCCATCATCATCCCAGGGGTAACCAAGCAAAGTGATCTCTGACTCCCACAGAACCTCCGCAAATGTCTAACACGTGTTCACTGCACCCACACCTCACCGCCTGCAGCTTACTCACATCCATTACACAGTTACACCCCTGCAATACCACAATTATATCTCTTATTCATTATGGACTGTATGACTATGGATCAAATGATTCTATGGATGACATGTTTTTCCAGAAATGTACAAGAATATAACTACTATAATACTGCCCACTATGTACAAGAATATAACTACTATAATACTGCCCCCTATGTACAAGAATATAACTACTATAATACTGCCTCCTATGTACAGGAATATAACTACTATAATACTGCCCCCTATGTACAAGAATATAACTGCTATAATACTGCCCCCTATGTACAGGAATATAACTACTATAATACTGCCTCCTATGTACAGGAATATAACTACTATAATACTGCCCCCTATGTACAAGAATATAACTACTATAATACTGCCCCTATGTACAGGAATATAACTAATATAATACTGCCCCTATGTACAAGAATATAACTACTATAATACTGCCCCCTATGTACAGGAATATAACTACTATAATACTGCCCCCTATGTACAAGAATATAACTACTATAATACTGCCCCCTATGTACAGGAATATAACTACTATAATACTGCCCCTATGTACAAGAATATAACTACTATAATACTGCCCCCTATGTACAGGAATATAACTACTATAATACTGCCCCTATGTACAAGAATATAACTACTATAATACTGCCCCCTATGTACAGGAAGAAAACTACTATAATACTGCCCCCTATGTACAGGAATATAACTACTATAATACTGCCCCCTATGTACAAGAATATAACTACTATAATACTGCCCCCTATGTACAGGAATATAACTACTATAATACTGCCCCTTATGTACAGGAATATAACTACTATAATACTGCCCCTATGTACAAGAATATAACTACTATAATACTGCCCCCTATGTACAAGAATATAACTACTATAATACTGCCCACTATGTACAGGAATATAACTACTATAATACTGCCCCCTATGTACAAGAATATAACTACTATAATACTGCCCCCTATGTACAAGAATATAACTACTATAATACTGCCCCCTATGTACAAGAATATAACTACTATAATACTGCCCCCTATGTACAAGAATATAACTACTATAATACTGCCCCCTATGTACAAGAATATAACTACTATAATACTGCCCCCTATGTACAAGAATAAAACTACTATAATACCGCCCCCTGTGTACAAGAATATAACTACTATAATACTGCCCCCTATGTACAGGAATATAACTACTATAATACCGCCCCCTATGTACAAGAATATAACTACTATAATACCGCCCCCTATGTACAAGAATATAACTACTATAATACCGCCCCCTATGTACAAGAATATAACTACTATAATACTGCCCCTATGTACAGGAATATAACTACTATAATACTGCCTCCTATGTACAGGAATATAACTACTATAATACTGCCCCCTATGTACAGGAATATAACTACTATAATACTGCCCCCTATGTACAAGAATATAACTACTATAATACTGCCCCCTATGTACAAGAATATAACTACTATAATACTGTCCCCTATGTACAAGAATATAACTACTATAATACCGCCCCCTGTGTACAAGAATATAACTACTATAATACCGCCCCCTATGTACAAGAATATAACTACTATAATACCACCCCCTATGTACAAGAATATAACTACTATAATACTGCCCCTATGTACAAGAATATAACTACTATAATACTGCCTCCTATGTACAGGAATATAACTACTATAATACTGCCCCCTATGTACAAGAATATAACTACTATAATACTGCCCCTATGTACAGGAATATAACTACTATAATACTGCCCCCTATGTACAGGAATATAACTACTATAATACTGTCCCCTATGTACAAGAATATAACTACTATAATACTGCTCCCTATGTACAAGAATATAACTACTATAATACTGCCCCCTATGTACAAGAATATACCTACTATAATACTGCCCCCTATGTACAAGAATATAACTACTATAATAACTACTATAATAATGCCCCCTATGTACAAGAATATAACTACTATAATAATGCCCCTATGTACAAGAATATAACTACTATAATACTGCCCCTATGTACAAGAATATAACTACTATAATACTGCCCCTATGTACAAGAATATAACTACTATAATACTGCCCCCTATGTACAAGAATATAACTACTATAATACTGCCCCCTATGTACAAGAATATAACTACTATAATACTGCTCCCTATGTACAAGAATATAACTACTATAATACTGCCTCCCTATGTACAAGAATATAACTACTATAATACTGCTCCCTATGTACAAGAATATAACTACTATAATACTGCCCCCTATGTACAAGAATATAACTACTATAATACTGCCCCCTATGTACAGGAATATAACTACTATAATACTGCCCCCTATGTACAGGAATATAACTACTATAATACTGCCCCCTATGTACTAGAATATAACTACTATAATACTGCCGCCTATGTACAAGAATATAACTACTATAATACTGCCCCCTATGTACAAGAATATAACTACTATAATACTGCCCCCTATGTACAGGAATATAACTACTATAATACTGCCCCCTATGTACAGGAATATAACTACTATAATACTGCCTCCTATGTACAGGAATATAACTACTATAATACTGCCCCCTATGTACAAGAATATAACTACTATAATACTGCCCCTATGTACAGGAATATAACTACTATAATACTGCCTCCTATGTACAGGAATATAACTACTATAATACTGCCTCCTATGTACAAGAATATAACTACTATAATACTGCCCCCTATGTACAGGAATATAACTACTATAATACTACCCCTATGTACAAGAATATAACTACTATAATACTGCCCCCTATGTACAAGAATATTACTACTATAATACTGCCCCCTATGTACAAGAATATAACTACTATAATACTGCCCCCTATGTACAAGAATATAACTACTATAATACTGCCTCCTATGTACAGGAATATAACTACTATAATACTGCCCCCTATGTACAAGAATATAACTACTATAATACTGCCCCCTGTGTACAGGAATATAACTACTATAATACTTCCCCCTATGTACAAGACTATAACTACTATAATACTGCCCCCTATGTACAAGAATATAACTACTATAATACTGCCCCCTATGTACAAGAATATAACTACTATAATACTGCCCCCTATGTACAAGAATATAACTACTATAATACTGCCCCCTATGTACAAGAATATAACTACTATAATACTTCCCCCTATGTACAAGACTATAACTACTATAATACTGCCCCCTATGTACAAGAATATAACTACTATAATACTGCCCCCTATGTACAAGAATATAACTACTATAATACTGCCCCCTATGTACAAGAATATAACTACTATAATACTGCCCCCTATGTACAAGAATATAACTACTATAATACGGCCCCCTATGTACAGGAATATAACTACTATAATACTGCCCCCTATGTACAAGAATATAACTACTATAATACTGCCCCCTATGTACAAGAATATAACTACTGTAATACTGCCCCCTATGTACAAGAATATAACTACTATAATACTGCTCCCTATGTACAAGAATATAACTACTATAATACTGCCCCCTATGTACAGGAATATAACTACTATAATACTGCCCCCTATGTACAGGAATATAACATGTATATGTATGTCAGTAATAATCCCTGGTAACCCCGGTGATGTCGCTCCGTTGTGTATAACACATTATGATGAATATTCTGTGATTACACAATGCGGTCGCCTCCTCCTCCTGTAGTGATAAAGATGAAGTCTAGACGCCCTGTAACATAATTATGACTGCTACATGACATAACCTGTTAATAACAATCATACGAGCGGCTTGTGTGACCCGTGACCATGAGATTGTGTAGTATCATCTCATATTCCTCATTAACTGATTCCTGACCCGTTGGGGTCACCCTTATGCTGGAGACATTTCTGTGAGTAAGGGGCGATGCTGGTGATTGGCATACCACGGGGCGGAGAGGCAGCGGCTCCGGATGACTGATGCCTTGTCCTATTGTCATGTGCTATTCTGGGTCTCGGATTTTCTTATAGCAGACACTATACCTTGTTATTTTTACATGTGCGGTCTATGGGGGGGGGGGGGGGTCACACAGTGCGGGCGACATAGCAGCGCCCATTTATAGATCAGGGGTCACAATGTCCAGCACGACAATATTACTCTGTAGGAGATAACGAGCAGATCCCTCCCAACTAATTCTACAACAACAAGGAGGTAAAATAATAAGGCTGCCCTGATGTGTCACTACAGCTGCCGCCTGATACTGAACCAGCCTCTTATTGTTTGGGTCATTATCTTAATGTAAAATAAGATTTTAGGGCTTCCTAAACTTTAACGAAACTTTAAAATAAAGGCAAACTTTGTGCTATCCTGTATTCTAGAAGGATTCTTTCCCCCATCTTTCTATGAGCTTTCAGCAATGTGTATTACTCCACTGAGAGCTGATAGATAAGGAGAAGATGATAAAGTTTCTAGAGACTTAACTCTGTACAGACAGACAAAGCTAAGATAACCTTACGGTAGATGTTTATACTTACCTCCCCGTCCCGTCCGGCAAAAGCTTCTTTTGTCGTATTTTAAAATACAGAGGTTTCGTAGAAATAGAGCTTGATAATATATGCAAATGAGCCTGGGGTGCTCTACCGTGACGTCACCGGCTGTCTTAACATAGTGTCGGTGTGTCAATCGTACGGGGGTTCGTACAGGCTCATTTGCTTATGTTATAAACCCTGGTAGTCTAACATATGACAAAAGAAGCTTATTGCCCTTCAGGATGGGTTATATATTGGTAGATGTCCTTTAAGTGAAATATTCTCAAGGCATGTAAGGAGTTCATCTTTAGCCTCTTCTCTTTATCTACGTGTTGTGTACAAATAAGAGAAGATCCACTGCCCGGATTGGGCCTCAGCCAGGTGGTTGGGGACTACTATGGTATATATGTGGTTAGATAATATTACATGGTTGCTCCTGAATATACCATATGGAATGACAATTGGGGCAGACTGTCCCAGCATATGACGCAAACCCTGTCCCCCACAGAATCTATCAGGAGGCTCCAGCATCCAGAAGTGTAGGCGCAGAAAAACGCTATAGCCTGCGCCAAAACCTCCCAAAGGCTATAGCTAATCAGTAGGTCATCCTCGCCCTCTCGCGCTATAGCCTGCACCAAAACTTTCCAAAGGCTATAGCTAGTACGCAGGTCATCCCCGCCCTCTTGCGCTATAGCCTGAGCTGAAATATCCCAAAGGCAATAGCTAGTGCGCAGGTCATCCCCGCCCTCTTGCGCTATAGCCTGCGCCGAAATATCCCAAAGGCAATAGCTAGTGCGCAGGTCATCCCCGCCCTCTTGCGCTATAACCTGCACCAAGACCTTCCAAAGGCAATAGCTAGTGTGCAGGTCATCCTCGCCCTCTTGCGCTATAACCTGCACCAAGACCTTCCAAAGGCAATAGCTAGTGCGCAGGTCATCCTCGCCCTCTTGCGCTATAACCTGCACCAAGACCTTCCAAAGGCAATAGCTAGTGCGCAGGTCATCCCCGCACTCTTGCGCTATAACCTGCACCAAGACCTTCCAAAGGCAATAGCTAGTGCGCCGGTCATCCCCACCCTCTTGCGCTATAACCTGCACCAAGACCTTCCAAAGGCAATAGCTAGTGCGCAGGTCATCCCCACCCTCTTGCGCTATAACCTGCACCAAGACCTTCCAAAGGCAATAGCTAGTGCGCAGGTCATCCTCGCCCTCTTGCGCTATAACCTGCGCCAAGACCTTCCAAAGGCAATAGCTAGTGCGCAGGTCATCCTCGCCCTCTTGCGCTATAACCTGCACCAAGACCTTCCAAAGGCAATAGCTAGTGCGCAGGTCATCCTCGCCCTCTTGCGCTATAACCTGCACCAAGACCTTCCAAAGGCAATAGCTAGTGCGCAGGTCATCCTCGCCCTCTTGTGCTATAACCTGCACCAAGACCTTCCAAAGGCAATAGCTAGTGCGCAGGTCATCCTCGCCCTCTTGCGCTATAACCTGCACCAAGACCTTCCAAAGGCAATAGCTAGTGCGCAGGTCATCCCCGCACTCTTGCGCTATAACCTGCACCAAGACCTTCCAAAGGCAATAGCTAGTGCGCCGGTCATCCTCGCCCTCTTGTGCTATAACCTGCACCAAGACCTTCCAAAGGCAATAGCTAGTGTGCAGGTCATCCTCGCCCTCTTGTGCTATAACCTGCACCAAGACCTTCCAAAGGCAATAGCTAGTGCGCAGGTCATCCTCGCCCTCTTGCGCTATAACCTGCACCAAGACCTTCCAAAGGCAATAGCTAGTGCGCAGGTCATCCTCGCCCTCTTGCGCTATAACCTGCACCAAGACCTTCCAAAGGCAATAGCTAGTGCGCAGGTCATCCTCGCCCTCTTGCGCTATAACCTGCACCAAGACCTTCCAAAGGCAATAGCTAGTGCGCAGGTCATCCTCGCCCTCTTGCGCTATAACCTGCACCAAGACCTTCCAAAGGCAATAGCTAGTGCGCAGGTCATCCTCGCCCTCTTGCGCTATAACCTGCACCAAGACCTTCCAAAGGCAATAGCTAGTGCGCAGGTCATCCTCGCCCTCTTGCGCTATAACCTGCACCAAGACCTTCCAAAGGCAATAGCTAGTGCGCAGGTCATCCTCGCCCTCTTGTGCTATAACCTGCACCAAGACCTTCCAAAGGCAATAGCTAGTGCGCAGGTCATCCCCGCACTCTTGCGCTATAACCTGCACCAAGACCTTCCAAAGGCAATAGCTAGTGCGCCGGTCATCCTCGCCCTCTTGTGCTATAACCTGCACCAAGACCTTCCAAAGGCAATAGCTAGTGCGCAGGTCATCCTCGCCCTCTTGTGCTTTAACCTGCACCAAGACCTTCCAAAGGCAATAGCTAGTGTGCAGGTCATCCTCGCCCTCTTGTGCTATAACCTGCACCAAGACCTTCCAAAGGCAATAGCTAGTGCGCAGGTCATCCTCGCCCTCTTGCGCTATAACCTGCACCAAGACCTTCCAAAGGCAATAGCTAGTGCGCAGGTCATCCTCGCCCTCTTGCGCTATAACCTGCACCAAGACCTTCCAAAGGCAATAGCTAGTGCGCAGGTCATCCTCGCCCTCTTGCGCTATAACCTGCACCAAGACCTTCCAAAGGCAATAGCTAGTGCGCAGGTCATCCTCGCCCTCTTGCGCTATAACCTGCACCAAGACCTTCCAAAGGCAATAGCTAGTGCGCAGGTCATCCTCGCCCTCTTGCGCTATAACCTGCACCAAGACCTTCCAAAGGCAATAGCTAGTGCGCAGGTCATCCTCGCCCTCTTGCGCTATAACCTGCACCAAGACCTTTCTTTTGGCTAAGATAATATGAGCGATAGAAGATAGACAGAGAAAGATATGAGAATGAGCGATAGAAGATAGACAGAGAAAGATATGAGACAGATTTAAAAAAATGGAAAGTCTTAAACAGAACTTCGAGGAAAAAACCCAACCAAGTTGCAGTCCATTACTCCACGTGAGTAGTCGGCCGTCTCCTTCCTCCCTTCTGTTTTGTAGCAGTGTGATGCGTGACGCGCGGAGTTGATGTGCCGCTCTTGTGTTACGCCACTTGTAGGATTGGATTGCGGATAAATCAGGAGATCAGGCTGAGTGCGGTGGATTATTTAGCAGAGGACGGGCCCAGATACAATATCCAGAGGCTTCTGTGGTCACAGTCACCTCGCATCCTGTTCACGGATCCCACCGGAGTCTGCCATGACTGAGGGTCCTGCGTGTAGACTCCTGTGATTACTGTCAGGCTTGTCGCAGGCTCCTCATTTAATAATATAGATGGCAAACAGAGTGTTTTTATTGGATGCATGAAAATTTAACCCCATAATACACAGCACAAAATGAAACACTCTATAGGAAAACTCGGCCTGATATGTATAGAATGTGATGGAAGACAAAGCAAACATTTTTATTATTATGTATTTGGATGTAGTAGGACACAAGGCCCCAGTGAGAATGTGTAAGAGGCTCAATTTATCATAAAGTGACCGTAGTCAGCCGCCAATTGTACAAGTTCTCTCACTTCAACTCAACTATAAGAGACAAAATGAGAAAACAAATCCAGAAAATCACATTGTCTGATATTTATTTGGAAATTATAGTGGAAAGTAAAGTATTTGGTCAATGACAAAAGTTCATCTCAATACTTTGTTATATTGTTGGTTCCTTTGTTGGCAATGGCAGAGGTCAAACGTTTTCTGTCAGTCTTCACGAGGTTGCTGGTATGTTGGGCCATTCTCCTCCATGCAGATCTCTCCAGAGCAGTGATGTTTTGGGGCTGTCGCTGGGCAAGACGGACTTTCAACTCCCTCCAAAGGTTTTCTATGGGGTAAAGATCTGGAGACTGGCGAGGCCAATCCAGGACCTTGAAATACTTCTTACGAAGCAAATGGGTAAACAGCTTGGAATTAAGAGCCCTAAATGGATTCACAAATTGGGGGGTAACAGTCTTGGATGTGTAAACTATTTAATGGGTAACTAACTTTGTGGTAAGAATTTCAGGCTCCTTGTATTGCATATTTCATTAGTTGGCAGCGTTCACAGTTCTTTTACTGTGTAATCCGGAATCTCTCCGAATGTAGAAGGACATGGCTGTGATCCTGCCCCTTATAACAGGCTGGTGACAGCTCGTGGGCCTCAATGCTCAGGACAAGTTCCCTTTATCACATCCTTTTTATATAATCTTCTTACTTTGGTGAATCCAGACTAAACTTGGAGTCATGTCCATACGGAGACCTCTGCGAGATATCAGCTACAACAAAATCTTCATCCAAAATAAAGTTTTACTGCGGCGGAGAAAGCCATAAATAAGTAGAACAAATAGTAAAGATGATCTGACATGAAAGGTAGGAATACGTCTTTACGACTGGCGGTGAGAAGTCAGGCTTCGTGGCGATTGTGACCGACCATTTCATAAACAGAGTCCTTGACGTACACAATGCATAAATTTGCCTTACGAGCCCATATATATATATAACGTCCCTTTTAATGACCAGTGTTGGCAAAGCTCAAACTTTGTGTCTTTTTTTTCGAAACAGAGGAATTTACAAGCTTTTCTCCTCAAGGCCACCTCTGGAATTATCTTCATCACCACTTAAGGAAAAAGCCAGGAATGTCAGGCTAAAACCTTCACCATAAACGTGTCCGGCTAATGAAACACAGAGGAGGCTCCGAGCCGTTTAATAAGGAGCGGGATGGACTTTACGAGGTTTACGTGAAGGCGACTGGTTTACCTTTAGGTGTGGGATTTTGTTCTGAAGACAGAGAGATGTTTAAAACTTAAACCAGAGATAGAGAACATTTGGGGGGGGATGGCGGCGGGCAGGTGGCAGGGGAAGGCTCTTAAAAAACCTGGAAGATAAGGAGAGGAGCTAATTGGGTCAAGTTGTGAAGGAATGCGCAAATCTCACGGGGGAACTCGCAAACATAAAACAGGAGAGCAGAATCTGTTTCCCTGCCAGATAAGATGCATGGCTCCGACTCCATGCAAAGAAAAAAAATATGGAAAATTTTAGTTTTTCCAAAAATAAAACCTCTTAAAGGGTCCTTTCTTTGCCTTGGATGGGATTCAGGTTAAAAATAGTCTTTTTCTCCGTAATAGAAGAGAAAAAACTGAAGTCTTGCATCTCTAATAGCTTAAAGATAGAAGTGATCTCACAGGTGACAGTTCTGGTGAAGTGTAACAATGTATCGAAAGACCCAACACAAATATGTTGCAATATGAGGCATTTCCCTTATCTTTTATGCGGAGGCCACACTAACGTTCTCCAGAAGAGTTACAATACTCCTCTCACTGTTATTCAGGAGTATATTGTTGGGTGAAGAGGAGTGTGAAATTTTCAGTACTACAAATAAGTGACTCCTACGTGTATTTAGTGGTTATAGATGGATATTTTGTGCCAGGAAATCATTACTGCCTGTTTTCTGTGCCGATTCAAAGAAAATCTTTGAATCTCTGCTCTCCCCCCGGTGACTACCAATATCTCTGGGCCTCCCAAAGGTATCAACAGGGGAACAGAGGAATTGCACGTTCCAGCTTTAAGGAAATCAGAATCCATCCTGATAAACCAGGGACATTATTCATATATCCCGACACTGTGGCTATGGTAATCTTCTTATATTTCTTATCCATGGCCTCCTGCCTTCTAATATCAACTTTTATAATTATAAATAATAAGCCAGAAGGGCTCTGGAGGGTGTTACCAAAGCCTCTCCATGTTGCAGATTCACAGGCTGTTCCCAGGGACCTGCCATGTTGTAGCTTTACAGGCTGTTATACTGCAGAGGAACACTTTCTCTTTCCCACTGTGTGAAATTACATCAGGCAGAAGGAGAGGTGAAGTGCTAAGTGAGCAGAGGGTCAGACAGTGTAACAGCCTGTGAAACTGCAGCGCTAAGAGCTCTTCCGGCTAATTTGCATAATTTTAAACATTAATTTTAAAAGGATGGCCATGTATAACAAATAAAAGTAGATAACCACCATCACAGTGCCTGGATCGATGAGTAAGTGCCCCTGGTTTATCATACTCACCTTGTCACCTCCGCGTTCTAACAAGTGATGCCAAAGTATTACACCCCGGCTTCACTCCACAAGCACCATAGGTACAGCACATGTACAGTAAAGCCAAGATACTGTCCCAGCTTCACTTCCTGCACCGCCAGTATAAAAACTTCAAATTGATCGATTTGGGACCGTAAACCACAGGTCCATAAGGACCTGTACTTGGTGTAGGGTCCCAAATCGACATGACAGGTCTTTTTTTTTAAGGGATCCCCGCATCTTGCCCTAATATGGCCTGATGTGTGACAAACAATAATGGCCCAAACTCGTGAAAATTCTGATTTAATTAAAGTGGTCGTTCACTCTCAGCAAAAATTTGATAAAGTTTATGTAAGGAAAAGTTACACAATTTTTTAATATACTTTCTGTATCAATTCCTCGTGGTTTTCTAGATCTCTGCTTGCTGTCCTTCTATAGAAAGTTACATTGTTTACTTCCAGTGGATAGAAATCTGAGCATGGTCATGTGATGCCATGCAGCTCTGATGGCTCTGTGTCCATCACATGACCATGGACAGATTTCTATCCACTCCAAGTAAACAATGTAACTTTCTACAGAATGACAGCAAGCAGAGGTCTGGAAAACTGCGACGAATGGATACAGAAAGTTTATTGAAAAATTGTATAACTTTTCATTAAACAAACAATATCAATTATTTACTAAAAGTGGACAATCCCTTTAAATGTATGTGACAGCTGGATAGCACAACACATTGTAACCTATCAGAAATGTGATGGATGCCAGATCAAGTGCTACAGCAGCCGTGAAAGTGTTAAGTGCTGCAGATCCAAGCGGGCCTGCGAAGCGTCTGAGAACTGCTGTCGGTGCCTGATTCTCCGGGGAGCGAGCGTTATCACAGAAGACAGAGGTAACAGCACATTTCAGGAGCTTGTCTCCAGCGTACAGTGTGGGAGGATGCGCAGATCCACGGGAACATGAGTGTTCTGACAAGGGGAAAAATCATCTGCACACCCACAGAAAGGGGGGCGAAGTACAGGCCTCGTCATAGTGCCAGAGCTGCACTCACAGTTCTCATAATGCATTTACTCACTAGTAGTATTTTAGGCTCTGTTCACACGAGCAGCATGGCCACGGCAAATAAATATATGACGCTCAATAATTGACATTGTGCAAAACAAATTCATATTTACAGACAGTCACGTCGCAAGAGGATGTGTCCTCTCACTGCTGTGCACTTAGCTCTCTGCATAAAACTGCTCAACAGTGTCTCTCCTCTGATATATGTCCACCCATAGGCCTGCTACAAGTTTTACTCAGTGATGAGGTGCCGTACTGGATTAATAATCCATAATATATACACAAAAGCATGATTACACATCTCTCCAGGGGCAATACCTAGCACTGTACACAGAGCACAGCAGTGTAAGGACTACTCTATAATACACTACACTACACTATAATATAATAGAATATCATTTAACAGTCCTGCTGCTACTAACAACATAAACAAAAACAGTTCCCCAGTGCTAATGCCTAATACTGGCTGCAGAGAGTACAGAGCACAGCAGTGTAAGGATACAATCCCAGTGCACTTGCTACAATCCTGTAATTTAAAAGAAAAAAAAAATCTATCACGATAAACCAAAGGACACTAACTCATAGATCCTGACACCATGACTGTGTGAATCTTCTTATATTCCATATATATATATGACCTCCTTCCCTAAGTGTTGTAGCTTCACAGGCTGTTACACTGTCTCCCCCTGTACTTCCCCTTCCTTCTGCCTGATGAAATCTCACACAGTGGGAAGGGGGATGTGCAACAGCATGTGAAGTCAGAGCATGGATGGGCCTGGTAATGCCCCTCATAGCCCTTCTGGCTAATTAGCATAATCATACAAGTTGATTTTAGAAGGGTGGAGGCCATGGATAACAAATATAAGAACCACTTTCCCAGTGCTGTACCAGGATCTATGAGTAATGTCCCTGGTTTATCACGGTGGATTTTGATGGCAGATTCCCTTAAAATCCATATTTCATAGTCCTGCTGCTACTAAAAACATATGTAGGTATGATTACACGTCTCTCCAGGGACAACATTTTAACACTGGCTGCAGAGGGCACAGAGCACAGCAGTGTAAGGACACAACCCAGTACTCAATGAAGCTAGAATGCTGGAAAATAAATCCATATTTCATAGTCCTGCTGCTACTAACAACATACACAAAGGTCTCTCCAGGGATAAGAGGTAACCCAAATGACACACTTTGGTGTAACAAGCCCTCTATCACTTCTACGTGGATAGGTTTCCAGTTGGAGGAGACAACGGCAGGTGATAAATGTCAGCAATTGAAGTATTTCTTGAAAGAGGAAATCCCCTTTTCCGAGGGCCTAGAATAAATCAATGGATATGTTTTGGGCGGTAGGACTGGCAGGTATTGATGTTTTAATGCGTCGGCTGCGGGTGAACACAGGAAGCGCAGCCGGAGCGGCCGGGACGCCTCGTCCCAGAGATTACACCATGATATGCCTAATTTGAGTTCTTGCAACAAAGAGGATATTCTGTTTGTGTGTATGAGCGCAGGAATTCCCACCATCCGTGTGGAAGGTGTAAGTGCACCTTTTAAGAGCTAATGGTCTTAGCTGTAATTCCTCTTCTGTCTCCAGACATCCTTCTCCAAATCCTTCAGAATAACAAGAGAGCAAAGACAGGATCCCCACCTCCTCGGGGGCTAATGAGACAAGGCAGGAGATAGGGAGGATTTGTGTACCAGCTACTGGCCAGACACCGTGTGTACAATGCGATGTGCTGCCCTTTCATCTGTCTCCATGAAGCTGTGACAGGATGACCAGATAAAGGGGGCGCTATACTGCACATCTGTGACATGGACCGGGGGTCTGCACACTCTGTATCTCGCTTAGAACAGATCTGTATTTTTCAAACGGTCGTAACTTCACTTTATTGGGGCAGAACATCTTTACATTCTGGGTGTAAACTTGAATTACTGCAGCTGCTGAAGAACCTCCTCGGGGGTCATCTTAGTGTCTCATGGAGGACTTGTTATGGCTATGTTACTGGAGTAGGGTCAATGTGGTCAATTTCCAAAATTAATTGAGCTGTGTTATGGACCTACCAATCAGGAGCGTAACAAAAGGGGTAACAGCCATAGCAGCTGCACTGGGGCCCAGAGTGTCAGGGGGCCCCGAGGTATTGGGTGTGACTGGTCATCTGTCCCGACTCGGCGTCAATTTTTCAACTTGTTTGTTCATCTTGGGATGTGCTGAAAATATAGTCTACACTGTACAGAACTTTGGATCCAGTTATGACCACGAGTGGTTCCGGGAAACCGGGTCTAACCACATTACCAGAACCTGTCAGCAGGTGTGACTATGTATTCTGCAGACAGTGTTGGGTATTGTCCCTGATAAATGGATTTATATTCTATGATTAAAGCCTCTCCAAGTACACTGAGGGTGTGTCCTCACACTGCTGTGCTCTCTGCAGCCAGTGTTATGTATGTTCCCTGGACAGATGGATAACCATACCAATGTGTAAGTTGTTAGTAGAAGCAGGACTGTAAAAAGGGGATTTATATTCTAGGATTAAAGCCTCTCCAAGTACACTGAGGGTGTGTCCTCACACTGCTGTGCTCTCTGCAGCCAGTGTTATGTATGTTCCCTGAACAGGTAGATAACTATACCAATGTGTAAGTTGTTAGTAGAAGCAGGACTGTAAAAAGGGGATTTAGATTCTAGAATTGTAACTCATCCAAGTGCCCTGGGGGCTAGTCCTCACACTGCTGTCCTCTGTGCTGCCTGCTGCCAGTGTTAGTCATTGTCCCTTGACGGATGCATAATAATACCTCAATGTAGGCTGTAAGTAGCAGCGGGACTGTAAAAAGTGTATTTCTATTCTAGGATATGATAGCTTTTCCAAGTGCATTAGGGATGTCTCTTCACACTGCTGTGCTCTGTGCAGCCAGTGTTATGTATTGTCCCTGGGGAGATGTATAATCATATCTTTGTGTATATTGTTAGTAGCAGCAGGACTGTGTGATATGAATTTATATTCCAGAATTTTAGCTTCTCTAAGTGCACTGGGTGTGTGTCCTCACACTGCTGTGCTCTTCATGCATTGAAATGCTCCTCACCTTTCCCCTCTGCTCCGTGGGACTGTTACAGCATTTACTCAAAGCAGAGGTGCTGTGAAGAAGCATAATGTAGAAATATTAAAATACACAGCAGTGCGAGGACATGACCCCAGATGCTACAATACTGGAATATAAATCCATTTTTCACAGTCCTGCTGCTACTAACAACATACACAAAGGTCTTATTACACATCTCTCCTGGGACAATACATAACACTGGCTGCAGTCTGTAGGGTCACAAATACTGACAGGTTCCCTTTAAAAGATGTCCTGCTAACACCTCCATAGGTTTTGGGGAGTCCAAATCTCAACAGGTGGACCTACACAATGTAAGGGATGTAAGGGATCTGATGCCATAAGGGAAGGAAGGCTTTTTCCCTCGTGTCGGCAGGTTGGATACTTCGTATTCCCCTGTATGAGTAGGATATACATAGCGAGGCTGATTAGGTCTCCGGAGATCTGCTGATTATCGGCATTGTGATCCATAAACGCCAAGATAAACAGTCTAAACCCATTCACTGTAGATGCGGCCAGAATATATGTACACGGTGATTAGGGGTGGATCTAACGAGCCCCCTAATCAGCGTCCGCTCCGGCAGTGATGTCTCGCTCCGCACTTCTCTTCTCTATCTCTTTTCTATCTTTCTTGGACTCCAAACTATTTTCCCACCTCAATCACAAGTGTTTTGAGAAGGCGAGCACAGGCGCTGACAAGCCCCCCTCGTGTAAAGACCCCTCACACAGTCACCAGGCAGAGGGGACACGGGACGAGTGTTGGCATCCAGGCTCTTGAACCATCAAGTGTTCCCCCGATAGACGGGTGATGCAAGTGTTAGGAGAGGTAAACCAGGTGCCGGCACAATATGGGAATGTCACACCAGCCTCTGGTGAAAATCCCATTTATCTTTCTCTCATAGGGATCAATGAAGATTTCCCTCCCGCTGCAGGGCAGCAGCGGCGACACATTGCAGGCCTGTCACGTAGCCAAAGATTAGATACCTCCCTCCCGGGAGCACACGGGGCTCATCTAGTGAAAAGGATTTAATCCCAGGCATTTATCACAGGTCATGAGAGGATGGCACCACATCCATAGAGAGAAATACAGCGAGGGGGAAGAGAAAAACCAGCAGTGATATATCCCGGGAATAACACCGGCCATGATAGATACCGGGAATAACACCGGCAGTGATAGATCCCGGGAATAACACCGGCAGTGATAGATCCCGGGAATAACACCGGCCGTGATAGATCCCGGGAATAACACCGGCAGTGATAGATCCCGGGAATAACACCGGCAGTGATAGATCCCGGGAATAACACCGGCCGTGATAGATCCCGGGAATAACACCGGCAGTGATAGATCCCGGGAATAACACCGGCAGTGATAGATCCCGGGAATAACGCCGGCAGTGATAGATCCCGGGAATAACACCGGCAGTGATAGATCCCGGGAATAACACCGGCAGTGATAGATCCCGGGAATAACACCGGCAGTGATAGATCCCGGGAATAACACCGGCAGTGATAGATCCCGGGAATAACACCGGCAGTGATAGATCCCGGGAATAACACCGGCAGTGATAGATCCCTGGAATAACACCGGCCGTGATAGATCCCTGGAATAACGCCGGCCGTGATAGATCCCTGGAATAACACCGGCAGTGATAGATCCCTGGAATAACACCGGCCGTGATAGATCCCTGGAATAACGCCGGCAGTGATAGATCCCGGGAATAACACCGGCAGTGATAGATCCCTGGAATAACACCGGCAGTGATAGATCCCTGGAATAACACCGGCAGTGATAGATCCCTGGAATAACACCGGCCGTGATAGATCCCTGGAATAACACCGGCCGTGATAGATCCCTGGAATAACACCGGCCGTGATAGATCCCTGGAATAACACCGGCCGTGATAGATCCCTGGAATAACACCGGCCGTGATAGATCCCTGGAATAACACCGGCCGTGATAGATCCCTGGAATAACACCGGCAGTGATAGATCCCTGGAATAACACCGGCCGTGATAGATCCCTGGAATAACACCGGCCGTGATAAATCCCTGGAATAACACCGGCAGTGATAGATCCCTGGAATAACACCGGCAGTGATAGATCCCTGGAATAACACCGGCAGTGATAGATCCCTGGAATAACACCGGCCGTGATAAATCCCGGGAATAACACCGGCCGTGATAGATCCCTGGAATAACACCGGTCGTGATAGATCCCGGGAATAAAACCCTTCTATAACATTGCCCCCAAGTTGGGGTCCGCTCAGAACATACCCTAATCCAATGTAGATTACCATATTTTAGGACTATTTAGAAATATTTGCAGAATTAAGTAAACATGGTTTTGCCATGTGCAATAAAGAGCTAAAAGACTGAAAACTATGTCCTGGCAGGTAATAGGCTCAGGTGTAGCTTTTACCCCAAGGCCAAGGGCTATAAGCCAAGTTTGTGGTTTAATTGAGGCCATAGCACCCCCATGGAGGCTAAATACTGCGTTCACCTGTGGCACTGCCAATGAGTTCAGCTCTGATAGAATCTCCCAGCTCTTACTGATGCGAGCTCTCACCGGGAGCTGTCCATACAGAATTACATTACATTGCATCCTAATAAAACGGTGATTAAATCACAATGGACGCACCGTAGCCTCCAGCTTAGCAATATTCCAATCACTGCACACCACATAACTCTCCGCATAGAAGACAGTAAGGAAACTTGGATAATCAGGGAGCTGGGAGGAAGTGGAATTGACAGCTTTACGATCATACAAATCAGAGGAGAGGACGAGAAACAGATTAAATCTCCTCTGACTGGGGAAGGTGATAGATATTTTTATGGTGGTGGGGGGAAACAATATCAAAGTCAAGGAAATTAGAAGAGGACCCGACCTGCAAATAGACAATTATCTGATGTATACACATGATATCAGAGGGAGGGAGATCAAAGGAGAGATGTAGAGAGATCTATTAGACTGGGCGCAGGGTCATCTTCACCACAGCAGGCATCAGTCACCGCACACCAGACCAAACGGGGTGACAACATGGTTCTCTAGTGAAAGGTGTCCACTAGATTGTACACAACAGCTCTACACAATGATGATGGTAGTAGTTTGCTTCTATGTAATGTCTATGAACAAGCTGAGCAATTACACAGGGAATTGTAGGGTCTCCATGAACATCAAGGCTCCTCTGTGCCCTTCTTTTCTTGTTCTTCCCTCCAGATCTACCTTCTCTTCCACTTTTCTAAGGCTATATTCACACTGCCGTTGCCCGGCCCGTACCGTACCGTAGCGGGCAACGGCAGTGCACGGGGAGAGGAGGAGGAGGAGGTGAGCGCCCCTCTCCATAGAGATACATGGCGCACGGCGCCGTATTACATGAAAAGATAGGACAGGTCCTATCTTTTTCCGGGTACGGAGCGGTACGGTGCCGCACGTGTTCTGCACCGTACCGCTCCCGTAGGGCGCCATGCGGCCATTGCCGTCTATGGGGGGACGTATCTCGGCCGTATATACGTCGCCAGTATATACATCCTCCATACGGTCGTGTGAATGTAGCCTAAGACTTGGAAATGGAGACCAGTGGAGCAGACCGGAGTCCCGGCCTCAGGTGGAAGATCTGGTAACTAAAGTGTCTACATTTTTTTTCCATATCGTCCTCTGCCAATAGATATCCCCATCCAGGGGGACAGAAAAAAACGGGATAGAGTCACCCATAGCTAAACCGCAGTGATAAGAAGTAGCAGTACAGTGGATGGGGCCTAAACAAATCCATTTATATGTTGCATTACACGTGTGCAGTACAACGTGGCTCCAAACCTGGGTCATAAATCCACATGATGTCGTTCACCGATGTAAATTCTCTTTTTGCAATGGAAAGAATGAAAAGAAGCCGCGCCAGTTTTCGCTTATTGCTTTGGCCATTTCTGCCGGGGAATGTTTGCTACAGAAATTCAGGAGTACACCCATCCCTTGTCCACATGACTATGTAAAAGAAGGATAAGGGCAGTGGTGTAACTACAGGGGTAACAGCCATAGCTATGGGGCCTGCAGTGTCAGGGTGTCACTTCCTACAAGCTTCTTGGGGAATGGTGGCTACATCCCTTTAGTCTGCTTAATCTGCGGTTTCAGGACCTTTAGAGGACCTTCTGAGGTCCTGAAGTGTCTTTTGTGTACATTTGTATTGAGAGTATGTACAGATGTATGAGGATCTCATGGGTCCTTCTCAGTATCCATGGTGTCTTGGTTTGGATGGCCATGGGTCCCCCTAGAAAGCTTGGGCCCGGGCTACCACCCAAACTGTGGATATTATAATCCACTACTGGCTGTATGTGTGTATAAGATGTGTATACAGGCGGTCCCCTACTTAAGAACACCCAACTTACAGACGACCCCTAGTTACAAACTGACCTCTGGATATTGATCATTTACTCTACTTTACTCTTAGGCTACAATAAACAGCTAAAATAGTGATCAGAGGTATCTGCAATTAGGATGTCTTGTTAATCCTGCTTCTTATGACAACCCAACATTTTTAAAATCCAGTAGTCATAGAGACCCAAAAAATTTTGCCTGGAGCTACAATTATAAAGGATACAGTTCCGACTTACATACAAATTCAACTTAAGAACAAATGTTCAGAACCTATCTTGTATGTAACCCGGGGACCGCCTGTATACCATATGTATGGGGCCCAGCCTCTCCTGGATTAGGGTGAAGGTAGGAGCAGGCCTCTCTTATGCCCTCATCCATATACTGTAGACTCAGATACCTTCTACCTATGCACCGAGAAGAAATAAACATAGATTGATAGCAACAGCCCCCAAAAAAAGTCAAAATGTAACAGTACGGGACATAAAACAACAAACAGCCTTCTACAAATAGACTACAAACAGGGGCATTCTGCTTTGAAAATAAGTGGCATTCCTGGGATACTTTGAAGTTAATGGCGGAGGCGGCTTTGAAGCTGCGGCGCTGTACATAATCTGTGTATCTTACATTGTGCCTGGCTCAGGTTTGGATCAAGTCTCCTGTCATGTTATGACGGATTGCTGGCGGAGATCAGTCCCTGTGATGTGGAAGGCATCGCGTGACACTGCGGAGGTGGCCATGAAGAAAGGGGGGGGCTTACTACACCTGTATGGAGATTACCTATTGTGTACAAAGCCCAATAATAAAGAGACACTTACTTTTTATTTCTTTCCAATTCTCCAAACCGTCTGCCTGATGTCAGGATCATCTTCAAGGGGAGAAGAAGGAAGCAATTACTTAGGGAGAGGGATGGGAGCATCCGCTGTATTGTACCTTATAGGAAGGGGCCCCGGCTCTATTGTACACCTCTAGCTACAACACTGGGGTACGTTACAGACCGGGATGGTTAACCCCTTGTATGCTGCCGTTAGTGCTTATGACAACAACTTAGTGATTAGACAGAAGGGGCTCAATCTCTCCATCAATTGTGCTGTGCCAATGATTTGACATGGCAACTCTGGGCCTAAGAGAATTCCTGTCCATATAATGGACTAATTGATGTAAAGTATAAAAAAAAAACCTTAAAATCTCACTGTATAAATCTGGTATTTCTGGTAATGACCTCCTGTTGGAATGTAATAGTATCATCCTATTGTATCAGTCTGGAATCCTGGCACTAAGGATTCTCCGGCATCGATACAATTGTAACAAGCAGAGGCCTGGAGATGGTAAGAAAACGATACAGAAGGTTCTTGAAGAATGAATGAGCGCAGCTATGAGGGTCTCGCTCTTAGGTCAGTGCACGTATGTGATAAGAAGGCACCAGCTACAAATGTAACTCTCAGAATGAACACCAAAAGCTTGGAAGTTATTGCTTGGAACTATGTGAAAGAACTTATTCACAGTGGATAGGCTATGGTACAACGGGGAAATAAAAAACCTTGAGGGTCTCTACATGGAAAAAAATTAAAGGGGTTGTCTGGAGTTAAAAAAAACCATGGCTGCTTCCTTCAATAGCAGTGCCACACCTGACCATGGCTTGTGCAGGTATTGCATTTACTCAATACATCTCCATGCAGCTGAGTTGCAATAATGGCACAAACCATGTCCAGGTGTGACTGTGGTAATTTGTTATCAAGTTTCACTTCACAGACTGTTACACTGTGCAGAGCGCTTCCAACTTCCACTGTGTGAGATTAAGGAGGCAGACGGAAGGGGCGAGTGCTGAGCAGGAGCAGTGGGAAAGGGAGACAGTGTAACAGTCTATGAAGCTACTGCATGGAGGGGCTCTGGTAACACCCTCCAGAGAGTTTCAGTATAATTTTAAAAGTTGATTATAGGACGGAGGCCGTGGATAACAAGTTATATATAAATATAAGAAGATTACCACCAAGATTGTCACGGTGCCCGGATCTATGAGTATCATGGTTTATCATGATGGATTCTGATTGGAGATTTCTGTTAAGTGTTTGCAACTGGGAACTATTCATGCGCTTCAATTTTGATCTAAATGCAGTTTAATCTGTTTTATCAGTTTTATCCGCTTCTGTGACTTTCATTTTTTTACAATGCGCTGTGTGCACCAACAAAACTGCATTTGGGTGCTACTAATTCCATCCCTTGTGGTGGCAAAATTGTGATTTGAACTCCCATTGTAGATTTTGCTCGGTGCTTAGCGTCAGCTCCATAGAGATGTATGAAGCAGAGTGATCATGCGCAGCGTCTGCTCCATTACTCACCCGCAGCGATGAAGGGTCCGACTAAGGTACCTGGGACCCCATCGGACCCCTCGTTCTCGCTATCTACTGAGACCCCCGCCCATCTGCAAATTAGTTATCCTGTGGATAGGGCTTAACTTGTTTTGTAGGAAAACCTCTCTAAGGCTACATTCACACTGCCGTATGGGGGACGTATATACGGCCGATATACATCCCCCATAGACGAAAATGGGAGCACGGCGCCCTACAGGAGCGGTACGGTGCAGCACACGTGCGGCACCGTACCGCTCCGTACCCCGGAAAAAGATAGGACATGTCCTATCTTTGTCCGTAGTACAGTGCCATGCGCCATAACTTCCTATGGAGAGGGACGGGGGTGAGCTGCGCTCACTTCCTCCTCCTCTCCCCGTGCACTGCCGTTGCCCGCTACGGTACGGTACGGGCGGGCAACGGCAGTGTGAATATAGCCTAAGGGAAAGTAAGATAACCATAAAGTGTGGCCAGAGCCTTGCCCACCTATGGCAAGCAATGGGCAAGACTTATGCATCTACTGAGTAACTGGGATGGTCAGAACTTTTGGCACAATGATTAGTAGGAGCGGAGAGCATCGGGAAGAGCCATTACTTAATAAGAAACTCCAGATGACTGCCTGGACACTACATAGACACAAGCTTCCTATAAAAGTATAGTGTCTCTGGCAGCGTTATACATGCACATCACTGGAGTAAATAAACATTGCAGCGTTGCCATAGTTTCTAGCAATTAAAACCCGTCAGGGCCGTAATCTCTGTGCCGTTTAGCAGAATTGATTATCTTTTATCTTTACATAGCGGAGAGGAGATGGCTGGTAAACTTTATGTTACTGAGAGCCAATCCTCAGTCAAGGTTATGTAGATATGAAGTGCCTTTGGGAAAGTTTTATAGCTCAGTTCCTGCGAGATAAGACAATCTGGAGTGATCAAGGAGCTGGAGCACACACTCCAGTAATTGCTACCCCTTCCTTGGGCAAGCCGGAGCAAACAAACTGCTCCAAACACACATTTCTGTATACAAGATAAGAGGGCACAATACAGGAGGCTCGGCAATGGCGGGCGATGGTCTGCATGCAGAACATTCCCCACCACCCTGGAGGAAGAGGCAGTAATAGGAGATGACAGGGACACAATGGGGCAGATCACCACAACTGATGCCTGATTTCATCCGGTCTAAGTTTATGCCACCTATTAATTTCTTACTTTACACCAGAAACTTGCAGCACTATTCAAGGTGGCTCAGTGGTTAGCACTACAGTCTTGCAGCGCTGGTGTCAAAATCTGCAAAGAGTTTGTATGTTCCCTCTGCGTTTGCGTGGGTTTCCTCCGGGTCCTCTGCTTTCCTCCCACACTCCCGGATGATTAGATTGTGAGCCCCATGGGGACAGGGACTGGCTTTGCAAGCTCTGTGCAGCGCTGCGTAATCTGTGTGCGCTATATAAATAAAGAATTATTATTATTAAGTGCAAATTTAGTGCACATTGATATCTCTCAAAGGAAATCTATCATATGATAAGCCAAAGGCACTTGCTTATAGGTTATCAATGGCCTCTTTCTTTCTAGAAACTTTTAAAATTATACTAATGAGCCAGAAGGGCTCCAGGGGGGTGTTACCAGAGCCCCTCAATGCTGCAGCTCCACAGGCTATTACACTGTGCAGAGCACTTCCTCCCCTACAGCATAGAAGTGCTCTGGTAACAATCCCAGTAGCCGTTTAGACTCATTAGCATCATTTTAAAAGTTGATTTTAGAAGGAAGAAGGCCATGGATATCTAATATAAGAATATAAGATTACCACAGTCACGGTGCCTGGTTTATCATGATGGATTTTGCTGGTAGATTTCTTTGAATCCGTTTTCCCTTTGCTGCTAGAGCACAATCAATAAGAGAATGGTTTACTAGTCCATCCATATATCGATGAATGTTTCTAAGGCAGATCAGTTCCCAGGATTAGAATAAGCCCCTAATATCAGATCAATGGAGGTTTGACGGACTGCGCCCCCTAAGGACACCTCAGGCACCGCTCTACAGGTAATGGGGCTAATGCTCCGTAGACCATTGCTATCATGTATATCAGTCACATGACCCCTTAGCAACTCAGTCCCGTTCGAAAGAATTGGTCTGAGCTGCGATGCTATGCACAGCCACTATGTATTGATTGGTGCTGTCCTGAATGAGCTATGAAGAGACTGCATCGCTTCTCTCTTCCAACAGGTGTCGTTGGGTATTATCAATAAGTAAGTGCTGGAAAGCTGTCCTATGGTAACTATATGATTGCTGGAGGCCCCATAATTATTAGAAAAGGGGTCCCAGCTCAACCAGACGACTGTCCCCTATTTTATCCCTCTCTACAGGTATCCCTAGGTATTGACTTTACAAAATTAAAGGTGCGGTCAGACATTCTCTGATGTCTACGATGAAGAAACCAAATTGAACCAGGAGCCTCACATCCAACTACATTGCAGAGGAGGTAGAGCCCTTAATGTTGGTGACATTGACCCACACAAATCCAAAGTTATAGACAATAAGAAGAAAAGTTCCCTTCGGTTATTACCCATTTACAAATGAGCACCCAGGGATACACACCCCTCATTGTAACCTCCTGAAAGGAGAATCATAGAGCAATTCTCTAATCCTCGGGATCCAAGTGGAAGGAAAACAATAGAGCTGCTCCCCAGGTCCCATAGAAAGTGACATAGAAAACAACTATTAGTAATTAAGTTAATTGTCAATTTGGCTTCCTTACAAGGATGCAATCAAGCTTCCCCAAACACTGCCAGGCTGCTTACTTAATGATGGGAACGTACTGAAAGCTTCGTCGTGTTCTTATTATGCAGGGTCACGGGGGACGAGCAGTGAGGGGTTTGTCCATTGGATACTTCATGGTCTAACATTGTAATAATGAAATACAGACCGGATTTGATTTTAGCACCTGATTTAACACTCAACTTTCTGTTCAGACTTTGGGTGCATTCACACGACGGTCAGGGCAATGTATATCCAGACGCAAATCTGTCCCCCATGAGCGGCTATGGCATCTGGACTAAGCACAACAAGTGGGAGCTGAGCCGTGGCCATGAAAAAGATAGAGCATGCTCCATCTTCAGCCGTGAGAATGATCGCGCGGCGTATGCTCATCCGGCAACAGCTGGGCATATGTGCCTCTGGACGTCTGGCATTGCATGCTGACCGATGGGCATCAGTGGGAAAGCGCCGCTCCTCCTGCAGATGTCCTTTAACAATGCCCAGCCGGTCCTGGACAGGAATAAGACCTTCTCTATAATTTGCTACGTGACCCTGCACAATATTGTGTGGCTTCCTCTGTATGCTTTGTGTGCACGAGCCTGAAATCAACTTACAAGAATCTATTTTTATCATTGACGCAGTCTACGATATGGTACATGTAACCTGAAACAGGTTTGTCTTGGGGCCAGGGTCTAAGTAGTCCCCTGGTCTCCACTCTAACTTTTATTTGGTCTTCAATGTAAGGAACTGCAAGATTAATAATAGTGACTAATGTAAATGGGTCAAGAGACAATAGAGGGGTCATAAAGAGATCATAGTATCATAGTTTATATGGTTGAAAAAAGACACTTGTCCGTCAAGTTCAACCAAGGAAGGGAAGGGATTGGATGGAAACAATTCTATATAACATATCCATCAATGTTATTTAGGTGTATTTAGGCATCTAGACCCTTCTTGAAGCTCTCTCCTCTCCCCGCTGTGAGCAGCGCCTGAGCTCGGCTATTCCACAGATGACAGTTCTCATAGTAAAAAAGCCCTGTCACCTTTGGTGATTAAACCTTGTTTTCTCCAGACGGAGACAGTGCCCCCTCGTCTTTTGATTTGATTTAATCTGAAACAATATACCACCATATTTTTTGTATGGACCATTCATATATTTATATAAATTAATCATGTCCCCTCGTAGTCGTCTCTTTTCCAGACTAAATAAATCTAGTTGTTTTAATCTTTCCTCATAACTAAGACCCTCCATACCCCTTATCATTTTTGTGGCTCTACGTTGAACCCTCTCCAGCTCCAGGGCCTCCTTTTTATGGACCGGTGCCCAGAACTGGACGGCATATTCCAGGTGAGGCCAATGCCTTGTACAGTGGTAACATTACATCCCTATCACGAGAGTTCGTACCACTTTTGATACATGACAAGATCCTACTGGCTTTAGAGGCAGCTGAGAGATGATGGGAAGTGATCGGTGGACAAGGTGCGGCCAAGGTTGTGCCAATACAACTAAGTGAGGTGAGGGAAGGCAAACAAATCTGGATACATGACAAATACACCGAGTAATTAACCTTTTGGGGAACGTTTCCTATGTGGCAATGTGGATAATATAAACTTGGGATGCTAGGAACTGGCTTCTATAAAGAGATAGAAAGTGGTGCAATGACTGGTTGGCCCCGGGCCGTGCAGAACTACATAAAGAGGAAGAGGTATGAGTAGCGACTGTCCTGCGTTGTGATGTGAACTGCTTGAAACTGAAGCCGACCAATCCCCAAGAAGCTACAAAACCAACATATGAGGTCTAAATAAACAAGAAAATACTCTCTGGTCATGTACAAGCCCTCTGTAGCCACGGGTTTAGCTCAATAGATTGGTCTGTAATCTTGATCAAAGATATAAAGTTATTCCAATTGTGGCAAAACCCCAAACTCTAGGATCCGGTGTCATCTCCAGTTCTAGTGTTGCACGGCTCACCAGTCGGCTGGCATCTTCTCGCTGCAGAGTTTATGACACCCCGCTGTCCTTTGATGTCAGAACTCCATAACAGCAGCCAAATACTAATGGCATATAATTATGCAGATCACAACACGGCTGCCTTCAGAGCATTGTTCTTTGATGGAATTGTCTCAGAACATGCACTAGAGAGACAGATAGGGATCAGTGGTGCCTCTTGATGTGCACGGCTGATGTAAAACACGCTCTTCGGGGACTGGTGCTGAGGGGGGTCATTAGGCGCAGACAGCATTTCTAGCGCAGTTAGGAAACCTTGACATTTACTGCTATCTGATCGGCTGCGGGCGACACAGCCTGGGACTTGCTGCAGTATCTCCACAATCCACGGCAGAATGCACCAGCTCCCGCATTACCATGATACAGGGAATAGTCAAGCTGCCACCTAGCAGGCTCTTACATGAAGCCCTTGTACATGAAGCCTAGAAGAGGCCACTTATTAATTACAGAGATGTGAAGAGCTCCACAATTACTAAGAGCTCTAAATTATCTGCTTTATATGAAGCTGACACTTAGCGCTCTAATGTTGTGTACACAGAGACTCCCTAGACAGTCGTCCACTTCTATGTCAATTTACAGGTTCATTATGGATTTTCAGGTTTGAAGGATTGATGCTTAGATACATTGTTTCATCTTTATGAGGTTATTAATCTGAATGGAAGACACGTGATATGATGCAGGGTGCGTGTAACATGCTACAAGACGGATCTTGACCCGGAGGCTCCCAGGTTTTGACCCTTTCACGCCTCAATGGGGATCTGGATCTCACTACATTGAAACCACCAGGTCACTACCTCTTGGATTAGTCCTATTATTGATGACACCCGACAAGTTATGGTAACAGGTGAGATGCAATGAGAGATACAGGCCAAGGTCAGGTCAGATGGAGTTTGCGTCTAGTAAGCTTGGATTCTTCCTCAGCTCCTCATGTTAGACAGATCAAGAGATGCCAGAGGTTGGTATAGAAAGTTTAGGCAAAGACGTGGTCACAGAACAAGGAGGGCCAGTCCACTTCTAAAAACTGTAGTCTAAACCAGTTCCCTGACACCAGGCACAGCGCTAGGCCAAATGGAGAAGCGGCACACGCCATTTAAGTCTATAGGACAATGCAAATATCCTTGGCTGTTTTTGGCCTTGCATAGAGTTGCATGGAGCGCAGTGAGCATGTTATCGGACACTCATCTCTCAATAATTATGACATATCCGGTGTCTGGTTTAGTCAATGCCCCATATTCTACCTAAGGAGAAGTCAAGCTGTTATTCCATCATTACTGGACACGGTGGCTCTCACATGGTGGTCTAGGACGTGGTGGTCTAGATCTAAAATCCCACCATATCTACAATTCTATCATGTCATAGTTAGGCTATGAGTGCAAATGAACTCACACATTTTGGTATACAAATTTTGAAATAGGGGTAACTCATGGCATACAACTAGGAATTGTGACTTTCTCCACTTAACCCCCTCCATGCTAAATGGAAGGTCATGAAGAGAGTAGCTGGGCCTGCAATACCCGGACCTGGACTACAATCACCCATAGCCCGTACCACCACCAGAGCCTTCTGCTAGATCTGGCAGGCTCCAGCATATGAAATCCACTCATATTTTCGGTCATAAGACCTGACAACATCACTATAATATGTCTGTACGATCCCTACCGACGTCATACTGGGGGATGTAAAGTTTCTGATTTTCCTACTCAGAGCTGGTGTGTGAGGCATTTCAGATGCTCGGGTACCCTCTGCAGAGTAATGGAGGAAGATGTCTTATTTCCCATGAAATAAACACAAGAAGCGTGATGAATAGACTCCATTATGGAGAGTCATCAAAGGCGTTATAGTGGGTGATTTCACACTGCATTAGGAAGGGGAGTTGCCTGGGTCAGGCCTTGCACACCGCTCGCACAGAAAGCCTGTTTATGCGAGGATCCTAATGTCTCCGCATTCATGTAGAAACCGCCCAAGTGTCTCTTTTCATGGCGAAATGGGCGAACGTTACAACCGTGATCAATTTTCCCTTCAATATTTTATTTTATGTCACCAATTTTTCTTAATGTATTCATTGCTTCAATGCAAAGCTCCAAAAACTTGTTCTTGCCCTTTGGAATTGCCTTCAGTTCTGCCCAAACCATTCACATACGTGTAACCTAGACTTGCCAAGGTCTGCAAACGAGAACAAGAAGTAGTCATTATCAGACAACCTTTAGTTGTGGTTTAGCAAGAGGAATGGGCAACTTGTAATCGAGCAGCCGAAATAAACATAGAACCGACGAAATCTGCTCCGGTTCCTTTGAGAAGAGTAAGGAGAAGCATTTAGCTTATCTGGTGGATACGTTGCGATGGCTGAATGTAATTGCTGAACTGATACTATTATTTAGCCCACAGTACTACTGTATGGCATGGTAGGAGTGAATTATCTGCTTGGCGAGACAGCGTATAATGGGGCTCATTTACTAAGGGTCGTGGATCACACTTTTGTCGGACTGTTTGGGAATTGTTTTTTCGGGGATTCCTCGGCTTGGACAGGTATTTAACAGGGGTTTGTGCTGGGATTGTGCTGCACGCGATCGTATCTTGGCTTTTTTCATACGACACAAATTGGGGTCATGCAGTCAGACAATCCGACTGATTCCGACTGAGCGCTGGATTTAACTTACAAATTGTGTCACAAGACAATGCACTTACATGCACCAGGAAGAAGAAGGTGAACTCTGACTTGAGCGGGGAAGCGACACATGCAGGATATGGGGCGCACGATCTTAGTCAATCGTGGCAGAGTGCATGATCGTCGGACAATGCACTCTGGGTGAACTCCATCGGACGGGTAAGTATATGTGCCCCATGGTGTGATAATTCATGGGCACAAATTTGAAAAATATAAGCCATAACATTAGAACCTAAACTGTGAGGTTCCAGCCTTGTACCACCAGAACTGTGACCCATTGACGTATGGACGTCCTCAGACATATGAGTGCGTCCTGTGGCTATAAAGTGACAGCAGCAGTTCCCATTTGTCCTGTGAGCAGTGGTCAGATTTTGTTTTTTAGTGCATCCAAATAAGGCTCGACAGACCGAAACCTGGAGAATTATGAGCCAAGTCACCATCGTGATCTGCTTGTCATGTTCTTCGCACCATTTCTAGATCATTTTTGCATTGTGGCCAAGGTCTTCTCCCACTGACGGATAGGACTCCCGTTAGCACAATGTTTTGGTATGTGGCAAAGTTACATACTTCATCCAAAAATTTCCAGTACAACATCGCCTACAGCATCAAACTTCCTCTGATGGGCAATCCTTGACCGCTAATGGGTTTCAAGAGACTTGAGTATCCAGAACCCTGTTGTGGTTCACTTTTGGTAGACTCTAACCAGTGCATCCTTGGGAGACATTAAACCCCACCCCAGGTGTCAAAATGCATTCAGAACCTTGCGCTTTGCTCATGTATCCGGCTTCTAGCAACTGATGTATAAACTCTTCAACTGGTTTAATGAGTTTAGGTCACTGATATATATTGACCCTCTTACCCCTTCCCACAAACTATTACGGCATACTTTTGGCACTGATGCCAGAGCCTGACACCCCTGATGGTAGATAACTCTGATTCTGGGTGATAACAGGCTTCCCCTGCGGATCAGAAATCTCCCACTGCTTCCAATGCAGCCCCAGGGTCTGATACAGAAGGAACGGTCACTCAACTGTAGACAGCGCTGTACAATGTTTCGACATGGTTGGATCTCCTAAGTACAACATAGGGAACTGGTTTGGCTGGGTGAGAGGCTTGTGACTTGGGTCGGGAAGCTCCCTACGCTGTACTGAGGAGACCCAATCAGGTCGAAACAACGCTGTTTACAGTTGGGAGTCTGTTCCTTCTGGAATAGATATACTGGTTTGGTTTTAATGCCACATCATGTTATTAGGCTTCCTGAAGGTCATGCTTGATATAAAGGGAGCTGCGTTACAAGGTGGCTAAAAGAGGCGTGGTTTTCCTTATCCCATCCTTGAAAACTGTGCATATTTTCCCAGAATCCCCCTAGTGGAGCATCCATGGCTATAAGACTCCACACGCTGAACTAAATTGGCAGTCCCCGTAAGAACAACTTACTTCCCGACCTTTATCTGGGGAGCTCTTTTTACGTCATTTGGCGTCTGTAATTAATAAATATTGATCTGTGATCTATTGGTGTTTTGCATTAATTTTTGAGTGTACAGGGACTGTGAATTCTAGGCTATATGTTCGGTTTAGGCATAGCCCTCTGATGGTATAAAAATTCTTGATATCCTAAAAATACTTTGTTCCATCGTTGTATTAATTTTGTTGGTTTATAATCTGTACAACTACAACCTGAAGGTCTCTCAAAACCTAAGATTTTGACATTTTCATGAAAATTCACAGATTTCATGAATTCAAACCTCCCCCTCCCCTGAGCTCTTTTTGCGCCTTTTGAGAGTCTATTTTTTACTGCTATTTGTCTTTGTCTAATAAAGTTTTTTTTGCACCTTATTAGGCGCAAATTTTTAAAAAGTTGCAAATTTTGTTGCGCAAATCCCACCATTGCCTTTCGTAAGCATGGTCTGAATTGGCATGTTATTGCACAGTTATATAACTTAAATATATAAAAATTTACTATAATCATATAATCCCAGATATACCTTTGATATAAAGCTGGGAGAATCCTAGGCCTGTAAGTAACTTGCCTCTTTCCCCCTCACGTGACCTCTGTATAAGTATCTCCATTACAATATTTTCGTCAGGCCCGGCTCGGCTCACCCTCATCATCACAGGAGGCTGCACTTCAATCTTAAAGGATGTGTCAATATTTTTTTTTCTGGTGTTATTATTCCTACTAGTTACTCAATTTTGGGAACAGAGGGGAGGGGGGGATGGGCTCGGGTTTGCATTGAATGGATAATTTCTGTAACTAAAGCTCAGACCCTACTTTCCAATGCAAATTGCGGCGCCAATCCCATTCATGGTGGAAGAAAACCAGAATCTAGTGGGAGAAGATTTTGTACTTTTCTTCTCCCCCCTTTTCTCCTCGGAGTAAAAGCTTTTCAGGACAAGAATTCCAGGACAAAATTCCTTCATTTTGGCACTGTTGCTTTTTTTTTTTTACACCCCCACTAAAATGGGTATTTAAGAAAAAAAAAAAAAGAGGGTGGGTCAGAGGTCGTCGGGGGTCCCCACATCTGTGGCTTTATATGGGTCTCACCTCAGAAAAGGCTCAAAGTGTGTAGCGAGGCAAATCCTAATGTGTATTAGCAAGACAAAGGGCTGAGAAGAGAAGGCGAAGGAATGAGCCTTAATATAGTTAAGATTTATTAGGTCCATGGAGCTGCCCCGCACCTCCCATTTTCCATACCATTTCCCCACATCTGAGGGACGAGGCTTTGTCAGAGGGAGAGAGGTGGTCACTGGGAATTAACCAGTAACAAATCTCTGGGAGATAAAGGGAGAGAAGACAAGAGCAGGACGTGCTGGAGATGCTGCAGGATACATGCAAGGAGTCCACAGGACACGACTCCATTCTGTAACTTGTGTCCCAGAGTTATTGCATCTCTCTATTCTTCAATCAGTTCAATGAGGCTTTTGATGTTTAACCTCTAGAGTGCTGGGAAGGGGTGGATTAATTGCTTAATCAACAGGATGATAAATCAGGAGCTTCAAGTCCATCAGATATACAGATACCAGATAGATAGAAGATACATAGATATGAAAAAGATAGATTCTTTATTTATATAGTGCACACAGATTACGCAGCGCTGCACAGAGTTTGCTAAATCAGTCCCTGCCCCCAATGGGGCTCATAATGTAATCAACCTTCCAGTATGTTTTGGATTGTGGGAGGAAACCGGAGGACCCGGAGGAAACCCATGTAAACACGGAGAGAACATACTAACTCTTTGCAGATGTTGACCTGGGTATAGATATGAGATAGGCCCTGCATTGGACTTCCTTTTACATAGATAGTAACAGAGAGATAGTAATACAGAGATACTTTAAGAAAATTTGGATTCCTGGGAGTGCGGCTTACTTGCAACTTTGTTTAGATACGATCAATAGATCGATAGATATGAGCTTGATAGAAGTTTACATCCATGCAGAGGATGGGGAGTAACATGTAGTGCAGTGGAGGGGCAGAGGATGGGGGTGCCTTGTACCCTTTGGTAAATTAGGCTGCAGTTGCACACACATGTTACTGCCCCAGTCATCTGCACTCTGCAATATCTGCCCCATACAGTTGAATTGGAAAGCAGTGGTAACCACTTATAGACCACTTACAATCTACAAGTTACCCACGATACTATATTTTCGATGCTGTATCGCCTGGGATTATTCCTTCTTGCTGTCCAGCTTCCTCCTCCTCCTCCTTGGGTCATTGTCCTGGAGGTCGTTAGCAATTCCAATGGTCGGCCTCTGGTGGTGGTGGGGAAGAGGAGGTTACAATAAAGAAAGGGACAAAACAATAAACTTGAAACAAGTAAAGGGGCTTAAGGGCTGAGATCCCGCACACCGCCTTTCCCCTCTCCTTTCACCAGGCCGCTGAGCTGCCGGCACTTGAGGCATGAGAGATCTTTTCATTCAATGAACTAAAAACCAAACAAACCGGCCATTGAGCCCCGGCGTTAACAAACATCCAGATACAGAGCCGCGCTTGTCTGGAGTATATATGGAGGACGAGGATCGCACGAGAGGACGACCTGCCAAATTAAACTGCGCTACGGGCCAGAACGAACATATAACCTCATAAACGACTTATATATGTTATGGGGTGCAGTCTTGGGACTCTTCTCTATACCATGTATTAGAGAGGAGGTCACGCGGGCCATTGGGATTCATGTATTACATGGACCAACTCTTGATTTTTGCAATACCACCAGGAGGATGTGACCCTTGACATCTGAATCCGGTCTATAATCATGGCTGGCTTGTCGTTTATTATACCTGTACTGATTCCTCCTCTCCTTGCCACCTCCTGCCTTACCAAACACACACGACTAGAGATGAGCGGACCCATCGTTGCGGTTCAGCTGCCTGGCTGGTTGCATCCACTAGCCAGGTTGGCTGTACGGCCACCAATTCGGAAATATGTCCGGTTGAGGAGAACAAACCCGAATGCTGGACTTCAACATTGGGTCAGCTCGTCTCCACACTATTATATTTGAAGAGCCAGTGCGCCCTTGTTATTCCTTCCAATAGCAACCCCAGCAGATCTCTGGTAATATAAGGCACGGCATTAAGGTTCATATGTCCTGTATAGGTTCCTCCCTGCTAACCTTCTCCTATGTTGACCCTTAGCATTGATTAGGAATCTGTTTGACCTCTTTAAAACACCTGACTCCTCAAGACCTTACCACGGCCTGACTGACAAGCTAGTGTCCCCTACACAAAATCTCTCCAAGGCCAATCTCCCGCATAATACGAGGCACTGAATGGTGCCTGAGCATTATGGTTCTTGTGTCCTGCAAAGGTATTGTGGTTTTCACTTGCCAACCTTCTCCTGTATTCTTGACCCTTAGGCTTCAGCACGAACCGGTGCTACAGTCTTTGACCTACTAACTTCTCAAGACCTTATTCTGACTTGACCTCGTCTTGCTCCTGACTACTCTCCTCCTGCATTTCTTGACCCATCTGGTTCAGCTGCCAGCGACATCGGTACTGCTACATACCAGCCTGGTGATCCTGTCGCAGTAATGTCCATATCCCCGTACAGGGGTTAAAAGGTTGAATACCGATAGGGGTCACTAAGTTAACACCCTTGGTAGTAGCCAAACAGGATAGGCAACCAAGTGCGTCCACAAACTGCTATCCATTATAAGATGCTTGAATATTGTTGCTTCAGTGTCGGCCATAGACACAATTTTCGCACTCGCCATCACGTGGTTAAATCTATTTCAGGTCGAATTAACAGATAAATGCATAATGCTGACGTCCTAGGCGATTGATGTCTCCTAATGTTCTGCGAGTTAAATTATCCAAAGAGAAGCCTTGGGAGAACATATGATTAAACGCAGCTGCTGATTTTGCCCCAAATGTTTTATTTATCAGATGATTGTGTCGTTCCGTTTCGGTTCTAAATGAAGCCAGGAACCAGGCAATCCTTCAAAACAAGGAGCGGGGTAACCCCTCATCCACCCTCAAAATAGCCACAACTTCCAGAGCCGATAGGAAGGGATGCAGGACCTTACTGGCACCTGCAGGGTTAACCCCGGCTTGCTGTGTACTTTTTCGGCAGAACCTAATGGAATGGAATAAATTGAAAGTGCATGTCAATTGTGCTGTCTAATGATCTGTAATTGACAACGAAATGCAAATGGCGAGGGGGGGAAAAAAAATGTGTTTTTGTCACGCCTGGTACACCAGACAATTGTATACGAGGGGTAAAATAATAATAAAAATCAAGCCGTCCCCGCGGGGTTACACATGTCTGTATGCACACGCATACTCTTTACATAAATACATACATTTCTGATTGTATATATGTGCCGCGCCAAGGCAAACCCATGGCTTAAAATAGCCGGAGATGGGGGAAAACAAGTTGGTTGTCTGATCCTGGCGGCGGCCCAAGCGGGACCTAACGTTAATAGGGTTTGTCACAATAAAATAATCAAGAGCTGGAGGAGAAGTGATGCTAATGACGCTGCTGATTCCTGAGGTGCTGAGCCTTAGAAAGCACATAAAGGCAGCGTTTAATCACCGCGTCAGCATCCCACTAACTCTCCGAGGAAGGCCACGCTCAGTCCCGGGCACCGCTCTGCCAGAATCTCAGGGCTCAGGATTAACTTTTATACCAGTCTGGAGAAGAATCAGACCCGTAATCTTCTGCTTTCTGTTTTTAGTCTGGTTACGGGAAGGCTGACGCCAACATTGAGTCCTTCCTGTATATTATATACGTTTACCAAGAATTCAGGGGAAAAAATCATGATCAAAACTCAGTGGTCGGGTGTAGATCCACCCATAGACATATACATGGTGATCAGGTTACAGAATTGTTGCTTCTTTAAGTTTGCTGCTCCTCTTCATGTAGGATTTTCTTTAATATTTTTGCGAGTTTTGCATATTTCGAAAATGTGAAAAGGGAGCACTTCCCTTCCCAATGGCTAAAAGGTTTAAATTTACTAATATTCATCTATTAATAGTTCTGCTCCGCTTTCTTGGTATGTAAAGTGAATCCTCCTGTCTTTTTCCTTATCAGCCAGAGATTCCTGACCATACAATGGCCGCAGAGGGAGGGTCATGTGATCGTTATCTGTCCATGAGCAATCGCCCTGCCAGGACCTTATGATAGTATTCATGACTATAAGACATATGGTGAGGGCCCACAACCCCTGGAACCAGTACCAACATGGCCGGAGACACACGTGGGTCAATCCTCTGAAACCTCCCATTCCATGTGTAGAATAGCACCAGTGCCGAGATGCACGACTATCCCCCTGCCAACTGTACTCCCACAGAACGCAGCCACCTGAAACCCTGGTATCAAAATGCTGGAACTGGCCAATCCAACATGGCGTGCTGGAACCTGGAAGCTTAGAGCGCCTACAACGGGTATATTCAGAGCACCATGATGCAAAATGCATCCCATGACAATTATCTCCCAGATGGAGCGGAGTATTGGTACAGGGCCACATTGGAGCACCAGCACCTGACAGAATATGGCGCCTGTACAGAGCGATGAAAAGGCAATATCAGCATCGCATCCGCAACGCCGAACACCTCATCACTGTAGGACGGCACCGGTAACATCAACCACACGCCAGCAATACGTGTCCTTCTACTCTACACCTCTACACCTTCCCTCCTTACTAAATGTAATGTAACCTGCAAGATGTGAGCGACTCCTTAATGCCTGTAAATGTCCGGACATAATGTTCAAAACTAATTTCCCTATAGGATCAATGAAGTCGTATCGTAATAATTTTATTGCACTCTCCAAAAGAGACCACAAACTTTTCTATTTCAGCTTTAAATTTCCTTATCCTTTGTCTTTGCGTTTATACAGCATCAAGAAATTGCCCATTACACACCTAGATTCCTCAGAAACAACATGGCACCAACAAGTAGACTTTGGGGTGTTGGGGTCATTTAGTGGTTGTAGTCTTGTCTATTAGCGACTCTCTCTACGTCTCCTGCTCAGCTCCGGATCCTAACGTGTCACAGCGTCTTTGTGAGCTCCATTCATCCTGCTGCAAGAGCCGGCGGTCCCAGTGGACGGAGCGTACTTTGTGGGGGTCAGTTCGGTCAGCCTGGAATAAAAACGTAGCATTGTTTTTATTAAAGGCATGCGCTCAGCAGGGAGTCGTCGTCCCCCCCACCCCACCCCAGCCCTGTCTGCTCTGTGCTCAGCGCCGCTGCAAAGGGAGAGGGAAGGAAAGCGACAACAAAAAAAGAAGGAAAAATATATAAAGAAACTGCTTAAAAAATGGGGAGATTCCTTTGGCCACACTCTGAGAGACATAAAAGCCGCAGACGAGTAAATAACCAAGCGAAGAAATGACAAACGGGGGGCGCAACGAAGAGTAAAGGAGCGACCAAACATCTTTGTTCTGTTAAAGGACTCAAAAGGACAGTCTGAGTCAATAAAGGCCACTTTGAGAGTGTTACTAAACAAAGTGCCGTTACCCCTGCCAACTTTTTAGAAATTCACCTCAGGGACGACACTCCCCACCCCATGTGCTGGAAATGATAGTTTTTGGAAAAAGGAATGGGATAGGGGTGAGGGGGGGAGGTTGGTATTGGACCGAAGACTGACAATCTAAATAAACAGCTTTGCATAACATTAGGGGACGATTCTGCAAGCCGCACAGAATTATCATTCAGGGGCAGAGAGAGAGAGAATGAGGGATTGTGTCGAAATTCAAGTGAACAGTCCGTGTGAGCTAGTTAATATCCCTCGGCCCAGGGAGATTGCTAAGGCGGAGTGGGGGGTTGCACATACATTAAGAGGAGAGTGTTTTATAGACAGGGGGGCTAGCTGGCCGCTTCATTGCTCGGGTGTGACGAGACTTACATAGCCCCTTCTGATAATGTGGGAGTCACTTATGGATGTGTTATAGTCAAGGGGGGACCTCACCCGTGCTTGGAAGCCATGCCCTGGCACAGGGTGGCATCAATTCTCCTTTAACAAAACAGTTCATTGCCAAGATCCCTGTACACTGCAACATATCCCATTGTCAGATAAACCTCCTAAACCAAAACCAGGTCCAATCATCTTACAGGGAGATAAATGCACAATTTCTATACCATATTGTGAGCAGATGAGAAGCTGATTTCTGTAGGTATCGGCTCTCCTTATGGAGACCTGGTCGCTATAGAAAGGCTCCATGGGAAAAAAAAAAGTGTATGCAAATTAACCTCCTTCCAGAGCAAACTGCCTCAATAGCGCCATCTATAGATATTGTCCTACAAGGGGAGTGCTCAGTTGTAGGATAGATGCAGAAAGCCTTGATATGACTGATAAACTCATGTTTGATATTAGCAGATTTAAGGGACTCTGGGCTAAGAATATTGCAAACATACCCACAGTATAGCTTCTCAATATCAGATTGGTGGGGGCCCAAGACACAGGCCCCCGCAGACAAGCTGTATTTAGCAGGTGAGAATGAAACAGAAAGCAGACGGCGCCGTTCTCTGTGCAGGTTCCTGCATATCAGCTCCTGTTCATTTCAATGGGTGCTAAGTCGCAGTGTCTTGGTTTATCCACTATACAGAGAATGGCTGTTTTATCCGGAACAGGGTGCTGAGAGTCGGACCACTAATAATATCCTTACATAAGGATAGGTTTTCAACACGACCCTTTAAATGGAAATTGTATATAAAAAAACCTGTTCGTGTAATCCTGCCTTTTTGTTGAGTCTTGAGGTTGGTAAGTAGTGTCGTCCCGCTCCTCTGTCTCTTATAGATGCTTCGCTCTCGGGGCTGCAGAGATGATATCAGGTGGCTGGGACGGCTGATAGAGGACGGGTGGAATGTCTTCACTGACGCTGGAACTCGTCCAGTCACCCATGTAGAGTTTAGTTATGTCTTTCATGATCTGATTATGAAACTGATAACTCGTACGATTTAACGCCGTCTACTGATATTTGATTTACCCGGCGGATAATTCTATTCTGAGATATTTCTATGATCACCAGACGGTCTCCAGGCAATGAGAGCATAAACAGGGCAGCACAAGAATGGGGGACCACCAAAGACAAGACCCTCACAAACCAAGGGCCACTTTCTGAGCAGGTCTATGAGCTCATAGGACACTTTAGTACAAGTAGTGATAACCAAAGGACAGAACAATCACTGGGATGTGAACACACTGGAGGCCAGCTGTGCTCCGCTGGATGTAGATCAAGTCTTTAAGAGAACTAGTTATATAGATAGTTAGTACGGTTGAAATAAGACAAGTCCACTGAGTTCCATCAAGGAAGGGATTGGATGAGGAAGGGAAACAAGTCTATATAACATAACCATCAATGTTATTTTGATGTAAATGGCATCTTTTTGAAGCTGTCTGCTGTCCCTGCTGTGACCAGCACCTCAGCTTGGCTATTCCACAGATTTACACCTCTAGTGCTGGTCAGTAATTAATGAGCTGTATCACCTGTGCACAAGTGTGGAAGTAACCAGCACTTACAGCCCGTTAGAGGACTACAACATCACCGAATCTGCAGTACCACTGCAGAACCGGTGCTGGAGCAGGAGCATTTTTGATCTAATCCCTTTAATGGGCCATTTAAAAGTTCCCATATAAAGTGATTGAAAGCAGCATGATGGGAGGGCTGGGATCAACAGTGAAATGGCAACGACCAAAACACAGTAAATAAGGGTAGCAGCAGGCGAACCTAAAAACGACATAGAAGCGGCATGTGGTATTGTCACTGTAAACAGCAGCAAGTAGCGGCGAGCCCCGAATAGCTGAACCATCTGCCCGGCGTCCATGTGCAGCCAGCATGATACCTCCTCTTCCCATAACATGTGGACTCTGTCATCCCCGGGATTGCCTTTCTCCTCTGTCACTCACCTGTTGCATTTCCAGATTTCTTCTTCTGACAGCAGCTGTGGAAGAAAGGGGAAAAAAAAGCATCAAAAAGAAGGAATTTACACAAATAGCAGAATGTGACCTAAAAAGATCTAAGCTGATCGGTTACCTGCTACACAGATCTGATGCACGTTAAGGCCCCCTCCCACTTCCATTCTTACCCCATATACCGTCTGCATTGGTTTTATAACACACAAAGTAACTAAAAACGGCCCAAAAACGCCATGTGTGACATCACCCTAATCTGCGAGTCTCTGCAGACATAATGGAAAGAAGTAAGAGAGTCTGGGGTCTTATAACTCTTGGTGATCCATAGTTAAATATATATGAGAAGATATTCCTCATAGACTGTAAGCTCTTGTGTCACCTCCTCATCCTCATAGACTGTAAGCTCTTGTGTCCTTCTCATCCTCATAGACTGTAAGCTCTTGTGTCACCCCCTCATCCGCATAGACTGTAAGCTCTTGTGTCCTCCTCATCCTCATAGACTGTAAGCTCTTGTGTCACCCCCTCATCCTCATAGACTGTAAGCTCTTGTGTCACTCCCTCATCCTCATAGACTGTAAGCTCTTGTGTCACCCCCCTCATCCTCATAGACTGTAACCTCTTGTGTCACCCCCTCATCCTCATAGACTGTAAGCTCTTGGGTCAGCCCTCATCCTCATAGACTGTAAGCTCTTGTGTCCTCCTCATCCTCATAGACTGTAAGCTCTTGTGTCACCCCCTCATCCTCATAGACTGTAAGCTCTTGTGTCACCCCCTCATCCTCATAGACTGTAAGCTCTTGTGTCACCCCCTCATCCTCATAGACTGTAAGCTCTTGTGTCACCCCCTCATCCTCATAGACTGTAAGCTCTTGTGTCCTCCTCATCCTCATAGACTGTAAGCTCTTGTGTCACCCCCTCATCCTCATAGACTGTAAGCTCTTGTGTCACCCCCTCATCCTCATAGACTGTAAGCTCTTGTGTCACCCCCTCATCCTCATAGACTGTAAGCTCTTGTGTAACCCCCTCATCCTCATAGACTGTAAGCTGTTGTGTCACCTCCTCATCCTCATAGACTGTAAGCTCTTGTGTAACCCCCTCATCCTCATAGACTGTAAGCTGTTGTGTCACCTCCTCATCCTCATAGACTGTAAGCTCTTGTGTCACCCCCTCATCCTCATAGACTGTAAGCTCTTGTGTCACCCCCCTCATCCTCATAGACTGTAAGCTCTTGTGTCACCCCTCATCCTCATAGACTGTAAGCTCTTGTGTCATCCCTCATCCTCATAGACTGTAAGCTCTTGTGTCACCCCCTCATCCTCATAGACTGTAAGCTCTTGTGTCACCTCCTCATCCTCATAGACTGTAAGCTCTTGTGTCACCCCCTCATCCTCATAGACTCTAAGCTCTTGTGTCACCACTCATCCTCATAGACTGTAAGCTCTTGTGTCATCCCTCATCCTCATAGACTGTAAGCTCTTGTGTCGCCCCTCATCCTCATAGACTGTAAGCTCTTGTGTCTCACCCTCATCCTCATAGACTGTAAGCTCTTGTGTCACCCCCTCATCCTCATAGACTGTAAGCTCTTGTGTCACCCCCTCATCCTCATAGACTGTAAGCTCTTGTGTCACCTCATCCTCATAGACTGTAAGCTCTTGTGTCACCCCCTCATCCTCATAGACTGTAAGCTCTTGTGTCACCCCCTCATCCTCATAGACTGTAAGCTCTTGTGTAACCCCCTCATCCTCATAGACTGTAAGCTCTTGTGTCACCCCCTCATCCTCATAGACTGTAAGCTCTTGTGTCACCCCCTCATCCTCATAGACTGTAAGCTCTTGTGTCATCCCCTCATCCTCATAGACTGTAAGCTCTTGTGTCATCCGCTCATCCTCATAGACTGTAAGCTCTTGTGTCACCCCCTCATCCTCATAGACTGTAAGCTCTTGTGTCACCCCCTCATCCTCATAGACTGTAAGCTCTTGTGTAACCCCCTCATCCTCATAGACTGTAAGCTCTTGTGTCACCCCCTCATCCTCATAGACTGTAAGCTCTTGTGTCACCCCCTCATCCTCATAGACTGTAAGCTCTTGTGTCATCCCCTCATCCTCATAGACTGTAAGCTCTTGTGTCATCCGCTCATCCTCATAGACTGTAAGCTCTTGTGTCACCCCCTCATCCTCATAGACTGTAAGCTCTTGTGTCACCCCCTCATCCTCATAGACTGTAAGCTCTTGTGTCATCCCCTCATCCTCATAGACTGTAAGCTCTTGTGTCAACCCTCATCCTCATAGACTGTAAGCTCTTGTGTCATCCCTCATCCCAGACTGTAAGCTCTTGTGTCATCCCTCATCCTCATAGACTGTAAGCTCTTGTGTCACTCCCTCATCCTCATAGACTGTAAGCTCGTGTCACTCCCTCATCCTCATAGACTGTAAGCTCTTGTGTCACCCCCTCATCCTCATAGACTGTAAGCTCTTGTGTCATCCCTCATCCTCATAGACTGTAAGCTCTTGTGTCACCCCTCATCCTCATAGACTGTAAGTTCTTGTGTCTCCCGCTCATCCTCATAGACTGTAAGCTCTTGTGTCACCCCCCTCATCCTCATAGACTGTAAGCTCTTGTGTCACCCCTCATCCTCATAGACTGTAAGCTCTTGTGTCACCCCCTCATCCTCATAGACTGTAAGCTCTTGTGTCCCCCCTCATCCTCATAGACTGTAAGCTCGTGTCACCCCCTCATCCTCATAGACTGTAAGCTCTTGTGTCCCCCCTCATCCTCATAGACTGTAAGCTCTTGTGTCACCTCCTCATCCTCATAGACTGTAAGCTCTTGTGTCATCCCTCATCCTCATAGACTGTAAGCTCTTGTGTGACCCCTCATCCTCATAGACTGTAAGCTCTTGTGTCACCCCCTCATCCTCATAGACTGTAAGCTCTTGTGTCCCCCCTCATCCTCATAGACTGTAAGCTCGTGTCACCCCCTCATCCTCATAGACTGTAAGCTCTTGTGTCCCCCCTCATCCTCATAGACTGTAAGCTCTTGTGTCACCCCCTCATCCTCATAGACTGTAAGCTCTTGTGTGTCCCCCTCATCCTCATAGACTGTAAGCTCTTGTGTCCCCCCTCATCCTCATAGACTGTAAGCTCTTGTACTCTGTATTGTGATATTATACTTGTACATGTCCCCAGCAGCCTGATACAGTTACTATAGTGTCTGCACTGTGTCCTGCCTCTTCTATATGAGAGACGCCAGGATTTGGGATATTTGCTCCCACTGGTGGCGTCACACAGATTTGCAGCAATGTAATAACAAGGCGGCAGGTTTCGGGGTCCGAGCTGCTCGGGGAAAGAGAAAACATGACGACATCAAAAGCCCAGCGAGGCGGCTGTTTACTGGCGGCTACACGTAGACATGATCTAATTCTAGCCGCACTCTCTCCTTTCATGTCCACCTCTCTGCTGGATGTTTACAAGCCATGCAGGGGTCTGACAGGTGAGCGTGCCCACAAGCCCCCCATACCGGCCCCCTCACACACACACACTGAATAACATGACACACAGGGAAATGTAATCACAATAAACGCCAGAGTCCGACCCAAAAAATCATGTAGAGATGCAGCAAACTTTAACTTGACTTTTCCCAAATCTTTGGCCGATTCGTGTCCGATCAGATTTGGGCATCCGCTCATTGCTGAGAATTGGGATCCTGCTGGTTGCATCCCGGTACTAATTGTCAATGTGTTAAGTTCATATACAAGAAGGCGCCCCCCTCCCGGGAGCCAGCCATCTGCCAATTTAACCTCCAAGGGGGAGAAAAAAAGACAAATTCCTCCCGGTCTCTGTGTGTGGCAGAATAATTCCCCCGGATCCATCGCTCCATTATAAGTCATGATTATAACGGATGATGCTCCTACTATGCAGGAATGTGCAACTAATATGAGTACGGCTCGGGATGATCCTTCTGCTTATCTCAACCTAGACCAGCATGAAGCATAGCGGGGCAACGGGAGTACAGGCAGTCCCCTACTTAAGGACACCCGACTTACAGACAACCCATAGTTACAGACAGACCCCTCTGCCTCCAGTGAAGCTCTCTGGATGCTTTACTATAGTCCCAGACTGCAATAATCAGCTGTAAGGTGTCTGTAATGAAGATTTATTGATAATCCTTGCTCCCATTACAGTAAAAAACTAAAATTTTGTAGCTCCAATTGTCACTGGGGAATTTTTTTTTTCTCTGGATATACAATCATAAACAAACCTATGGACCCTACCTTGTACGTAACCCGGGGACTGCCTGCATATGCCCAATTAAAGGGGTAGTCCGGTGGCTTTAAAACATGGCTGCTATCTTCCATTAGAGCCACACCTGACCATGGGTAGCTTCTAGTACTGCAAATAAGCTCCACTCAGGTCTATACAGCTGAGCTGCAATACCGACATAGACCATGGTCATGTGTGGCGCTGTTTTTGGAATAAAGCAGACATGTTTCTAGACCTCCGGACAACCCCTTTAAGCCACGTTTACTGGGCAGCAAGCTGAAACTTTACCCCGGGTGCAAGAAATCAAACTCAATTACGAGAACAGCCTGGCCCCACTCGAGAATAAGCCCTCAATAACAGATAAGTGGGGACTTCACCCTTAATTCCCCACCAGCAGTGGTGGCATTAATGGGCAAAGACAATGATAATCTATCCTTAGCTCATCAATATCTATGACCCGTAAAGAAAGCCTAACCAAAGTGTGATAAAAAGTTCTACAACCATATAAAATATATTTGTGTTCTTGCATTTCTCCAGATCTCTGCTTGCTGTCATTGAATAAGACATTCTTGATGATATCCCCCGGGGCTGAAATCCTTAGGCGTGACATGAATGTGAATAAGGCTGTAGCTCCTGATGAGCAGCTGCTTCTATGTTTTACACATTTCCCTGGCTCTGGCAGTGAATATGACAAGCTAAGAGCGCCACCTAGTGGCTTAAATAAAACAACAAAAAATATTTGGGGAAAAAAAAAAACGATTCCAACTTATTGGTTTAGAAGGGAAGTTGATAAGATCACAATTTCAAGTCCTCACTTTTAGGAGTCACTCAGAAGTGAAAAATGATCTTCAGTGACAAGCTTAGATGGAAACATAACCTGCTATATCTTCAAGATACGACATAAGGGTCTGACCGCTCGGACCACCACTAATGAATTACAGGCCATACATGATCATTACTAGTCAATCTACTTTAGACTCCACTATCTTGGACTCATAAGCGATCTTTTAATGGGGGGCAAATCGGCCCCCTATTCTCATGTGCCAGTGGCTGTGCCCACATCTAACCCCATGGATAAATCTCTACACTGTGACAACCCCTTTAAAGGAACATTTAAGACATAATTCAAGACTATGACAAGTACTTGGTTCAAGGCCCTGGGCTGTGTCCTCACACTGCTGTGCTCTCTGCAGCTGGTGTTATATATTGTCCCAGGACAGATGTGTAATAAGACCTTTGTGGATGTTGTTAGTAGAAGCAGGACTGTGAAATATGGATTTGTATTCCAGAATTGTGACTTCTCATATTGCACTGGGGGCATTTCCTAACACTGCTGTGCTCTCTGCAGCTGGTGTTATATATTATCCCAGGACAGATGTGTAATCAGACCTTTGTGGATGTTGTTAGTAGGAGCAGGACTGTTAAAAATGGATTTGTATTCCAGCATTGTAGCTTCTCCAATCGCACTGGGGGCATTTCCTCACACTGCTGTGCTCTCAGCTCTCTACAGTGAGCAGCAGAACAGCCCCTCCCACTCTGCTATTAGTAATAGCTGTAATAGAAACCACAGCCGTCACTCAGAGGAGTGGGGGGGGGGGACTGTCAAATTGTTAAATGCACAGAGCTAAGAGCAGAGCAGTGTGAGGACATATTAATCTCAATCCTGTTTCTACTAACAACATATACAAAGATATATACAGCTCTCCATCGCTGATCCTTAGCCATCGGCTCTCCGACTCCTGTCATTCTGGTGCCAGAGCCGGTTTGCAACAGCGGTGATTATGTTTCTCATGGTCAAAACTGCTGACAGATTCCCTTTAATGAAAAATAGTAGTTGTAATGGAATCCTGGTGATACTTATTACACGGCACTGCCCGCCAGGAGCAAATTAATTTTCCTGCGCTGTGGGATTAGAGCAGCGAGAGACATGAAGACATCACGCTCCTGACAGAGGATCCTTATTTGGGGAGCAGCGAGAGGCTGGAGAGAACCTTGCAGGATCCAGCCGTGTCTCCTGACGCTCACACATCCTCCACCGGAGCGGGCGCCAGATGAAACGGCTGCCGCGTGAACTCACATTCCAATTTATCCGCGGAAAGCAATGCTTTCTCTCAGTGATATTTTTCCCCCCTCTTTGTCCGTGTTTGAAGGGATTTTGAGCGGAGGAGATAATCCTAACTTTGAACCGGGCTCGGCTGTGCCGGGAGGACGACAGAGGCCGTCACTTTCTTCTGATTCTGTCTGATTGGGAGAACGACAGGGGGAAAATGCTACCGGCTTATCTCTGCGGAGCAGCCACACAAAAGATGGCGGCAGGCTGGAGCCATGGGGGGAGTATGCGCCGCTCCCTAGTACAGGCGGTCCCCTACTTAAGAACACCTGACTTACATACGAGCCCTAGTTACAAACGGACCTCTGGATATTGGTACTTTATTGTACTATAGTCCTAGGCTACAATAAACAGCTATACCAGTTATCACAGGCGTCTGTAATGAAGCTTTAGTGCTAATCTTGATTCTTATGACAACCCAACATTTTTAAAATCCAATTGTCACAGAGACCAAAAAATTTTTGACTGGGGTTACAATAATAAAGTATACAGTTCCGACTTACATACAAACTCAACTTAAGAACAAACCTATCTTGTACGTAACCCGGTGACTGCCTTTAATGTGACACAAGCAGGAGCTGTAATGGATCCAGAAATCACAAACATGGGGGTGGGGGAGGAGGGTATGGATCAATGTACAGACCGATCACATAGATTGCAGCTAAAGGTGCACTTACAGCCCCTCTAATTAGGGAACGGGGGTTTTCAGTGCCTGGGGGGGGGGTCATCCAACAAAGCCAACAATGGATGTGGAATGGGTGGTCTCCAAGAGGAAACCTATAGGGCTGGCACTCATATCTTCTCCAATACAGCTCCAAGAAAGATGGTGGCAGCTTGGTTGGGTGGCATGGGGGAATGGCAGTGCTGCGATGGCTCCAGCAAACAGGTCACAGATGAATGTATAGATTGATCACAGGTATATCTTCTACTATATCACCTCTATTCTCAAGATCGGTTGAAGTGCCGAAGACCGGAGCCCCTCCAAATGCCTGTGTGGTTCATCCGTGGTCACTATGAGAAAACCCTTGGAGGAATGTTGCAGAGAAGCCACAAAATAGATGGAGGCAATCTGGATCCATTGGGACAGAAAGTGCTGCTCCTGGTACCATGCCACAGGCAGACGGGTCACATCCTGTACATGTACACAGGGAGTTTTATCCATCACATTTATTTCTAAATCGTGGCTCTTTGGGAGCTCCAAAGGTTGAAGCCTCACAAACCGTTTAGTGAAAGGATAAGGGGTATCACTCTTGTGTAGGACTTGCTGTAGGGGCTGTCCACATTAGGAGTCCCCCATAGGACTGTCAAATGACCTCTCCAGCGCGGCGAGTCCTGTGTCACATGACGTCTCCAGTGCGGTGAGTCCTGTGTCACATGACCTCTCCAGTGCGGCGAGTCCTGTGTCACATGACCTCTCCAGTGCGGCGAGTCTTGTGTCACATGACCTCTCCAGTGCGGTGAGTCCTGTGTCACATGACCTCTCCAGTGCGGCGAGTCCTGTGTCACATGACCTCTCCAGTGCGGCGAGTCCTGTGTCACATGACCTCTCCAGTGCGGCGAGTCCTGTGTCACATGACCTCTCCAGTGCGGCGAGTCCTGTGTCACATGACCTCTCCAGTGCGGCATGTACTGTGTCACATGACCTCTCCAGTGCGGCGAGTCCTGTGTCACATGACCTCTCTACAGCGGCACATACTAAGTCACATGACCTCTCCAGGGCAAAAAGTACTGGGTCACATGACCACCACAGGCAAACATTGTTAATAAGACTCTAAGGGTTTAGACACCATAGAGTTAATTTTTTACAGAGCCTCTCAAATTTTATCTATCCATATTTTTCTCTCTTAACAAAACACTTCAAAGCAGAGACCATTCCTCCTGTAGTTACCCTCCTGAACACTGGGGGGCGCCGCAACAATGACGCATTTCTATGTTCCATGATAGATACATATGGGGCCAGTAATTGTCTTCAAGACCACAATGGAGGAGCCTCAGGCGCTGGTTCAGTAATGAGAAGCCGAGTCAGTGAGGTAACATGTATGTGACTGGCGGCGCAGGAGGACGACACTTACCATTCCCGCGCTTTCACTGCCTGAGAGGATCTCACTCTGCTTCACTGATTGGCTGCCGACTGTCATGTGACGGCTTCTGCTCGCAGGTTGTTCTGGGAGTTGTAGTTCCGATGCCGGCTAAGGGCTGTGATATCACATGATAGCGACTCTCCTGAGGACTACATTTCCCATAATCCTTAGTGTTAGGTGAAAATTTGGCATTTTTGGATCAGATTTGAAAAAATTAGGAAAAATTATACATATATATATGTACCAAAATGTGAATTGTTTGTATGATGGTAGGTTGTCTAAAAAAACTGAGTGTCAATAGACACTCAATTATTCCTTAAATTCCATGTGACCATATTTTATTTTTTAATCAAATTTTATATTATATAATTATTGGTATGAGCAGTGTCTGTTTTTACCTGCAGACTGACAAGCGCCTACTGACATTTGGCTCACAAGTTTTAAACTCCTGTCCATTTCCCCAGAAAAACAAACCAGGCCAATTGTGGATAACCTTACAGGATGTGCTATAGGATCAGTCCATGTGGTGAATAAAGTGGTCTCCAATTTTGTTCCAGTCCTGGAACGTCCAAGAAAAAAACATTCCCGAAATCCTAGGTAGAACGGTGAAATCCCTCAAAGCAATTGCAAACGGATTTAGTAATTTGAATTGGGTACTTTTTTGGCATGTGAGGGGCATGAGGCATTGCCCATCCCACAAATTAAGGGATTCCGTATCACCCAATGCGGTTGTAGCGTTGGCAGATGGAGTGTGACCAGCCAAAAAAAGGTTGAGGCCTACAGAGTGTGCCGACCAAAAGCTGCCATATATGGTTCACGTACCTACAATCCGGTTCACAATTGGAGACCATCAGCAACCTTGATGACCATTACACCCAGCCCAGATGTGTTATCAGGACACCTCAAATACATATTAAACCAACATATGAACCCCAATTTTTACTGAACGTCCCAGCCTCTGTCTTAACTACTTCAATAATCATGTGTGGATAGAAGCACATGCGCTGGGGATTTTGGGATTGGGAGAGGCGAGGGGTCAATGTAGAGTAGATAGTAGATTGGGGTCAAGGTAGAGTGGGTATCTCACCCTAAGGCACGTTGGCTGTTGTATACCTGGTGTAAAGGTATCTCTTTATTAAGGTTAGACCACTGTCCTATAACAGAACCTGAACAAGCAGGGGATGCATGGAGAGTACATCCCTTACAGAATATGATTTTCCTCTTTCTTTCCTTATTTTCCCCCAATCACACAATAATTACTGGGATTAGAACGCACCATTTCTCCTGGACAGAACACAAGTTATCTCGTAGCGTAGCCAGGGGGTTGCAATCGGCACGCAGTAAGCGCGTCACTGCTGAAATTTCCACATTTAACGCTACATTTCATTTCTCTCAGTTCCAGATTTCTCCTTTAGGGTCAAACCATTTCTGGTGTAATTAATTTTACTGAAGCATCGCGGCTCGTTAGCAGAATGTTTGCAGGACATATTGCGGGTTTTACTGAGTGGCCCCCCCACCCCCCTCCCACACATTACATAAATCTATTATAAGTTACTTACACCATTTTCCGGAATTTTATTCCTGATTCTGTGTTGTAGGATCTTTAGTGTAATGTCCTCGGGCTGCGGACTGTCTTGAGTCGTTGCTCCGTTACTTGTGACTAAGAAGTGTTCAATTTCCAGAGGAATTAACAAATGTACAAATACCCCACGGTTCTGGATCAGACCCCACAGAGCGGCCATGTTTGCTCTTGACTAAAATCTAAGGGTAGGTCAAAAATTGATGATTTTGGTGATAGCCTTTTCTGCCCCTTGTCCATGACATGAGGAAAAAATCTTTCAAAATTTTCATTCATTGGGTCTAAGGTAAAGACTGCTATTTCCACAAGGCTGGTATGCCTCCTGCTGGTGTGCTACCTAATGGCTCCTGCTTGTTCACCTTCTGCATGTTGTACCTTTAAGCCTTCAGGCCCCAATGCACAAAGTGCTTTTAATAATGCTGGAAGAGATGTCATTGAAGATTATAGAAGAACGTGCACCAGTTTTGATGAAGTTTTGGAGCCTCCTGCTCAATCCACAGGCAACTACACCCAGTACAGACTGCACTGTTTCTGATCCCCATCTTTATTTAGTTACTTTCTCTTGCTTGCTGTTAGTGAATAGTAACATTGGGGAAGAGTTATCATGACATGCAATCTATGTTGTCCTGAAACTTCTCATAGGTGCAGTTGTTTTGCAATTGTATCTGTGAACAGTCTTAAAGGGAACCTGTCACCAGGGACCTCATTGTCATTAAAGACAGGTTGCAGAATCCCATCACATCAACAGTGCAAATATGTATTTCTACTTTTGCTAAGCATTTGCATTACAATATAATTGTGTGTTATAACTTACTTTGCACCCCGACAGAATCTTCTGTGTAGTGCCAGGGGTTGGGCTTTGGTTTGGATGCATTTAAAAAAACAACACATGACTTGTCTGTGCTGTAGACTCCTCAGCTCTCAGACACCACCTTTGTGCTCCTGTACAGCTCCTCCCTCCCACACTGATGTCAGCTAACCAGGCTGCGACCTCTGTGAAGGAGCAGGAGGGAGGAGCTGCACAGGAGCACAAAGGTGGGGGCCAAGATCTGAGGAGTGAGTAACAAAGACAAGTCCCTGTTGTTTTTGAAATGCGTCCAAACCAAAGCCCAACCCCTGTGACTACACAGAGGATTCTGTCAGGGTGCAAGGTAAGTTAAAATCACAATTATATTGTAATGCAAATGCTTATAAAAGGCAGAGAGGCATTTCTGCACTGCAGGTGTAATGGGCTTCTGTAAACTGTCTTTAGTAAAATAAATTAGGTCTCTGGTGACAGGTTCCCTTTAAGGCTGATACATTGTAGCTATTATTTTTAAGGAAACTGTTATAGAACATCTACCACCAGGATAAAGCATTGTAAACAAAGCACACTGACATGGTGTTGTGTGCCCCCTCTGTCAGGATCCACTCTTATTTTAGCTTCTTATGTCCTGGTCTAAAAATAAAGCTTATGCAAATGAGCCAACACCAAGCTCTATTGGTGTCTATGGAGCCTGGAGCCCCTCAGGTTCATATGCATAATTCCTTATTTTCTTTAAAAGAAGGGCATAAGCAGCTAAAAGAAAAGCAGATCCTGCCAGAGAGGGCACGGACTGCATGTCAATGTGCGGGGTTTACAATCCTTCATCCTGGTGGTAGATGTCCTTAAATAGGTTTGGAGCAGCTATACTGCTACTATCAGTCTATGCAGCTGTGTTATCATGACCGGTGCGGGTCCCAGCGGTCGGATCCTCATCAATCTGTGGATAGGGGGTAACTTGAATACCATCAAAGTCTACCATCAAGATCCATCCTAATAAACCAGGGGCACTTTCTCATAGATCCAGGTACCGTGACTGTGCTCATCTTCTTATATTTGTTATCCATGGCCTCCTTACTTCTAAAATCAACTCAGCTAATGGCCAGAATGGCTTTGGGGTGGTTGTTACCAGAGCCCCTCCATGCTGTAACTTCACAGGCTGTTACACTGCCCCCTCCCACACACTCCCTCAGCGCTTCCTCCCTCCCTCTGCCTGTAATCTCACACAGTGGGAGAGGGTAGTGCTCCTGGAACAGCCAATAAATCTGCAGCACAGAGGAAAACACCCCACAGATCCCCTCAGGTTCATTAGTTTAATTTTAAAAGTTGATTTTAGAAAGAAGGAGGATAACAAATATAAGAAGATTCCCGCAGTCACGGTGCCTGGATCTATGAGGAAGTGGTTTATCATGATGGATTTGTTTTTTTATGATGCATGACATTCAGCAGAATTGTGACAAACAGGAACACAAAGTAAATTGGAAATGAGTATCATGAATGTCATTATATGATTGGGCCCTGTGCACATTGGGTGGGTGGGCAGGACACGAGGGGATCATCTCCCTGCCGCAGCGTGTAATAGACACCAGAGCCTTGTAGGTATAATCACCCAAATAATGGGGAAATGTATGTAATGAGGTCAATTATCAGATTATTAATCTGCAGGTCAGAGACCTTACACGTCCTCCCATATGGCCTCCTCTGTGATATCTGCCCCTAATATAGAGAGAAGGGAGCTGGTGCACGGAATAGACAAGCAGATGGGCAACTCGCCCTAACTAATTCAATTAGACTTGGTCTTTTAGAGACAAATGCCATTTGGCAGGAGAACTCTTCTTTCATTAAACTTACAAGATCCCGTGGTTAACATATTGTGTGCCAGACTCTACAAAACCTCAACATAGAGAGCTGATTATGGGTTTGTATACAGATCACTGGCTAATGCTGCTCACAGTCCTGCTGCTACTAACAACACACACAAAGCTTTGATTACACATCTTCCGAGGCACGCTACCTAACACTGTTTGCAGGCAGCACAGAGCACAGCAGTGTGAGAACGAGCCCATGGTGCACTTAGAGAAGGTACAATCCCAGAATATAAATCCATATTTCACAGTCCTGCTGCTACTAATAACATACACAAAGGTATGATTACACATCACTCCAGGGACAATACCTAACACTATTTGCAGACAGCACAGAGCACAGAAGTGTGAGGACATGCCCACGGTGCACTTGGAGAAGGTACAATCCAGGAATATAAATCCAAATTTTACAGTCCTGCTGCTACCAACAACATACACAAAGGTATGCTTACACAGCTCTCCAGGGACAATAAACAACACTTTTTGCAGACAGCACAGAGCAAAGCAGTGTGAGGACAAAGCCACAGTGCACTTGGAGAAGTTACAATCCCGGAATACAAATCCATATTTCACAGTCCTGCTGCTACTAATAACATACACAAAGGTATGACTACACAGCACTCCAAGGACAATACCTAACAATATTTGCAGACAGCACAGAGCACAGCAGTGTGAGGACAAGCCCACAGTGCACTTGGAGAAGCTACAATCCTGTAATATAAATCCACAGTCCTGCTGCTACCAACAACATACACAAAGGTATTATTACACATTTCCCCAGGGGCAATACATAACACAGGCTGCAGCGAGCACAGCAGTGTGAGGACACGATCCCTGTACACTTACCAATCCTTGAATATAATATGTGACCTCACACTGCTGTGCCTTTAGCTTTCTGCAGTGAACTGCTCCATAGCCACTTTGTAAAAGCAATAGCAGGGCCTCTGCAGCAAAGAATTCAGAGCACAGCAGTGTGAGGACCCGCCCCCTGTGCACTTGGAGAATCTACAATCATGGAAAATGAATTTATAGTTCACAGTCCTGCAGCTACAAAGAACATACGCAACTGTGTACAACATTACACAACTCTCCAGGACTAAAGTCAGCAAAGGTCCAACCTACTGACAGGTTCCCTTTAAAATCTAATAGAGACCTGGATATAGAATCACAGAGATAGTAATGGTCACCCATTAGGATAAAATCCATGGGGTGACTCTGTCTGCCATTATTTTCTCACTTAGGCATCAGATAGAAAGTCCATACGTGTTTTTACAAAGTCCTGACGCCTGGGAAATCACTTACCGGAGTTTAAAGGTTGCAAAAAGTCCCGTAAAATCGGACGACGTCTAACCCGGTGTCTGGACCGGCCCCGGACAGAGACACTTTATAGGTAAAGTGATGGACTATTAAAAATGGATGACTTCTTCCACTTCATAAAGTTACTCTCAATAATTGATGTCATTTTTTTTTGTATTTTTATGGGAATATTTATTAGTATTTTATGATGATTTCCATCCCTCTTTTCTCTGATGTTCTCTCATCCTTCCAGTGCCACCTCCTAATTATCGCCCCAATTTCCTCTATGGCGACCGACAGGAACAAAAACAGAAGAAAATCAGGTTTTTTTTACGAGGTGCGAGAGGATAAAAGTGAAGATTTCTACCCATGAGGTCATAGGAGATCAGCGCTGGGTTTTGGGGGGGGCGTCACACACGAGGTACACAAGAGTAAGGACATCATATCCCCAGTTCTCCCAGTTACACCAGCGCCTGTTTTTCTATGACTTTTTTGGCTCAGCCGTGACGTGTCCTGTTATGTCTGGCTGCAGGTTTTATAAAGGGTCACTGTCAGATTATGTCTGAAATTTTCCGAAAGGATTTAGTAAGAAAACTAAATATCCCTCCAGGGGTCACACTGCAACGTTTTAGGAATTTTGACAACAGATTGTTTCAAAGTGCAAAATCTATAATATGAGATGTCAGAAGAGGAACTAAAGACCATCACAAATATATAGTTATAGAGTCTGGGGAGACACATGTCCATCAAGTATAATGTGGTAAAACATAAAAGCTACACGTAAAGGAGGGAAAGGAATGGACAGGGGCACGCTGACACTTGGGGGGACAGGGACACGCTGACACTTGGGGGGACAGGGACACGCTGACACTTGGGGGACAGGACAGGGACACGCTGACACTTGGGGGACAGGACAGGGACACGCTGACACCTGGGGGACAGGACAGGGACACGCTGACACTTGGGGGACAGGTCAGGGACACGCTGACACTTGGGGGACAGGACAGGGACACGCTGACACTTGGGGTACAGGAAAGGGACACGCTGACACTTGGGGGGACAGGACAGGGACACGCTGACACTTGGGGGGACAGGACAGGGACACGCTGACACTTGGGGGGACAGGATAGGGACACGCTGACACTTGGGGGGACAGAACAGGGACACGCTGACACTTGGGGGACAGGACGGGGACACGCTGACACTTGGGGGACAGGACAGGGACACGCTGACACTTGGGGGACAGGACGGGGACACGCTGACACTTGGGGGACAGGACGGGGACACGCTGACACTTGAAGGGACAGGACAGGGACACGCTGACACTTGGGGGGACAGGACAGGGACACGCTGACACTTGGGGGGACAGGACAGGGACACGCTGACACTTGGGGGGACAGGACAGGGACACGCTGACACTTGGGGGACAGGACAGGGACACGCTGACACTTGGGGGACAGGACAGGGACACGCTGACACTTGGGGGACAGGACAGGGATACACTGACACTTGGGGGACAGGACAGGGACACGCTGACACTTGGGGGACAGGACAGGGACACGCTGACACTTGGGGGACAGGACAAGGACACACTGACACTTGGGGGACAGGACAGGGACACACTGACACTTGGGGGGAGAGGACAGGGACACGCTGACACTTGGGGGGACAGGACAGGGACACGCTGACACTTGGGGGGACAGGACAGGGACACGCTGACACTTGGAGGACAGGACAGGGACACGCTGACACTTGGGGGGAGAGGACAGGGACACACTGACACTTGGGGGGAGAGGACAGGGACACGCTGACACTTGGGGGACAGGACAGGGACACGCTGACACCTGGGGGACAGGACAGGGACACGCTGACACTTGGGGGACAGGATAGGGACACGCTGACACTTGGGGGGACAGGACAGGGACACGCTGACACTTGGGGGACAGGACAGGGACACGCTGACACTTGGGGGGACAGGACAGGGACACGCTGACACTTGGGGGGACAGGACAGGGACACGCTGACACTTGGGGGGACAAGACAGGGACATGCTGACACTTGGGGGGACAGGACAGGGACACGCTGACTCTTGGGGGGACAGGACAGGGACACGCTGACACTTGGGGGACAGGACAGGGACACGCTGACACTTGGGGGACAGGACAGGGACACGCTGACACTTGGGGGACAGGACAAGGACACACTGACACTTGGGGGACAGGACAGGGACACACTGACACTTGGGGGGAGAGGACAGGGACACGCTGACACTTGGGGGGACAGGACAGGGACACGCTGACACTTGGGGGGACAGGACAGGGACACGCTGACACTTGGAGGACAGGACAGGGACACGCTGACACTTGGGGGGAGAGGACAGGGACACACTGACACTTGGGGGGAGAGGACAGGGACACGCTGACACCTGGGGGACAGGACAGGGACACGCTGACACTTGGGGGACAGGACAGGGACATGCTGACACTTGGGGGAACAGGACAGGGACACGCTGACACTTGGGGGGACAGGACAGGGACATGCTGACACTTGGGGGGACAGGACAGGGACATGCTGACACTTGGGGGGGACAGGACGGGGACACGTTGACACTTGGGGGGACAGGACAGGGACATGCTGACACTTGGGGGGGACAGGACAGGGACACGCTGACACTTGGGGGACAGGACAGGGACACGCTGACACTTGGGGGACAGGACAGGGACACGCTGACACTTGGGGGGAGAGGACAGGGACACGCTGACACCTGGGGGACAGGACAGGGACACGCTGACACCTGGGGGACAGGACAGGGACACACTGACACTTGGAGGGACAGGACAGGGACACACTGACACTTGGGGGGAGAGGACAGGGACACGCTGACACCTGGGGGACAGGACAGGGACACGCTGACACCTGGGGGACAGGACAGGGACACACTGACACTTGGAGGGACAGGACAGGGACACGCTGACACTTGGGGGGACAGGACAGGGACACGCTGACACTTGGGGGGACAGGACAGGGACACGCTGACACTTGGGGGGACAAGACAGGGACATGCTGACACTTGGGGGGACAGGACAGGGACACGCTGACTCTTGGGGGGACAGGACAGGGACACGCTGACACTTGGGGGACAGGACAGGGACACGCTGACACTTGGGGGACAGGACAGGGACATGCTGACACTTGGGGGAACAGGACAGGGACACGCTGACACTTGGGGGAACAGGACAAGGACACGCTGACACTTGGGGGGGACAGGACAGGGACACGTTGACACTTGGGGGAACAGGACAAGGACACGCTGACACTTGGGGGGGACAGGACAGGGACACGCTGACACTTGGGGGACAGGACAGGGACACGCTGACACTTGGGGGGACAGGACAGGGACACGCTGACACTTGGGGGACAGGACAGGGACACGCTGACACTTGGGGGACAGGACAGGGACACGCTGACACTTGGGGGACAGGACAGGGACACGCTGACACTTGGGGGACAGGACAGGGACACGCTGACACTTGGGGGAACAGGACAGGGATACGCTGACATTTGGGGGACAGGACAGGGATACGCTGACACTTGGGGGACAGGACAGGGACACACTGACACTTGGGGGACAGGACAGGGACACGCTGACACTTGGAGGACAGGACAGGGACACGCTGACACTTGGGGGACAGGACAGGGACACGCTGACACTTGGAGGACAGGACAGGGACACGCTGACACTTGGGGGGACAGGACAGGGGCACGCTGACACTTGGGGGACAGGACAGGGACACGCTGACACTTGGGGGACAGGACAGGGACACGCTGACACTTGGGGGACAGGACAGGGACACGCTGACACTTGGGGGGCAGGACAGGGACACGCTGACACTTGGGGAGCAGGACAGGGACATGCTGACACTTGGGGGGACAGGACAGGAACAGGCTGACACTTGGGGGACAGGACAGGGACACGCTGACACTTCGGGGGCAGGACAGGGACACGCTGACACTTGGGGGACAGGACAGGGACACGCTGACACTTGGGGGGGCAGGACAGGGACACGCTGACACTTGGGGGGACAGGACAGGGACACGCTGACACTTGGAGGACAGGACAGGGACACGCTGACACTTGGAGGACAGGACAGGGACACGCTGACACTTGGGGGGAGAGGACAGGGACACACTGACACTTGGGGGGAGAGGACAGGGACACGCTGACACTTGGGGGACAGGACAGGGACACGCTGACACCTGGGGGACAGGACAGGGACACGCTGACACCTGGGGGACAGGACAGGGACACGCTGACACCTGGGGGACAGGACAGGGACACGCTGACACTTGGAGGGACAGGACAGGGACACGCTGACACTTGGGGGGACAGGACAGGGACACGTTGACACTTGGGGGGACAGGACGGGGACACGCTGACACTTGGGGGACAGGACAGGGACGCGCTGACACTTGGGGGGACAGGACAGGGACACGCTGACACTTGGGGGGACAGGACAGGGGCACGCTGACACTTGGGGGACAGGACAGGGACACGCTGACAGTTGGGGGGACAGGACAGGGACACGCTGACACTTGGGGGGACAGGACAGGGACACGCTGACACTTGGGGGGACAGGACAGGGACACGCTGACACTTGGGGGACAGGACAGGAACATGCTGACACTTGGGGGACAGGACAGGGACACGCTGACACTTCGGGGGCAGGACAGGGACACGCTGACACTTGGGGGACAGGACAGGGACACGCTGACACTTGGGGGGGACAGGAGAGGCACACGCTGACACTTGGGGGACAGGACAGGGACACGCTGACACTTGGGGGACAGGACAGGGACACGCTGACACCTGGGGGACAGGACAGGGACACACTGACACTTGGAGGGACAGGACAGGGACACGCTGACACTTGGGGGGACAGGACAGGGACACGCTGACACTTGGGGGGACAGGACAGGGACACGCTGACACTTGGGGGGACAAGACAGGGACATGCTGACACTTGGGGGGACAGGACAGGGACATGCTGACTCTTGGGGGGACAGGACAGGGACACGCTGACACTTGGGGGACAGGACAGGGACACGCTGACACTTGGGGGACAGGACAGGGACATGCTGACACTTGGGGGAACAGGACAGGGACACGCTGACACTTGGGGGAACAGGACAAGGACACGCTGACACTTGGGGGGGACAGGACAGGGACACGTTGACACTTGGGGGAACAGGACAAGGACACGCTGACACTTGGGGGGGACAGGACAGGGACACGCTGACACTTGGGGGACAGGACAGGGACACGCTGACACTTGGAAGACAGGACAGGGACACGCTGACACTTGGGGGACAGGACAGGGACACGCTGACACTTGGGGGACAGGACAGGGACACGCTGACACTTGGGGGAACAGGACAGGGATACGCTGACATTTGGGGGACAGGACAGGGATACGCTGACACTTGGGGGACAGGACAGGGACACACTGACACTTGGGGGACAGGACAGGGACACGCTGACACTTGGAGGACAGGACAGGGACACGCTGACACTTGGGGGACAGGACAGGGACACGCTGACACTTGGAGGACAGGACAGGGACACGCTGACACTTGGGGGGACAGGACAGGGGCACGCTGACACTTGGGGGACAGGACAGGGACACGCTGACACTTGGGGGACAGGACAGGGACACGCTGACACTTGGGGGACAGGACAGGGACACGCTGACACTTGGGGGGCAGGACAGGGACACGCTGACACTTGGGGAGCAGGACAGGGACATGCTGACACTTGGGGGGACAGGACAGGAACAGGCTGACACTTGGGGGACAGGACAGGGACACGCTGACACTTCGGGGGCAGGACAGGGACACGCTGACTCTTGGGAGACAGGACAGGGACACGCTGACACTTGGGGGGGCAGGACAGGGACACGCTGACACTTGGGGGGACAGGACAGGGACACGCTGACACTTGGAGGACAGGACAGGGACACGCTGACACTTGGAGGACAGGACAGGGACACGCTGACACTTGGGGGGAGAGGACAGGGACACACTGACACTTGGGGGGAGAGGACAGGGACACGCTGACACTTGGGGGACAGGACAGGGACACGCTGACACCTGGGGGACAGGACAGGGACACGCTGACACCTGGGGGACAGGACAGGGACACGCTGACACCTGGGGGACAGGACAGGGACACGCTGACACTTGGAGGGACAGGACAGGGACACGCTGACACTTGGGGGGACAGGACAGGGACACGTTGACACTTGGGGGGACAGGACGGGGACACGCTGACACTTGGGGGACAGGACAGGGACATGCTGACACTTGGGGGACAGGACAGGGACACGCTGACACTTGGGGGGACAGGACAGGGACACGCTGACACTTGGGGGGACAGGACAGGGGCACGCTGACACTTGGGGGACAGGACAGGGACACGCTGACAGTTGGGGGGACAGGACAGGGACACGCTGACACTTGGGGGGACAGGACAGGGACACGCTGACACTTGGGGGGACAGGACAGGGACACGCTGACACTTGGGGGACAGGACAGGAACATGCTGACACTTGGGGGACAGGACAGGGACACGCTGACACTTCGGGGGCAGGACAGGGACACGCTGACACTTGGGGGACAGGACAGGGACACGCTGACACTTGGGGGGGACAGGAGAGGCCCACGCTGACACTTGGGGGACAGGACAGGGACACGCTGACACTTGGGGGACAGGACAGGGACACGCTGACACTTGGGGTACAGGACAGGGACACGCTGACACTTGGGGGGACAGGACAGGGACACGCTGACACTTGGGGGGACAGGACAGGGACACGCTGACACTTGGGGGGACAGGATAGGGACACGCTGACACTTGGGGGGACAGAACAGGGACACGCTGACACTTGGGGGGACAGGACAGGGACACGCTGACACTTGGGGGACAGGGACACGCTGACACTTGGGGGGACAGGACAGGGACACGCTGACACTTGGGGGGACAGGACAGGGACACGCTGACACTTGGGGGACAGGACAGGGACACGCTGACACTTGGGGGACAGGACAGGGACACGCTGACACTTGGGGGACAGGACAAGGACACCCTGACACTTGGGGGACAGGACAGGGACACACTGACACTTGGGGGGAGAGGACAGGGACACGCTGACACTTGGGGGGACAGGACAGGGACACGCTGACACTTGGAGGGACAGGACAGGGACACGCTGACACTTGGAGGACAGGACAGGGACACGCTGACACTTGGGGGGAGAGGACAGGGACACACTGACACTTGGGGGGAGAGGACAGGGACACGCTGACACTTGGGGGACAGGACAGGGACACGCTGACACCTGGGGGACAGGACAGGGACACGCTGACACTTGGAGGGACAGGACAGGGACACGCTGACACTTGGGGGGACAGGACAGGGACACGCTGACACTTGGGGGGACAGGACAGGGACACGCTGACACTTGGGGGGACAAGACAGGGACATGCTGACACTTGGGGGGACAGGACAGGGACACGCTGACTCTTGGGGGGACAGGACAGGGACACGCTGACACTTGGGGGGGACAGGACAGGGACACGCTGACACTTGGGGGACAGGACAGGGACACGCTGACACTTGGGGGACAGGACAGGGACACGCTGACACTTGGGGGGACAGGACAGGGATACGCTGACATTTGGGGGACAGGACAAGGATACGCTGACACTTGGGGGACAGGACAGGGACACACTGACACTTGGGGGACAGGACAGGGACACGCTGACACTTGGGGGACAGGACAGGGACACGCTGACACTTGGGGGGACAGGACAGGGACACGCTGACACCTGGGGGACAGGACAGGGACACACTGACACTTGGAGGGACAGGACAGGGACACGCTGACACTTGGGGGGACAGGACAGGGACACGTTGACACTTGGGGGGACAGGACGGGGACACGCTGACACTTGGGGGACAGGACAGGGACATGCTGACACTTGGGGGACAGGACAGGGACACGCTGACACCTGGGGGACAGGACAGGGACACGCTGACACCTGGGGGACAGGACAGGACACACTGACACTTGGAGGGACAGGACAGGGACACGCTGACACTTGGGGGGACAGGACAGGGACACGTTGACACTTGGGGGGACAGGACGGGGACATGCTGACACTTGGGGGACAGGACAGGGACATGCTGACACTTGGGGGACAGGACAGGGACACGCTGACACTTGGAGGACAGGACAGGGACACGCTGACACTTGGGGGGACAGGACAGGGGCACGCTGACACTTGGGGGACAGGACAGGGACACGCTGACAGTTGGGGGACAGGACAGGGACACGCTGACACTTGGGGGACAGGACAGGAACATGCTGACACTTGGGGGACAGGACAGGGTAACGCTGACACTTGGGGACAGGACAGGGACACGCTGACACTTCGGGGGCAGGACAGGGACACGCTGACACTTGGGGGACAGGACAGGGACACGCTGACACTTGGGGGGGACAGGAGAGGCACACGCTGACACTTGGGGGACAGGACAGGGACACGCTGACACTTGGGGGGGCAGGACAGGGACACGCTGACACTTGGGGGGACAGGACAGGGACACGCTGACACTTGGAGGACAGGACAGGGACACGCTGACACTTGGAGGACAGGACAGGGACACGCTGACACTTGGGGGGAGAGGACAGGGACACACTGACACTTGGGGGGAGAGGACAGGGACACGCTGACACTTGGGGGACAGGACAGGGACACGCTGACACCTGGGGGACAGGACAGGGACACGCTGACACCTGGGGGACAGGACAGGGACACGCTGACACCTGGGGGACAGGACAGGGACACGCTGACACTTGGAGGGACAGGACAGGGACACGCTGACACTTGGGGGGACAGGACAGGGACACGTTGACACTTGGGGGGACAGGACGGGGACACGCTGACACTTGGGGGACAGGACAGGGACACGCTGACACTTGGGGGACAGGACAGGGACACGCTGACACTTGGGGGGACAGGACAGGGACACGCTGACACTTGGGGGGACAGGACAGGGGCACGCTGACACTTGGGGGACAGGACAGGGACACGCTGACAGTTGGGGGGACAGGACAGGGACACGCTGACACTTGGGGGGACAGGACAGGGACACGCTGACACTTGGGGGGACAGGACAGGGACACGCTGACACTTGGGGGACAGGACAGGAACATGCTGACACTTGGGGGACAGGACAGGGACACGCTGACACTTCGGGGGCAGGACAGGGACACGCTGACACTTGGGGGACAGGACAGGGACACGCTGACACTTGGGGGGACAGGAGAGGCACACGCTGACACTTGGGGGACAGGACAGGGACACGCTGACACTTGGGGGACAGGACAGGGACACGCTGACACTTGGGGTACAGGACAGGGACACGCTGACACTTGGGGGGACAGGACAGGGACACGCTGACACTTGGGGGGACAGGACAGGGACACGCTGACACTTGGGGGGACAGGATAGGGACACGCTGACACTTGGGGGGACAGAACAGGGACACGCTGACACTTGGGGGGACAGGACAGGGACACGCTGACACTTGGGGGACAGGGACACGCTGACACTTGGGGGGACAGGACAGGGACACGCTGATACTTGGGGGGACAGGACAGGGACACGCTGACACTTGGGGGACAGGACAGGGACACGCTGACACTTGGGGGACAGGACAGGGACACGCTGACACTTGGGGGACAGGACAAGGACACACTGACACTTGGGGGACAGGACAGGGACACACTGACACTTGGGGGGAGAGGACAGGGACACGCTGACACTTGGGGGGACAGGACAGGGACACGCTGACACTTGGGGGGACAGGACAGGGACACGCTGACACTTGGAGGACAGGACAGGGACACGCTGACACTTGGGGGGATAGGACAGGGACACACTGACACTTGGGGGGAGAGGACAGGGACACGCTGACACTTGGGGGACAGGACAGGGACACGCTGACACCTGGGGGACAGGACAGGGACACGCTGACACTTGGAGGGACAGGACAGGGACACGCTGACACTTGGGGGGACAGGACAGGGACACGCTGACACTTGGGGGGACAGGACAGGGACACGCTGACACTTGGGGGGACAAGACAGGGACATGCTGACACTTGGGGGGACAGGACAGGGACACGCTGACTCTTGGGGGGACAGGACAGGGACACGCTGACACTTGGGGGGGACAGGACAGGGACACGCTGACACTTGGGGGACAGGACAGGGACACGCTGACACTTGGGGGACAGGACAGGGACACGCTGACACTTGGGGGGACAGGACAGGGATACGCTGACATTTGGGGGACAGGACAAGGATACGCTGACACTTGGGGGACAGGACAGGGACACACTGACACTTGGGGGACAGGACAGGGACACGCTGACACTTGGAGGACAGGACAGGGACACGCTGACACTTGGGGGACAGGACAGGGACACGCTGACACTTGGAGGACAGGACAGGGACACGCTGACACTTGGGGGGACAGGACAGGGACACGCTGACACCTGGGGGACAGGACAGGGACACACTGACACTTGGAGGGACAGGACAGGGACACGCTGACACTTGGGGGGACAGGGACACGCTGACACTTGGGGGGACAGGGACACGCTGACACCTGGGGGACAGGACAGGACACACTGACACTTGGAGGGACAGGACAGGGACACGCTGACACTTGGGGGGACAGGACAGGGACACGTTGACACTTGGGGGGACAGGACGGGGACATGCTGACACTTGGGGGACAGGACAGGGACATGCTGACACTTGGGGGACAGGACAGGGACACGCTGACACTTGGAGGACAGGACAGGGACACGCTGACACTTGGGGGGACAGGACAGGGGCACGCTGACACTTGGGGGACAGGACAGGGACACGCTGACAGTTGGGGGACAGGACAGGGACACGCTGACACTTGGGGGACAGGACAGGAACATGCTGACACTTGGGGGACAGGACAGGGTAACGCTGACACTTGGGGACAGGACAGGGACACGCTGACACTTCGGGGGCAGGACAGGGACACGCTGACACTTGGGGGACAGGACAGGGACACGCTGACACTTGGGGGGGACAGGAGAGGCACACGCTGACACTTGGGGGACAGGACAGGGACAGGCTGACACTTGGGGGACAGGACAGGAACACGCTGACACTTGGGGTACAGGACAGGGACACGCTGACACTTGTGGGAAAGGACAGGGACACGCTGACACTTGGGGGACAGGACAGGGACACGCTGACACTTGGGGGGACAGGACAGGGATACGCTGACACTTGGGGGGACAGGACAGGGACACGCTGACACTTGGGGGGACAGGACAGGGACACGCTGACACTTGGGGGACAGGACAGGGACACGCTGACACTTGGGGGTACAGGACAGGGACACGCTGACACTTGGGGGACAGGACAGGGACACGCTGACACTTGGGGGGACAGGACAGGGACACGCTGACACTTGGGGGGACAGGACAGGGACACGCTGACACTTGGGGGGACAGGACAGGGACACGCTGACACTTGGGGGGACAGGATAGGGACACGCTGACACTTGGGGGGACAGAACAGGGACACGCTGACACTTGGGGGGACAGGACAGGGACACGCTGACACTTGGGGGACAGGGACACGCTGACACTTGGGGGGACAGGACAGGGACACGCTGACACTTGGGGGGACAGGACAGGGACACGCTGACACTTGGGGGGACAGGACAGGGACACGCTGACACTTGGGGGACAGGACAGGGATACACTGACACTTGGGGGACAGGACAGGGACACGCTGACACTTGGGGTCAGGACAGGGACACGCTGACACTTGGGGGACAGGACAGGGACACGCTGACACCTGGGGGACAGGACAGGGACACGCTGACACTTGGGGGGACAGGACAGGGACACGCTGACACTTGGGGGGACAAGACAGGGACATGCTGACACTTGGGGGGACAGGACAGGGACACGCTGACTCTTGGGGGGACAGGACAGGGACACGCTGACACTTGGGGGACAGGACATGGACACGCTGACACTTGGGGGACAGGACAGGGACACGCTGACACTTGGGGGACAGGACAAGGACACACTGACACTTGGGGGACAGGACAGGGACACACTGACACTTGGGGGGAGAGGACAGGGACACGCTGACACTTGGGGGGACAGGACAGGGACACGCTGACACTTGGGGGGACAGGACAGGGACACGCTGACACTTGGAGGACAGGACAGGGACACGCTGACACTTGGGGGGAGAGGACAGGGACACGCTGACACTTGGGGGACAGGACAGGGACACGCTGACACCTGGGGGACAGGACAGGGACACGCTGACACTTGGAGGGACAGGACAGGGACACGCTGACACTTGGAGGGACAGGACAGGGACACGCTGACACTTGGGGGGACAGGACAGGGACACGCTGACACTTGGGGGGACAGGACAGGGACACGCTGACACTTGGGGGGACAAGACAGGGACATGCTGACACTTGGGGGGACAGGACAGGGACACGCTGACTCTTGGGGGGACAGGACAGGGACACGCTGACACTTGGGGGACAGGACAGGGACACGCTGACACTTGGGGGACAGGACAGGGACATGCTGACACTTGGGGGAACAGGACAGGGACACGCTGACACTTGGGGGAACAGGACAAGGACACGCTGACACTTGGGGGGGACAGGACGGGGACACGTTGACACTTGGGGGGACAGGATGGGGACACGCTGACACTTAGGGGACAGGACAGGGACATGCTGACACTTGGGGGGGACAGGACAGGGACACGCTGACACTTGGGGGACAGGACAGGGACACGCTGACACTTGGGGGACAGGACAGGGACACGCTGACACTTGGGGGAACAGGACAGGGATACGCTGACATTTGGGGGACAGGACAAGGATACGTTGACACTTGGGGGACAGGACAGGGACACACTGACACTTGGGGGACAGGACAGGGACACACTGACACTTGGAGGACAGGACAGGGACACGCTGACACTTGGGGGACAGGACAGGGACACGCTGACACTTGGAGGACAGGACAGGGACACGCTGACACTTGGGGGACAGGGACACGCTGACACTTGGGGGGACAGGACAGGGGCACGCTGACACTTGGGGGACAGGACAGGGACACGCTGACACTTGGGGGACAGGACAGGGACACGCTGACACTTGGGGGACAGGACAGGGACACGCTGACACTTGGAGGACAGGTCAGGGACAAGCTGACACTTGGGGGACAGGACAGGGACACGCTGACACTTGGGGTACAGGACAGGGACACGCTGACACTTGGGGGGACAGGACAGGGACACGCTGACACTTGGGGGGACAGGACAGGGACACGCTGACACTTGGGGGGACAGGATAGGGACACGCTGACACTTGGGGGGACAGGACAGGGACACGCTGACACTTGGGGGACAGGACAGGGACACGCTGACACTTGGGGGACAGGACAGGGACACGCTGATACTTGGGGGGAAAGGACAGGGACACACTGACACTTGGGGGGAGAGGACAGGGACACGCTGACACTTGGGGGGAGAGGACAGGGACACGCTGACACCTGGGGGACAGGACGGGGACACGCTGACACTTGGGGGACAGGACAGGGACATGCTGACACTTGGGGGACAGGACAGGGACACGCTGACACTTGGAGGACAGAACAGGGACACGCTGACACTTGGGGGGACAGGACAGGGGCACGCTGACACTTGGGGGACAGGACAGGGACACGCTGACAGTTGGGGGACAGGACAGGGACACGCTGACACTTGGGGGACAGGACAGGAACATGCTGACACTTGGGGGACAGGACAGGGACACGCTGACACTTGGGGGACAGGACAAGGACACGCTGACACTTGGGGGACAGGACAGGGACACGCTGACACTTGGGGGACAGGACAGGGACACGCTGACACTTGGAGGACAGGACAGGGACATGCTGACACTTGGGGGACAGGACAGGGACACGCTGACACTTGGGGGACAGGACAGGGACATGCTGACACTTGGGGGACAGGACAGGGACACGCTGACACTTGGGGGACAGGACAGGGACATGCTGACACTTGGGGGACAGGACAGGGACACGCTGACACTTCGGGGGCAGGACAGGGACACGCTGACACTCGGGGGACAGGACAGGGACACGCTGACACTCGGGGGACAGGACAGGGACACATCTATAAGATATTTGAGACATTGTAGCCTGTATATTGCCTCTGTATAATCTCTGTATTACCTGTATACAGTATATAGATATTACATAGTCTTGGACTTGTGTGGTCAGACCCCCGGTAACAGAGAACTCACTTAATGTGAAATTCCGCTCATTGCACGGATTCCTGAGCTTTCTTTCTGTACATAATATAAGTAACTTCTTCTTCTTCAGAGAATGGGTCTCCGCGGGTGTTAGTAACAAGAAGACATCCAGGACTTGTAAAAAGTCTCCTATAACGGAGATTTCAAGAGTATTTAATGGACAGTTAGTGAAGTGATGGACAAAAGGCTCGGGCCCCTCCTCCACCCTCCTTCCACTTTGTCCTTTACAGCACTTCAGCTCCTTTTTGACTCTCTCTACGACCATTGTCCGGGATCAGTGGGAGTCAGATAACATTGTATTGGGGTCTGTGATGGAGAGAATGGGCTGGAGATTTACACCATCTGTTACCATGGACCCGCGGTGACTATTAGGCTTTACACTGCTCTCATCTCTCTTCTTCATTTGTCTTGTTTTTGACACCATTTGTGTTGTTAATTGAGTCACTTCTGGATATTGAGCTCGTCTTTTACACTCCATCAATGTTTTTGGAAATTCTTTACCCAATGAAAACTTTAGACATTTCCAAGACTAATTGTCAGTCCAGGAGGAAATCCCGGACACTCTGGTGACAAAAATCTGATTCTTTATTGCGTTTTTTTGTTTTTACATTTCTGTTTTTAACTCTCCACATTCCAAAAAACATAATTTTTTAAATTCTTACATTTCCAGAGACACAGGAGGGCTTTTTATCAGTGGGACACGTTGTATCTCCTAATTATTCCATGGAATGCGTGGAGAAGAGATTTCAAATACCTTGATATTTAGAAAAAAAACACAATTGTGCCATTTTCTTACTAGCTTGTTTTTTTTTACTTTTTCATATAATTTCACATATCACTAGATATTGACCGTGATCATTGTTTTATTTGTTCTTTTATTTTTATGTACGTTTTAGGGGCGGGAGGGTGGATTTTAGAATTAATTTCATTTAAAAAAAAAATTATTTATAATTTGAATTCATTACTTAGCCCGTTCGGATGTTTGAGCCACCCCTGTAGGGATCTGATTACTCATAAAATACACTGCCTCCAGCAGGGTGTAATAGAGATATGTGTAATACAGCAGACACCACCCCTGTAGGGAGAGAGCTGCTCCTGTGCCTTCTCAATACAGTCTTACCAATGATGTACAGTGATACTAAATCCAGGGGTTAATGGCGTTTTCTGGTTAGTGGAGGAGCATCCCCCATTATATGGAGACACCCGACCTGTGTAATTCTTTATTTCTCCTGCGGAGGCACTGCAGGCATATTGAACACCTAGTGAACCTGGTGTTGTGCTCCCCAGGCTTTACATGGCAGTGGGATTAATAGATGCAGGCACTTACACTGACACCGGGACGAAAACTCTGGTTCTGTAATTTGTGTTAGTGCTGTTTCTCTGTGTTCTTCTTTTCCGGATTTACACTGTTACTGTTCTTGACTTGGACTGCCTGACCCCAACTCAACTCTGTCTCCATATTTGTTGTAGAACTTATCGCTTGCCTATGCATTACCCAGCTATAACCCCGCTTGTTTATAGTTATGACCCACTAGTTAGTATCAACTCAGCAGATCCAGCACCAAATGCCAAGGGTCCAATATGGAGGGTAAAGGCTGAATACATGAAATCCCTTAGACCTTACTAAGCAGAGAAGCTGAAGCCAAGCCTGTACACTAGACTCTCCCTTGCTTATCACAAGAGTACAGCTACGTGCTTGGACCCCCAACAAAAGGGTAGTATCCAATGTGGTGAATTCTTTAACGTGGCCCTGGAGCTATGGCTTCTATCAGAATCCACTACAACATCTTGGAATATCTCCAAAACACATGGGGGCACATTTACTTACCCGGTCCAGTGGCGATCCAGCGGCGCGTTGTCCGGCGAGGATTCGGGTCTACCGGGTGCGCCCAATATCCAGCAGGTGTCGCTGCACCGAGGTCCAACGGAGTTCACCTTCTTCTTCCTGGTGCATGATCTTGCGACACAAATCGTTTTTTCAATTCCGTGTTTTTTCAGAATCCGTCGGGTTGTTCGACGGCCACGTCCCCCAATTTCTGTCGCATGAAAGTTGGGGGCGATGCACCACAATCCGATCGCGTGCGCCAAAATCCCGGGGCAATTCGGCGCAAAACAGAAATATTCGGGAAACCCGACGAAAGTGCGGCGTTCAGACCCTTAGTAAATGAGCCCCACAGTGCCCATAGTTAGAGGAAATTGGGGCTTACTACTATATGTAGTTTGCTGGATTTCTGCAACTTGTGGCCATAAGGGGTAGAATTATTGATAGGAAATATCATTATATTCAGGCAATGCTTACGATTGGCCATGAAGCTTCTTCCACGTCTGGTCTGGATGGGATCATAAGTGGTTCAATCGGGATTGTGGCGGTGCACCAGAGCAGAGCGGGTAGCTGAGTGCACCATCCCATTATTGTAATTATTCATAGGAGATATCATTATATACAGGCAATTCTTAAGATTGGTCCACAGCAGCCATGGAGCTTCTACCACGTCCGCTCTGGATGGGATCAGAAGTGGAAGGAATGGTGGATTGTGGCGGTGCACCGGAGTGCTGGGGGTAGTTGAGTTCACCTTCCCATTCACCAATAGGTTCTCTGGGTAGCTTGAAGGGGATTGTCGCATAACTGTAAGTTGTCCCCTATTCTAAGTTACTTGGGATCCTCACCTCAACTGGAAGAATAAGGGAGTAGGACATTGGTGAACTTGTTTGGAGGCGCCCTCGAAGCATACCTCTTTCTCCTGACCGGTAGTGGTACAATCAGTCAGATCTTCACTGATCTGTAACTTATCTCCTATAGTAATAAGATTCAATGGGACAACGACTTTAACCGACCATGTACTGAACCATTCCCTAGAGTTATGTCCTATAACGCCACGGCCTATCTTTCCTTTGCTTGGCAGTCCGAGGAGATGACTTTATCACATGTCTTCAGGTGGACTCTGAATTACTTCTCCGAGTCAAAAATCTGCTGAGAAGGAACTTTTGTGAGACTTCTTAGGAACCTCTGAAGTGAGGCGAGCCACCGGTCACACGCGCGACACGCCTCCAAGCTACAGCCGCCTTAATGCAAGGAAAAGATATTAAGAGATTACTCGAGCTGAACTTCAAACAGTTAGTTTAAGAGAAAAACCATGTATAAGATTCCCACATGGCCGGGCTGGCTGAGTGAATAATCCTCTGATAAAGTACTGTCATTTATTTGAAAAGCGCAGCCAAGCCATTAAAATGCAAATTCCGAAGGCTCTAATGTATTAGCTGCGGCGGAGGAGCGGAAATGCTTTACTCTCGGCCTTCCTTCTTGAGGAATTTATATAAGCTGCAGCAGAGGATTGCTGAAATACACAGAAGCCAGGCTGCGTATTATAGACATGATGCTCAGTACAGATGAGTTTTGTTCTTTAATGGGGTTAAAGGAGATCCCCCCCCCCCCATACAAGGTGCCCCAGCTCTAAGCTGTGCACAATAGGTAACCATGTATGAAAGAGAACCTATTAAGGTGATTTTGGACACCGAACCACCCACAGGTCCTTATGGAACACCCAATGTGAGTCAAAACAAAAACCAATACTTCCTATACTAAAAATGAGTCCGATGAGCTGAATTGGAATTATCTCCGAAGATCAAGGTCCGGCGCATGCGCACCAAAGCCGGCCTGTACTATTTGGTTTCCCAGATGGAGGCATCTGGATTATCACACACAGGGTTCTATAAGAAAGTGTTTTCTTTATGTGGGCCCAGATTTTGCCCATATTGGGAAATTAAGGACACTAAACCACTATCCATAGTGTCTTAAATCACCCCTAATAGGTTCCCTTTAAATAAAACCCCTCAAGAGAATTTTGGGAGACTAAACCAACTACACATCATTGGTGTCCCAAGTCGTCTCGTTTCAGCTTTCACTTACATCCCCATAAAATTAACTTTGTTATCTTACCTGGCATTCAGCTGAGAGTCAGAGGGGGTGTATCCTCCCATCCTTACTCACTTCCACTTCTTCTCACCATTCAGCACTTCATGCCATGTGACCAGGGTGATGTCATCTAAGGTCCTTTACCCACTAACTTTTGCAAATTTACCCATGTATGTATCTCATCAAATAAAATTACAGCAGGGAGGATAGGGAGGAGTAGAAGTACATAGAGACATGCTGTGATTTCATGTGATCAGATACATACATGGGGTAGATTATGTTAAGTTGATAAAGGACATTGGATGACATCATCCTGGTCACATGACATGTAGTGCTAAATGGTGAGGAGGCAAGGGAAGGAGCCGCTGGACTTTGCCGAGCAGGACACCCTCCAATTTCTTCTAGATCTGGCTGTATGCCAGATAAGTTGGGTGGCATTTAGTTAATAGGGATCTCTGGGAACCTATCACTGGCTGTTCTGTATTTCTGTATAACCCTCTGGTGACGGGTTCCTTTTTAGGGAGTTATCCCACATGTTAGAACCATAAATATTGTAAGACGGGGGTGGGGGGGTCCCAAATTTCCCCTGACAAGTGCAGTCCTACTCCCCCAAATGAGTGGAGTTGCAGGTCTAACAATCTCATTCATATCCTATTCACTGCCTGTGATACAGCCAGACACAGAAAACACAATTCCACCCTTCATTAATTTGGGGTAATAATCAGTTGGTGTCCCATCATTCAGTAAAATATTCCTTATCCTGTGTACAACAAAACATGGGCCAAAGCTGCTCATCAAGTAGACACCTCCATTGATGGTCCACAATGTTAGACCTTCAGGGAGGTCTCGTAAGACTTCAGAAATTTTAACCTGAATAGAAAAAAAAACCTAATATTTCCGAAGCGGGGTCGATATCCTGTCGCCTCGTTATGTGGTTTTGTTAAAGAGAGGGCGAACCGCTGGTCAGCAGGGGGGAAACGAGGAACAAAAGCAGATTGTTACCAAGTCATTGGACGGGAAGGAAGATCTGAATTGGTTCTGAGGGACCTGATTTATGGCTGGTAATAATATGTGTTGTGAGGCCTGCTGCAAACCAATAGCCCTTGTGCCATGGGGGTGACCTGTAAAAATAAGTCTATTAACCCTAATCAATCTCCCATTATGCACTCTTGCCCTTCAATTTAACAACTAAAGGAGGTTTCATGGGCCAAACAGCTCAGTCTGAACTAATTCCATTGTCTTTTCTAATCAGTGTCCATAAAAAGACCCCGAGCAGCTTCTTCACAGCGGTGAAATTACCGCTGGTGCAAAAAGAGTCCTTTCATGTTTTAATGAGAAGAGAAGTGGATTGTTTTTATTCTACAATGGCCATAGAGCTAATTGAGGCCCTCAGGCTTCCCGGGAGAGAAAGATACTATAGGCCCGAACCAAGGGAAGAACATAGAAGCTTCTGCCTCAATTTGTCCCAACAGTGGGGAGTTGTCCCGTATTCATTTCCAGGCAAATTAATCAATGGCTCTTTTCATTGGGTTCTTTAGGACAGTAACAATATAATGATGTTAATCGGAAGATTTTACAGCAAGATCCCCAGACTGTTTTTCGTTGATAACAAGTCGTGGGAGAAGATCCTTTGAAAAATCTCAAGACATGTGCAATTGTGTGAGGGCTTGAAAGAAAATGTCACATAAAAACACAGTTGTGTCGAGGCGGCGATGACTAAACCCTGAGACCCCCCCCTGCTACCTGCTGGCTGGATTTACTGTAAAATCTGATGCTCATCTGAGAAACATGTAAACCAGCATGAAATAGAGACAACCTATTAGTAGGCCCTACAAGGATATTTTCATTAATGACCCACAACGTAAAACAGCAACATTTTCCATGCAGAAAATAATCTCAGGGGCAAAATTATAAAGCGGACCTCCCACCACCTCCAACTCTTTTACATACTTTAATAGATGTTGCTCCACTTATGTTGGAATTTTTATCAAGCCCTCACCATTCCCAAGAAATTATTGTTGGTAACAGGGTCGGCTTTAGGAGGTGGCAAACTGGGCATTTGCCCAGGGCCCCTGTCCTAAAGGGGCCCCCTGCATGAGAACTATCTTCTATGATCTACCTATATATAATCTTCTTTATATTTTTGCATCTTTAAATCTATATCATATTTATCTTCTATAATCCACCTATCATCTGTCTATCTCCTATAACATTCTCCTACTTCCCCATATTACAGATACTACTTATCTTACCACTGCTTGTAACTACACAGTGGGGCAGATTTACTTACCCGGCCCATTCGCGATCCAGCGGCGCGTTCTCTGCGCTGGATTTGGGTCCGGCCGGGATTTATTAAGGTAGTTCCTCCGACGTCCACCAGGTGGCGCTGCTGTGCTGAAGAGCATCGGAACGCGCTGGAATACACCGAGCCGGGCTGAGTGAAGGTAAGTACAATTTTCGCGTCACATTGGGGGTCATTTACTAAGGGCCCAATTCGCATTTTCCCGACGTGTTACCCGAATATTTCCGATTTGCACCGATTTTCCCTGAATTGGATTTTGGCGCATGCGATCGGAATGTGGCGCATCGGCGGCGGCTTGCACGCGACGGAAATCGGGGGGCGTGGCCAAACGAAAACCTGACGGATTCGGAAAAACCGCCGCATTTAAAAAAAAAATGTGTTGCGAAAATTGCACTTACCTTCACTCGGTGTATTCCAGTGCGTTCCGATGCTCTTCAGCGCATGGAATCCACCACAGAGAACGCACCGTTGGATCGCGAATGGGCCGGGTAAGTAAATCTGCCCCATTTTTTTTTTTTTAAATGCGGCGGTTTTTCCGAATCCGTCGGGTTTTCGTTCGGCCACGCCCCCAATTTCCGCCGGCGCCGATGTGCCACAATCCGATCGCATGCGCCAAAATCCTGGGGCAACACGTCGGGAAAACGCGAATCGGGCCCTTAGTAAATGACCCCCAGTGTTGTTAATGTGCTGGGCTAAAGAAGCCACTTACTGAATGTGACTGTTTATAAAATAGTTTTATTTTGAGGTTTCAATTTTAGTTTTGCCCAGCACCCCACATTGTCTCAAACCAGCCCTGGTTGGTCTGGTCCATTGTTCTCACCCCTATAGAAGTTGCCAGACTCTTAGGATGGTCTTTGTAAATAGTTTGGTATACAGCAACATGTTTCCTAAAGGCTCTTCTTCTGGCTCGATATATATTTCAATGTCCAGGTTAACGTAACTCAAAACATTAGATGATGACGAAGAAGGTTGATCATCAACTATTGGACGACTCCATCCTAATTGGTCAATATTCTGTGTTACACTAGTTCATGTTGGTCACACTGGTATAGTATGTAAATATCAATGCGGTACACGGTCCGAATGTGCACCCGACGCCCCTTTATGTGCACGGTAGAGAATGTGGGTCATGGCAACTTTGTGGGTCGAAGGGCCCTTTTACAAGGGTCACCTTAGATCATTGGAAATATGTATTTTGATGGTTTTAGGAACCGAGACGTAGCTGTGACTAACAATGGCATTTTTGTGACTACTGGTTACTGGTGGCAGGGGCTGTGCTAACTGGCTACTGGGGATATTCCTGTAACTACTGGCTGCTAGGGGCATCACTGTGACTACTGGCTACTGGGCGTGTCACTATGACTATTGGCTAATAGGGAAATCACTATGACTGGCTACTAGGGGCATCCATGTGACTACTGTCTGCTGAGGGCATCACTAAGACTACAGAAGGATCACTGTGACTACTGGCTACTGGTGGCAGAGGCTGTGACAGTTAGCTACTGGGGATATCCCTGTAACTGGCTACTAGGGGCATCACTGTGACTACAGACTACTAGGGAAATCACTATGACAACTGACTACTAGGGGCATCCATGTGACTACTGTCTACTAAGAGTATCACTGAGACTACGAGAGGATCACTGTGACTACTGGTGGCGGGTCTGCGATAACTAGCTACTCGGGATATCCCTGTAACTGGCTACTAGGGGAATCACTGTGACTACTGGCTACTGGGAACATCACTACGACTCCTGGCTACTAGGGAAATCACTATGACTACTGGCTACTAGAGGCATCCATGTGACTACTGTCTACAGAGGGCATCACTGAGGCTATAGGAGGATCACTGTGACTACAGGCTACTGTGGGCAGTACTGTGACTATGGGGGTATCATAGTGACAATGGTTAGGATTCATAAAAGTAGTAAAATTACAGTAGAGAAACCACTTGTTTACACTAAAGTTGAACTTTTAACTTCATTAGTGTGGCCACCTTCAAGGATTCCCATACCCCTAGCCGCAACATTTCAGGTCATTCCCTCATGGAACTGAGCCTAGGATGTTACGTAATGGATAAGGTTGGGGCGAAACAAGGACAGCAGGGGTTTGAAGGAATGCTCAGGTATGTAGTATACAAAATAAAATTACCTAAGCCTACAATGACATCATGAAAATTATTTTTCCCGACTGATCAGCTTCATTAGCAAAGGATAAAACCTTTATTTAAAACTTCTGGTACAAAACACAATGATGTGAATTAATTCTGTACTTTCCTGCCAAAAACAGGAGGCTGCTCCATCAATCGTCTTGTCAACTGAAAGTTTTCAGTGGAGGCTCGCAGATTCTTGGCGACGGTGGCTCCTTGCTTCGTATGTAGACCATTCAGGGCTCTTTCTCCAGCTGTCTGAGGGCATTAACTTGATAACGAACATGCCGTGGTGTGGGGACGGTACTGGCGCCCGTACCACCCGTTAGATCTCATTACAGCCCAGGACTTGAACCTCCGGTGGCCTGAAAGCAACATTCCCATCTAACCATGGCTGACCAGAGACATGAGTAATGTCAGGCTTATGTCAAGAATATAGACAACCTTTTTGAAAAAGAAGCTTCTACTGAAGTATTACATTGCGTTGGTAAACAGTGTGCCGAAAATATTGGCATCCATAAAAGAGAAACCGGAAGTGTGATGGAAATGTTCTTCCGAGGTTTCACTGCAGTGGAAATCCATTCAACTGTACGGAGCGATGAAAAACACAGTGGGGCTCATTTACTACGGGTCCGCGGTGCGCATTTTGGTCGCGTTTCCTGACAATTTCCATTTTGCGTTGCATTTAACAGGGGAGTTTGGTGCACGCGATTGGATTTTGGCGCATCGGCGCCGGCTTGCACGCGACACAAAACTGGGGGCGGGCCGTTGGACAACCAGACTGATTCGGATTATGCACGGGATTTAACATTTAGAATTGTGTCGGAAGATACGCACTTACAAGCACCGAGAAGAAGAAGGTGAACTCCGAGGACCTCAGCGGGGAAGAGACGGGTGCAGGAACTCGGGCGCACGAGCTACGTGGATCGTGCCGGACTTCATCTTCGGCGGACTGTCCGAATCGGGGATCGCAGCAGGACCAGGTAAGTAAATTTGCCTAGATCAGATCACTAGGGAGGGTTTTCCATTAAACCCACCCACATTATCTTCATCCAGTTGTACAATGCACAATGTGCCACACGAAAGGTTGCAATGTATCACAAGACCCTTCGAAAAGATGAGGGTTTCCAAATTTTTTTGAGCTACTAGGCTCGGAGAAGGTTACCCACCAAGGCAAAAAGTGGAAGTTTGGTCCAGTCAGTTCAGGCACCCTGTGATCACCCTACTAGGACACTTCTGCACCTCAGGCTTTTTAACATCAAGACACCAATCACCTCAATCACCATTGGAGCAATGAGCATACACCGGATGTCACACCTATCTATGTATTAGTGTATTCATCCTTTTCAAATGACCCTCAACCAATCTCAAACCAGAAGGCCCTACAAGGTGTGGAGGTCATTATGACATGGAGATGCCTTGGACAAGCCAGTCTCGGGGGCTCACCAATCTAAAGCTTTATGCAAATATTACCTGTCACCCACTGACTAATTCCCAAAACATGGCGGGCCAATATTTGTTGAGTAGTATCTTGACATTGTGCTGTGGGCCTGTCAGTAACCTGTTGACTGGCTCTTGTCTTGAACCAAATGCTGCCTTACGAGCCAGTAACCCAATGTATTATATGGATCCATAAGATGGTTGAGCTGCTGTATGGTGAATAGATATGTCACCACTGATGCAGGGGCTGAGGGCGCCAAATGGGGACGGTTCACCTTTGGACCAACCCAAGTCTGGTTGACATCCCACTGCCAAAAACCCATCATGCTCCATATTCCTCCTATACCACCACCCTTGAGCCAAAGTGGAGGTTGTACCCACTTTTTTAAGATTGGGCAGTTGCCCCTAGATGGTCCAGTTACCCCTTCCATTGACTACAAGAAGACACCATGTCCTCAATGTCTGATATAATTTCATGTTTTGAGAATCCATGTGAATATTTGAAGAACCTATAAACTCCCCAAACATATGACTATAGTCAGAACCATGTGGATTCCTTGACCACCTGATCCTTCCATACCTAAAACCCTAATATGACCACCTTAATAGTTTTTGACACCTTACACCAAATCTAGATAATAAAAGAACAAAAGGTTTCAGAGCTGGACCTGAAGAAGCTGCCTCCCCCGTGGTTGGCTTTCTCCTGCAGATGGTGATTTAGGCCCCATGGCTCAGCGCTCCCCTCTTAGCATAGCCTAAGAGAAACCCATTAATTATCTCACTCTTCATTAGCGTACAGTATTGGCTGCATACGCTCTAATATGCTAATTGCCCTTTAATTACTGAGTTATTAAGGCTCCTCCAGGTATTCAGAGCCAAAGACAAATTGACATCTGCTCCCGTCAATCTGGAAGGGACAATGCAGGATGACTATTGTCAGCGGTGAAGATCATTTATCAAAGGGAGCGGCGTCAAACCCCACCGCGGTCCCAGCCATCGCTGCTCATACTGTTCTCCTCCGTGGGGCGGGAGGCTCAGGTTTAATTGTTGTTAATTGGAGGTTAAGGAAACCATATGTTACCGCAGGATCGCCCTGATGGTATCTCTCACTGAGGAGATGAAACCATAGGATCAAACGTGAACCTAAAAGTGCTAAATATTAGAGTTTCCTCAAATTAATTGAGGGGTATTGGGCACCTCGGGTCTCACTCAAGCACACAATTGGATATTTGTGCAATGTTGATGTAGGGACTTGTTCTGAATTAGGGGTCTGGAAGAGATTTTTCTGTAATGTGGGCCGATTGGCATCAGCCTTGCAGAGTTTTTGGGTATAATGTAGGATTCATAGGTTGGACTTGGTGGACTGATGTCTTTTTTTAACGGTATTTACTATGATTTTTTGTTATTTGTTCTTAGCCTATACAAAAGGTGCAAAAATATGTGCACCCCCACAACTGTGCCATATACACTATAGTGGCCTAAATCAGGGTTGTCCTGCAGCAGGGTGGCAGCAGTAGGACCATATAGGGGCACAGGACACGGTTATCATCCTGACCCCTAAAGTGTTCCAACAAAGTTGCAATACCCAACACAACCAATGGTCAAGTGTGGCGCTCTTTCTGGTAGAAAGTAGCCACGTTTTATAATTCTAAAAATGGTCGTCTCCAACCAGAGAGATGAGACCGATTCAGCGGATTCGGAGGAGAAGCCACTTCTTGGCCCATACGGTGGACATGCTGCTTTGAGTTTAGCTGAACCAGGATTGGGTTTATAATTGTGACACCCACAACAAGAGTTTGTCAGCCCAAACTTGTTTCCCCTTATAAATAACACTGATACATTGTAACAAAGCCTGCATCTGTGTCAGGACAGGAGCACACGATCGTGATTTGCTTCATGAAAAAAAAGAAACAATTTAAAACTTGTCAACGTTTTGACCATAAAACTGCAAAGAAAATTAATTTTCTTCCAGGATTGTAGCTGTTTTAAGTAAATGGGTGGGGGCGTGTCCTCACACTGCTGTGCCCTTTCATCTTTGTACTAAACTGCAACACAGACTCTCTGTTCTAAGTAAAAGTTAGAGAAGGCTTCTGGTTGTATACAACAGCGGCCCCTCGGAATTGTGTGGCTGTGGAGAAGTTCGGTGCACAGAGCGCAGCAGTGTGAGGTCACAATTCAGGTAAGTACGCACTACATTCCGGGATTTCTGTGATTTTTGGGTTGAGTTTAGGAGCTCCATGACTTTGTAATGATGTGGCTGCAGTTTCTGCATGTAGCGCACGTCCGCTGGAGCCGGGGCTCGGGTGAATCTGGTCTCCTCTCAGCACTTTTCCTCTGGTCTTTCTCAAACAATTCCAGGATAAATGGGAAGAGACATCGCTGATTATCCCCTCTTTACCCTCTGCCAATGAAAACGCGCACATTACCAGCAAGGAATTTACATTTTTGGCTTCTTCAGTAGAAACCAATTACGCTTCATTTTTCTAAGTCAATGCAGTCAAAAAACAAATACTAAAAGTGGCTTTTAGCGTCTTACCACCTAATTATCGCCTCATCTTTAGGTTCCCCTGTAGCCGGGTGCCGCTCTGTTGTGGATACATCTGAAAGGCCGGGCTCAGCTGGCAAGTACCATGCCAAATGACTTAACAATTGACCGCAATCCCAAGGAGCCGGGCGAGGGGTGTCCTGATGTTGTTAATACGAAAGCTGAAAAGATTTATGGTAGGAACGTCGTGTCGCCAACACTTCTCCTAAGACAGTTGTCCAAAATTTAATCATGTAGACCTGTCACTGGGACGTCAGTCATGATGAGTGGTTGATGTACTGGGAGGATGCAGGAGTGTAGCATATACAGGGTAATAGTAATAACCCATCAATCTCTATCTGCAAGGACTGAAAACCTGTTATATAGAAGAGAATATTCCAACTATATTACTAAGAAGAATACATAGCATGAATGAGAATATAATTACTATAATACTGCCCCCTATGTACAGGAATATAACTACTATAATACTGCCCCTATGTACAAGAATATAACTACTATAATACTGCCCCTATGTACAAGAATATAACTACTATACTACTGCCCCTATGTACAGGAATATAACTACTATAATACTGCCCCCTATGTACAAGAATATAACTACTATAATACTGCCCCTATGTACAAGAATATAACTACTATAATACTGCCCCCTATGTACAGGAATATAACTACTATAATACTGCCCCCTATGTACAAGAATATAACTACTATAATACTGCCCCCTATGTACAGGAATATAACTACTATAATACTGCCCCTATGTACAGGAATATAACTACTATAATACTGCCCCCTATATACAAGAATATAACTACTATAATACTGCCCCCTATGTACAGGGATATAACTACTATAATACTGCCCCCTATGTACAGGAATATAACTACTATAATACTGCCCCTATGTACAGGAATATAACTACTATAATACTGCCCCCTATATACAAGAATATAACTACTATAATACTGCCCCCTATGTACAGGGATATAACTACTATAATACTGCCCCCTATGTACAGGAATATAACTACTATAATACTGCCCCCTATGTACAGGAATATAACTACTATAATACTGCCCCTATGTACAAGAATATAACTACTATAATACTGCCCCCTATGTACAGGAATATAACTACTATAATACTGCCCCCTATGTACAGGAATATAACTACTATAATACTGCCCCCTATATACAAGAATATAACTACTATAATACTGCTCCCTATGTACAAGAATATAACTACTATAATACTGCCCCCTATGTACAGGAATATAACTACTATAATACTGCCTCCTATGTAAAAGAATATAACTGCTATAATACTGCTCACTATGTACAAGAATATAACTACTATAATACTGCCCCCTATGTACAAGAATAAAACTACTATACTACTGCCCCTATGTACAGGAATATAACTACTATAATACTGCCCCCTATGTACAGGAATATAACTACTATAATACTGCCCCCTATGTACAGGGATATAACTACTATAATACTGCCCCCTATGTACAGGAATATAACTACTATAATACTGCCCCCTTTGTACAGGAATATAACTACTATAATACTGCCCCCTATGTACAGGAATATAACTACTATAATACTGCCCCCTATGTACAGGAATATAACTACTATAATACTGCCCCCTATGTACAGGAATATAACTACTATAATACTGCCCCCTATGTACAGGAATATAACTACTATAATACTGCCCCTATGTACAAGAATATAACTACTATAATACTTCCCCCTATGTACAAGAATATAACTACTATAATACTGCCCCCTATGTACAGGAATATAACTACTATAATACTGCCTCCTATGTACAAGAATATAACTGCTATAATACTGCTCACTATGTACAATAATATAACTACTATAATACTGCCCCCTATGTACAAGAATAAAACTACTATAATACTGCCCCCTATGTACAGGAATATAACTACTATAATACTGCCCCCTATGTACAGGAATATAACTACTATAATACTGCCCCCTATGTACAAGAATATAACTGCTATAATACTGCCCCCTATGTACAAGAATATAACTACTATAATACTGCCCCCTATGTACAGGAATATAACTACTATAATACTGCCCCCTATGTACAAGAATATAACTACTATAATACTGCCCCCTATATACAAGAATATAACTACTATAATACTGCCCCCTATGTACAAGAATATAACTACTATAATACTGCCCCCTATGTACAGGAATATAACTACTATAATACTGCCCCTATGTACAAGAATATAACTACTATAATACTTCCCCCTATGTACAAGAATATAACTACTATAATACTGCCCCCTATGTACAGGAATATAACTACTATAATACTGCCTCCTATGTACAAGAATATAACTACTATAATACTGCCCCCTATGTACAGGAATATAACTACTATAATACTGCCCCTATGTACAAGAATATAACTACTATAATACTGCCCCCTATGTACAGGAATATAACTACTATAATACTGCCCCCTATGTACAGGAATATAACTACTATAATACTGCCCCCTATGTACAAGAATATAACTGCTATAATACTGCCCCCTATGTACAAGAATATAACTACTATAATACTGCCCCCTATGTACAGGAATATAACTACTATAATACTGCCCCCTATGTACAAGAATATAACTACTATAATACTGCCCCCTATATACAAGAATATAACTACTATAATACTGCCCCCTATGTACAAGAATATAACTACTATAATACTGCCCCCTATGTACAAGAATATAACTACTATAATACTGCCCCTATGTACAAGAATACAACTACTATAATACTGCCACCTATGTACAAGAACATAACTACTATAATACTGCCCCCTATATACAAGAATATAACTACTATAATACTGCCTCCTATATACAGGAATATAACTACTATAATACTGCCTCCTATGTACAAGTATATAACTACTATAATACTGCCCCCTATGTACAAGAATATAACTACTATAATACTGCCCCCTATGTACAAGAATATAACTACTATAATACTGCCCCCTATGTACAAGAATATAACTACTATAATACTGCCCCCTATGTACAGGAATATAACTACTATAATACTGCCCCCTATGTACAGGAATATAAATACTATAATACTGCCCGCTATGTACAGGGATGTAACTACTATAATACTGCCCCCTATGTACAAGAATATAACTACTATAATACTGCCCCCTATGTACAAGAATATAACTACTATAATACTGCCCCCTATGTACAGGAATATAACTACTATAATACTGCCCCCTATGTACAGGAATATAAATACTATAATACTGCCCGCTATGTACAGGGATGTAACTACTATAATACTGCCCCCTATGTACAAGAACATAACTACTATAATACTGCCCCCTATATACAAGAATATAACTACTATAATACTGCCTCCTATGTACAGGAATATAACTACTATAATACTGCCTCCTATGTACAAGTATATAACTACTATAATACTGCCCCCTATGTACAAGAATATAACTACTATAATACTGCCCCCTATGTACAAGAATATAACTACTATAATACTGCCCCCTATGTACAAGAATATAACTACTATAATACTGCCCCCTATGTACAGGAATATAACTACTATAATACTGCCCCCTATGTAAAGGAATATAAATACTATAATACTGCCCGCTATGTACAGGGATGTAACTACTATAATACTGCCCCCTATGTACAAGAATATAACTACTATAATACTGCCCCCTATGTACAAGAATATAACTACTATAATACTGCCCCCTATGTACAGGAATATAACTACTATAATACTGCCCCCTATGTACAGGAATATAAATACTATAATACTGCCCGCTATGTACAGGGATGTAACTACTATAATACTGCCCCCTATGTACAAGAATATAACTACTATAATACTGCCCCTATGTACAAGAATATAACTACTATAATACTGCCCCCTATGGACAGGAATATAACTACTATAATACTGCCTCCTATGTACAGGAATATAACTACTATAATACTACCTCCTATGTACAAGAATATAACTACTATAATACTGCCCCCTATGTACAGGAATATAACTACTATAATACTGCCCCCTATGTACAAGAATATAACTACTATAATACTGCCTCCTATGTACAAGAATATAACTACTATAATACTGCCCCCTATGTACAAGAATATAACTACTATAATACTGCTCCCTATGTACAAGAATATAACTACTATAATACTGCCCCATATGTACAGGAATATAACTACAATACTGCCCCTATGTACAAGAATATAACTACTATAATACTGCCCCTATGTACAAGAATATAACTACTATAATACTGCCCCATATGTACAAGAATATAACTACTATAATACTGCCCCCTATGTTCAAGAATATAACTACTATAATACTGCCTCCTATGTACAGGAATATAACTACTATAATACTGCTCCCTATGTACAAGAATATAACTACTATAATACTGCCCCCTATGTACAAGAATATAACTAGTATAATACTGCCCCCTATGTACAAGAATATAACTACTATAATACTGCCCCCTATGTACAAGAATATAACTACTATAATACTGCCCCCTATGTACAGGAATATAACTACTATAATATTGCCCCCTATGTACAAGAATATAACTGCTATAATACTGCCCCCTATGTACAAGAATATAACTACTATAATACTGCCCCTATGTACAAGAATATAACCACTATAATACTGCCCCCTATGTACAAGAATATAACTACTATAATACTGCCCCCTATGTACAGGAATATAACTACTATAATACTGCCCCCTATGTACAAGAATATAACTACTATAATACTGCCCCCTATGTACAAGAATATAACTACTATAATACTGCCCCCTATGTACAAGAATATAACTACTATAATACTACCCCCTATGCACAGGAATATAACTACTATAATACTGCCCCCTATGTACAGGGATGTAACTACTATAATACTGCCCCCTATGTACAAGAATATAACTACTATAATACTGCCCCCTATGTACAAGAATATAACTACTATAATACTGCCCCATATGTACAGGAATATAACTACAATACTGCCCCTATGTACAAGAATATAACTACTATAATACTGCCCCTATGTACAAGAATATAACTACTATAATACTGCCCCGTATGTACAAGAATATAACTACTATAATACTGCCCCCTATGTTCAAGAAAATAACTACTATAATACTGCCTCCTATGTACAGGAATATAACTACTATAATACTGCTCCCTATGTACAAGAATATAACTACTATAATACTGCCCCCTATGTACAAGAATATAACTACCATAATACTGCCCCCTATGTACAAGAATATAACTACTATAATACTGCCCCCTATGTACAAGAATATAACTACTATAATACTGCCCCCTATGTACAGGAATATAACTACTATAATACTGCCCCCTATGTACAAGAATATAACTGCTATAATACTGCCCCCTATGTACAAGAATATAACTACTATAATACTGCCCCTATGTACAAGAATATAACCACTATAATACTGCCCCCTATGTACAAGAATATAACTACTATAATACTGCCCCCTATGTACAGGAATATAACTACTATAATACTGCCCCCTATGTACAAGAATATAACTACTATAATACTGCCCCCTATGTACAAGAATATAACTACTATAATACTGCCCCCTATGTACAAGAATATAACTACTATAATACTACCCCCTATGCACAGGAATATAACTACTATAATACTGCCCCCTATGTACAGGGATGTAACTACTATAATACTGCCCCCTATGTACAAGAATATAACTACTATAATACTGCCCCCTATGTACAAGAATATAACTACTATAATACTGCCCCCTATGTACAAGAATATAACTACTATAATACTGCCCCCTATGTACAAGAATATAACTACCATAATACTGCCCCCTATGTACAAGAATATAACTACTATAATACTGCCCCCTATGTACAAGAATATAACTACTATAATACTGCCCCCTATGTACAGGAATATAACTACTACAATACTGCCCCCTATGTACAAGAATATAACTACTATAATACTGCCCCCTATGTACAAGAATATAACTACTATAATACTGCCCCCTATGTACAGGAATATAACTACTACAATACTGCCCCCTATGTACAAGAATATAATTACTATAATACTGCCCCCTATGTACAAGAATATAACTACTATAATACTGCCCCCTATGTACAGGAATATAACTACTATAATACTGCCCCCTATGTACAAGAATATAACTACTATAATACTGTCCCCTATGTACAAGAATATGACTACTATAATACTGTCCCCTATGTACAAGAATATAACTACTATAATACTGCCCCCTATGTACAGGAATATAACTACTATAATACTGCCCCCTATGTACAAGAATATAACTACTATAATACTGTCCCCTATGTACAGGAATATAACTAGTATAATACTGCCCCCTATGTACAAGAATATAACTAGTATAATACTGCCCCCTATGTACAGGGATGTAATTACTATAATACTGCTAGTACTGTGAGTGTTGGGGGTGTGTTCTCCTGTGCTGTTGAGTGGTTCTCCACATGTGGGTACAGGTGGGGGTATTGGCTGTGTCACCCTCTCGGGTCCATGTTACGTCTTTTTCCCTCCATCATTAGGGCTGCACTTCATTAACATTAAGCTGCTCCCAGAATGTTTTCCTGCCAGCAGATCAATGACGAAATCCTGGAATGGAAATGTATGTCAGGAATGACCTGATTATGAGACCATAAACCAACTGTAATAATTTGGAAATTTAATATGTGGAAATTAAATATCAAACTTTTCATTAACTAGTTAACTCCTGCTCCTTAATGTTAGTGGCGTTTGTAGCCATGGTTGAAGGTGAAGGAAAGGTTGGTCCCACCAGACCTGCTAATGTATGGCTGTAGAGTAGGCGGGATTGGAGCGGGGTTTATCGCTATGGGTTGGATTATTTTGTGTGACCTCTTACCTTTTTGCACCACTGTAAAAGTAGGACCTTTATTTGGAGATTCTGCAGGTGGTGATAGTGGCTGAGAATGTTCATGTCTATATCTAACTTCATTCTGTGAGCAGATTTTCCATTTAAAGGGTAACTCTCATCACCTCCTCAAACTCCAACTATTAAATAGCTGCTGCTCTACCGATTCTGACATACTTGAAATTTTTTCTCTAGCCCCTACCAGTCCCAAGCAATCAATGTTGTTAGTTTCATGTCTCTCCTTTCAAGTGGGAGGTCCTGGACTCCTTTGAGGAGTCTGAGACCGCCCACCTAACGGTAGAGAGTCAAATTTCATACATAATAACAGTAGTCATTACTTGGGAACGGTAGCGGCTAGAGAAAAAATTCCAACTGCGTTAGAATCAGTGGAGCGGCACCTATTAAAGCAAGTAAATAGTTTCAGCTGTTAAAGGTGGTGAGCGGTCCTTTTTAAAGGGGTTATCCGAAATCAGGGTTATCTTCTGAGTATCTATCTAATAAACATGTCGTATGTATCCTCTATGATGCGCAACATTGCTCCACCTATCACCCCCGGCCTTTGTTTGTATAGAGACATTTAGCAGTGACTACTTTAACAACTGTTCATCCGCTACAGCTTGCAACTGCTGCTCTAGTCACCTCTGTATAGATGCAGAGGACAGGCAGGTGATGTCGTAGTGAGCTGTGGGGAAGCCAGGGAGGTGTATAGAGTGTATTTTATTTTTATAACCCCCTCCTCCACTTGGATAAATATGATAAACGACCTGTTCTATGACAACCCCTTTAAGAGCTAAGTACAGGAAATTCAAAAATCCTCCACAAAGTTAGGAGTTATCTCTCCTTATGGCAGCAATTTTCCCTCTTTGCAGACTTTTCTCCTTCCATGGAGTCACACCAAGACAATCCTGCCAGGGAGAGGGATGGTAGGGATTGGAAGCGGAGACGGACTGGCAGCATATCCGGAAAACTCTAGAAATTCCTAGAAGTCATCTCCTATGTGTATGTGAGGGAGGATGGGGGGGCATAGAGAACTAATCAGATCTATACAGAATCTATTGTTACTGGAGGGAGGATTTAAAGGGGTAGTCCATTAATAGCCATCAGCAGATAGTATGTCACCTATCATGTGCCTATGCCACGAACCTGGCACCAACAAGGAGTCTCCTGATCCATGCAAAAGTGTGAGTTCAGTTTCCCTGCAGCGCCCCCACAGGGGAAATGAAGTATTACACAACTCTGAAAATATTCTAGCTCACATGGGCTAGAGTGCCGTATTAGGGGGGCCATAAATCGCATTATTCGATGTATTATTTTTTAACTCTTTCACCCCCATAGACCTGTAGCACTGACCCCGGGCCGGCAGATCTGTAGATCCGGGAGAGATAAGTGACTCTTTAATCTGAGATGAACCTCCCAGAGATATCGTTTAGTCAGGCCGAGTTATGTGACAATCCGAGCTGCGGGGTCGCTTCACTAACATAAGGACAGATACAGTATTAACTCCGGCTAAAAACTCCCTTGATGTCGACAGAATTATCTGCCGCCGGCTCCTGCCAGTAGGATTAAGAAAAGACTCATAACCGGATTCTCTTCGCTGTGTTCCCTATTAAATATAATGTGGCGTAACCGTATTATATCCAATAGACACTTCCAGGAGAAATGGAATTTTAAGTGATGTGGAAATGGGAAGGACCAGTGCGCCCTCCAGTGGCTGGAAGAAGTAATGCAGGAAAAGACAGTTACCAACATTTTCTAATACTTTTCTATATAGTAATAAAGAACTAGTATACATCTCCTGTATATAATGATATATGTACAGCTGGTATAACCTGGGGATCTCCTGTATATAATGATATATGTACAGCCGGTATAACCTGGGGATCTCCTGTATATAATGATATATGTACAGCCGGTATAACCTGGGGATCTCCTGTATATAATGATATATGTACAGCCGGTATAACCTGGGGATCTCCTGTATATAATGATATATGTACAGCCGCTATAACCTGGGGATCTCCTGTATATAATGATATATGTACAGCTGGTATAACCTGGGGATCTCCTGTATATAATGATATATGTACAGCCGGTATAACCTGGGGATCTCCTGTATATAATGATATATGTACAGCCGGTATAACCTGGGGATCTCCTGTATATAATGATATATGTACAGCCGGTATAACCTGGGGATCTCCTGTATATAATGATATATGTACAGCCGGTATAACCTGGGGATCTCCTGTATATAATGATATATGTACAGCCGGTATAACCTGGGGATCTCCTGTATATAATGATATATGTACAGCCGGTATAACCTGGGGATCTCCTGTATATAGTGATATATGTACAGCCGGTATAACCTGGGGATCTCCTGTATATAGTGATATATGTACAGCCGCTATAACCTGGGGATCTCCTGTATATAATGATATATGTACAGCCGGTATAACCTGGGGATCTCCTGTATATAATGATATATGTACAGCCGGTATAACCTGGGGATCTCCTGTATGTAATGATATATGTACAGCCGGTATAACCTGGGGATCTCCTGTATATAGTGATATATGTACAGCCGGTATAACCTGGGGATCTCCTGTATATAAAGATATATGTACAGCTGGTATAACCTGGGGATCTCCTGTATATAATGATATATGTACAGCCGGTATAACCTGGGGATCTCCTGTATATAATGATATATGTACAGCCGGTATAACCTGGGGATCTCCTGTATATAGTGATATATGTACAGCTGGTATAACCTGGGGATCTCCTGTATATAATGATATATGTAATGCCGGTATAACCTGGGGATCTCCTGTATATAATGATATATGTACAGCCGGTATAACCTGGGGATCTCCTGTATATAGTGATATATGTACAGCTGGTATAACCTGGGGATCTCCTGTATATAATGATATATGTACAGCCGGTATAACCTGGGGATCTCCTGTATATAATGATATATGTACAGCCGGTATAACCTGGGGATCTCCTGTATATAATGATATATGTACAGCCGGTATAACCTGGGGATCTCCTGTATATAATGATATATGTACAGCCGGTATAACCTGGGGATCTCCTGTATATAATGATATATGTACAGCCGGTATAACCTGGGGATCTCCTGTATATAATGATATATGTACAGCCGGTATAACCTGGGGATCTCCTGTATATAATGATATATGTACAGCCGGTATAACCTGGGGATCTCCTGTATATAATGATATATGTACAGCCGGTATAACCTGGAGATCTCCTGTATTTAATGATATATGTACAGCCGGTATAACCTGGGGATCTCCTGTATATAATGATATATGTACAGCCGGTATAACCTGGGGATCTCCTGTATATAATTATATATATGTACAGCCGGTATAACCTGGGGATCCCCTGTATATAATGATATATGTACAGCCGGTATAACTTGGGGATCTCCTGTATATAATGATATATGTACAGCTGGTATAACCTGGGGATCTCCTGTATATAATGATATATGTACAGCCGGTATAACCTGGGGATCTCCTGTATATAATGATATATGTACAGCCGCTGTAACCTGGGGATCTCCTGTATATAGTGATATATGTACAGCCGCTATAACCAGGGGATCTCCTGTATAAAATGATATATGTACAGCCGGTATAACCTGGGGATCTCCTGTATATAATGATATATGTACAGCCGGTATAACCTGGGGATCTCCTGTATATAATGATATATGTACAGCCGGTATAACCTGGGGATCTCCTGTATATAATGATATATGTACAGCCGGTATAACCTGGGGATCTCCTGTATATAATGATATATGTACAGCCGGTATAACCTGGAGATCTCCTGTATTTAATGATATATGTACAGCCGGTATAACCTGGGGATCTCCTGTATATAATGATATATGTACAGCCGGTATAACCTGGGGATCTCCTGTATATAATTATATATATGTACAGCCGGTATAACCTGGGGATCCCCTGTATATAATGATATATGTACAGCCGGTATAACTTGGGGATCTCCTGTATATAATGATATATGTACAGCTGGTTTAACCTGGGGATCTCCTGTATATAATGATATATGTACAGCCGGTATAACCTGGGGATCTCCTGTATATAATGATATATGTACAGCCGCTGTAACCTGGGGATCTCCTGTATATAGTGATATATGTACAGCCGCTATAACCAGGGGATCTCCTGTATAAAATGATATATGTACAGCCGGTATAACCTGGGGATCTCCTGTATATAATGATATATGTACAGCTGGTATAACCTGGGGATCTCCTGTATATAATGATATATGTACAGCCGGTATAACCTGGGGATCTCCTGTATTTAATGATATATGGACAGCCGGTATAACCTGGGGATCTCCTGTATATAATGATATATGTACAGTCGGTATAACCTGGGGATCTCCTGTATATAATGATATATGTACAGCCGGTATAACCTGGGGATCTCCTGTATATAATGATATATGTACAGCTGGTATAACCTGGGGATGTCCTGTATATAATGATATATGTACAGCCGGTATAACCTGGGGATCTCCTGTATATAATGATATATGTACAGCTGGTATAACCTGGGGATCTCCTGTATATAATGATATATGTACAGCTAATATAACCTGTGGATCTCCTGTATATAATGATATATGTACAGCCAGTATAACCTGGGATCTCCTGTATATAATGATATATGTACAGCCAGTATAACCTGGGATCTCCTGTATATAATGATATATGTACAGCCAGTATAACCTGGGATCTCCTGTATATAATGAT